>NC_083479.1:9153477-9753477 GCF_030014155.1 Tachysurus vachellii
TTTTCTCCTCGGAATAACACTCTTAGTGGTGAATCAAGGAACTGCAGATTCCTACTATTTACAGGTTAACTTCATAAAGGATGTAAAGTGTGATAATGCAGACTTTTATGTTTATTAGGGATTATCTGTATCTGTATCCATATCTGTTAACCATATGAATTATCTGTATCTGTATCCGTACTCGGAGTGGGTGGGGCCTAACTCGGCAGTAGGCGGGGCTTGTCTTGAAATGGGCTGGGTTTTAACCGGTAATAATTAATTTGTAATATTTATAACACTAGCTTACTACCTTTATGTTTTTATGAAATACAGCAAAAACGTGTCAGACACTCAGTGTCTGGTTACTGGTTAGAGACAGCTGAAGGTTTAAAAAAGAAAATAAAATCTCCGACAGGCAGAGACGCAATGCGAGTCGCATTCTACCAAGCAAGCACCACGTCTGAACGAACCCACGTTTACCAGAACTCTACTGGTTAGTAAGTTTGTATTATTAACGTTACAACCCGAAGTAAAAAGCTGAAGAAACCCTAAACGTAAACAGAAAAGATCCGTGAACCCGAGTGACTGAGGGAGAAACAGAGAGCTGTTCTGTGTGTGACTGTGAGTGAGCAGAGCGAGACACAGCAACACAATACATCTGTATGTGTGTAGGGGAGGGGCGCTGTGCCTATCACAGAACGCTGACACAATCAGCTACCCAATGATGATTTTCATTCAATCCGAGCACAGATATTGACTCGTATTACTCGTATAATACTCGTACTCGGCAGAAGTGCTTTATCTGTACCGGATACTCGTTTCAGCCGAGTATCCGGCTCATCTCTAATGTTTATGTGTATAATGTCTGAGCTTTTTAGAAGCTGAATATGGGCATCAAGTCAGCATTCAAGGCCACAGCATTGATCATCTAAGAAAGGGAGCCATTCAATCAGACAGTCCAATCGTACAAAGGCTGTATTTTTGATTGTTTATTAGATCTAGACCCAAATTCCTATGTTACCTATGATCCGAGAGCAACATCCCAGGAAGGTCGTTAACCATGAATTGGTTCATCATTAAATGGGTTTGGCTGTAAACAGATTTGGTTTCAGCATTAAGCTAATTTGAGCCATGCTATAGGCTTGTGCAGTCAAGGTTTAGGATCCATATAAGTTGGGAATGGACACAAGGGTCAGCATTACTGACTATATCAAAGGAATTATAGTTACCTAGCAATCAAGAGGCTGGGATAGTATATTAGATATGGATGTCTTTACACACATCTGCGGGACATGGTTCCAAACAGCTTGTGGTATGTGCTAATTAACAAGTCGGCCTGATAACATACCTAGAGAACCATATGTTCAAAATAGTAAACAGAATACAGGTACATTTTTCAACTTCAGGAATTCCAAGTCAATGTCTTGCAATCTGCCTTCTCTGGAGAGAGGTAGCTGCATGTAAACAATATTCAGTGCTGCCATACTTGATTCCTGTATGTATTGTGTAGATGTTGCATGAATTGTTTTTTCAGTTTACACAGGAACATATTGAATTTTCTGTCTGATAAAAACTAATGAACATTATTCTGCTACGCCCCTGTTTGGCACACTGGCAGGGGTAAGCTCCCCCATATTACTTCAAAATCAGGTCACCTACATTCTGCTAGGAATATGGACCCTCTGGTATCAAGTGTTATGAGTGCTGATGTAAAATGAATTTACCATGCTCACTGGGATAAAACAAAAGCTAATAATTAAACCTACATAATCAGATAAATATACACAGTCAGTTATTATACCAGACACATTATATTTTAATGGCTTGTTGTAAATAATGTTATTTATATACAATCACTTCTGAAATTATTGGAATTGGAATGGGACTTTTTTTTATCCTATACAAGATTCGTATTTAAGATGCATATAAAAATTTCAGCTTCTATTTCCTGAAATGTACAACTTTGAACAGATTTTGTTTAAACTCACACATTCTACATTTATTTGCTGCCCAGGTGTGTCCTGATAGATTCATTGATTAAACAATTAATAGTTCTTAATGCCCACTCAAGGGTAGTGATTGCGTGAGTGAATGAGAGTGTATGTGCCCTGCAATGGGTTGGCACTCCATCCAGGGTGTATCCTGCCTTGATGCCCAATGACGCCTGAGATAGGCACAGTTCGGATAAGCGGTAGAAAATGAGTGAGTGAGAGTGAGTAATGTCCACTCTCGCTTTAAGCCCTGGGATTCATCTTTGAAGACTGCATTTGTTGTTAAATAGGATAAACCAACATGAAACCTGTAGAGCTGTCTATGGGTGAAAAACTATCTATTTTAAAGATGAGACAAGATGGAAAATCAATCAGAGGTATTGTATAAGCACTAGACATAGCCAATAAAACATTTGGGATATACTGAAAATGAAAAAAAACACTGGTGTACTAACAACCAGTCATTAAACATGTCAGCCAAAGAAAACAACAGCAGTTGATAGAAACATTGTGAAAGCTGTGAAGAAACTCCAAGCAACCGTTTGTATCACAAGATGCAAACCACTCATCAGCGGCAAGAATCAGAAGGCCAAACTAGAATTAACAATGAAATACAGAGATTATAAACTCAAGAGTTATAAACTCAAGAGTTACACACAGAAAATAATAAAAAGAATAGAATAGATTTATATTTCTCTCACATATATCGCACAGTGAAATTCTCTCTTCACTTATATCAACTCCGGAGGCTGGAGTCAGAGCGCAGTGTCAGCCACTGGAGCAAAGAGAATTAAGGGCCTTGCTCAAGGGCCCAAAAGTGGCAGCTTGCCAGTACTGGGGCTTAAACCACAATCTTCCAATTAACAATCAAGATTCTTAACCTCTTGATCCACCACTGCCCCATTATGAGGAATCAGAGGAAAACTGTCAGGACTTTGTTTGGACATTCTCTGCTGGAACATTAAGGGTCATTCCAACAGTGTGTTGTCACGTGTCTTATTAGTACTGTTTGTAATTCATTTATTATCATGTCTATTTATTTACCCCACGTTGCATTTTGCTTTGCGGAGAAGCTCTTTATATTCTTATAACACACTCTTGAAATTCCTATACCAAATTTTAAAACAACCATGAACCTAGTCAGATAATCATAACCGCTGAGTTGTGCATATGGTGAAAGACATACCTAAAACATTGTTCTAGCATCAAATAAACCAATTAACCTGTTTCTGTTTGAGAGTGTTATGAAAATTCTTTGCTTAAAAATGGTACACATCTTTAGTACAAAAGCTGCATTTGCATGATATATATTTTAGGTGAATATGCTTGCTGATCTCATGTAAATATCAGTAGCTTTTGAGCACGCCATGTTCCACTAGGGAAATTAATTACACTGTAACCAACGCCCACTGGTAGGGAAAAAATAAAATGAATATGTAAATGGTAATCATGATCACTCCTCATCAAGTGATCCAAGCTGCCCTACAGAATTATTTCTTCTGTCATTACAGATAGAGAGGTAAAAACAAAAGCAGGGTGCCTACACATTAACCCTAGTAACAGCAACAGTGTTATGCTGCTTCACAATATGCCCATCAAGTGTTTATAGGCAAATAAACAGAAATAAAATGGGGGAGTTTCACTTCAATTACATAGTGTTCAGATGATGAAATATTGGAAAAACACTGCTAAGACTTGATTATGAATGATGGCTAATACAGATATTCCAAATAGAAAGACTCATTTTAAGAATATTTTCTAAGTAGCATACATTATTTATAAAATTCAAGCATTCAGAACTTTATTTCTGAAATTTGATTCAGAAACCAAATTTAAGACTAGATTTGTAAAGTTCGTTGTGACAAACTTTGATGTTGGCTTTGACGATGCAAGTATTCGCAAAGGCCTGTGCTTTTTGGAGGCGAGTGGACATAAGGGACAGTGTAACTTTTGGAGGCAAGTGGACAGAAAGATAGGGTGCCAAAACATTTGGAGGCAAGTGGAGATGAGCATGTGACGTCATCCGAATACTCCTGAGGAGGTTCCCCTTATTGGGCTGAGTGTTTTGATATGTCACCTGTCCATGTTGTGCAAAATTTTTTATTTTCAGGTGACATCACATGACATCACGTGACGTCATCAGAATACACGTGAGGAAGTTCCCCTCATTGTTCTGAGTGTTTTGATCACATTTTGTCACATGTCCATGTTGTAAAAAGTTTTTTGATTTTGCATATTTTGGGGGCGGGGCTGCGGCACAACCGAAAGGCCAGTCGGTACACCAATTTAAAACTTTGTTCAGAGTATCACCCTAAAGGATCTGGCCGAGTTTGGTGTAGATAGTTTGAAAGCTTGCCGAGTTATAAACCTCCAAAGTTTATAATGGGAGTCTATGGGAAAAAAGGCCATGTTTGAGATCCGGTACCGGACGTACTGGTACTCAGATCGCTTAGAAAAGTAATAGCAACAAACTTCAGACCAGGATCTACAACATATCCGAATTTGGTGCATGTGGCTCAAAAGCCCTAGGCCGCATTAAATTTTATAATTTTTTTGTCTAAGCTGAAATAGGAAAACAGAATGTTGGCTTCTACAAAGCCAACATAAATATTAGAATCAGACATTTTCTACTAATTTTTAGGTGTCTAAATTAATACAATGAAATTTTAAAACCTCTAAAAAGTCTAAAACGTGCATAATTGATCAGAATTCGCCAATCTAAATTGAGACTAGTATTTCATTTTCAAGCGCTTACAGTATACAGGTTAAACTAGGTACATCTTTGTGTTAATGTTAAGTCCACTTGTGTCCAGTTGTACTGTATGCTTACACAATAAATATCTCAGTGTCACAGCTAAAATGTCATACTTGATCAGTCCTGCTGAAATGAAGACCAAGGAAGTGCCCATGAAAATCGGAAAAGCTTTGAAAATAAAGGTGTTAGGAGGAATTTGTACTGAAAATTTGAGTATAGCTTGAATTACCTAAGGACTAAAGTAAAATCTATTCCAACAAAGAGGAAACATTTGGCAAAAGCAAGATCAGAAGAAACACCACTTCTGATCTATGTTAGAAAAACTGAGATTTGTTTTAAATCTGAATCTGTTTTAATAAAAGGTTTTATGGTCTGATAGAACTAAAGTTAAGTCATTTAACTAAACGCAGGTATCAAGCATGTTAGTGGTAACATCATACTTTTGAGTAGTTTTTTAATAGGAGAAGCTGGAAAGTTTGTTGTCAAAGGCAAAATGGATTGAGCCATATGAGTGAATTCTTGAGGAAGTACTGTTCCAATTAGCCAGACATTTATATAACATAATAACATTAGAGCAAAAAGAGAAATAATCATTTGGGTGAATACTTTGTTAATGCAAAGTATCAACAATTTCTGAGTACACTGATTATCCATAAGTTTGTTTGATATTATAACCCATATGTAATATCCAATACGTTTAAGCATCCCCTTTTGCTGGCATAGTCTTAGTATACATCTGCATTAAGAAAATTTATTTTTTGCTAAACAGACCTGACTTTTCTTTTTCTTAGAATGAATAACAAACTTCATAAATAAAAAAACTAGAAAACTAAAAACAATTAACACTGCTCAATTCTACTAAGATAAATCCTAAAGATTTCAGACAGTCTCTCTAATAAATATAGATATTGATCTTGAACACCACCACAACATAGGAAAAACAGAAAACCTCCTAATCAAATATTTCTAATTTGCTTTTAATCATTTGAATGCCATATGAATTAAATTATATTACAGCTAAATACAGCTGAATTAGAAATATTGGCACAATTTATTGCATTTTTTTATACAGTATTCATCTATAAACAGCAATGCAAATGATACAAACAATCCACAATTCCCAAATTGCCATTTTACACTAATCCAAAAACTTCCACCAGAGTCACATTCATATGAAAAAAATTGCATGTCATGGCATCTTACCCTCTGTGTGTATGGCTGACACATAAGTCCAGTTGTATCTTTTGACGATGTCCACCATTGCTCTGGCCTGCTGAGCATCTGATGGTACCACCCTCATGAAATACTTGTACAAGGACTTATCGCTGAGATCCATACTGGTGGCTGAGTAGGCAATTTGGGGTATGTTGAAAAGTTGAAGAAGATTTTGCACCTGGATGGCCACTGAGCTGGAACCAGGCCCAATGAGCCCCACTATGGGTTTCTTCCCTTTCATGGGTATTCCTCCACCATGAGCTGAGCACCTGGACATGCTCTCCTCCTCCTCAGTTGAAACCAGGGTGTCACGGATGAACTCAATGCTTTGTTCCAGTGCCACTGCTGAGTGCCAACATGAGTCTCGAATCTCACAGCCCAGTGTGATGTTGGGCAGGATGTTGGGGTCAGCATTGATGCGATCAAGTGTGTGCATCATAGCCTCCACACGTTGGATTCCATACTGTTCACGAACTGCACCACATTTCCGCTCATGGACCTTGTCTGCTGGTGGCTGGTGGTGCACAGAGAAGAGTGCCCCAATGATAATGTCACCAGGCATGTGGGCCAGGACTCGGCGCTCATTAGATTGGGCATGCACCATTGTGCCTAGCCTACTGAGCCTGTTGATGCCTCCAAGAAGTGTAAAAAGAAAGAAAAGTAAAATCCCCATTTCCTCTTCTCTCTCAGATCAGTCAGTGCCAAATACAGATGGAGTCGTCATGGCATCTGCAACAGTTATCAGAAAAGAAACTCAGACAAAAAAAGAAAGATCTAGGAAAATCTTTGGAGAAAACAGATTCTTATGCATCCTCTAGTTTGTGATATTCAATTCTGAAGGAAAGGGATGACAAAAAACAGAGGTGTGTATTATATGTTTTCTCTTATATAAAAACACCTCTACAACACGTGTTAGATATGAAAACAACAGAACAGGAATTATTATACAGTCGTCAAAAGCAATACTAAAATCACTCAATTCTGCCAGTTAAAACTTACCTAATTAGAGTCCTCTTTCTCTTTAAGAACTAAAATAGCTCATGGCAAATGGCTGTTAAGCGTTTGAATATGACCGCGTTTGAATATGACCTGTTAAATAATAGGTTCACTTCCATAACCAGTGATCTCGTAGCATTTAATTTGACCAAACAAATTAGTGTTGACTTGACAAGACCTTATAAACTTAAGACTCCTACAACATACCTGGGGCTAAAGTCTCGGAGCTGTCCGGGGTGCTGAAATGTCTTATGTCTTGAAATGTGAATTACAATCATCACACAAAGTAAATAGTTTTAAAACAAAATTTGTGCAGAATAAAGAAGCTATTTGACTTTTCATATGCTGTCTGCAAAAACCCAACACCTCCGATTTACACAAAACAGATATGTTCCGTAAGCATGAACAATATCACGGCAGCAATATAAAAAAAAAACAAAAAAATGCCCCAAAATGTCTGCTTCGCATTTACAGTTAACTAAAACATTTACGGAAATCTTACCTTTCTCACGTTATTTCGTGTCTTAAAAGATGGACATCTCTGCGTGCAATAAACGTTCACGAAAAGCGTGCCGTTTCACCTCCGAGTGTCACATGGCATTATGAATTAAATACCTATTCGTTTTTGCCCGCTAGTCAAAGAGTTTTCATACATCAAGGATACTAAGAAACACTGGCACATCCCTCAAGTGTAGCCTATACACACACGACCATTTCAGAGGACTAACAGCGCAGAGTGAGCGTAGGTGGTTTGAATGCGGTATTCTGTATGGCGTTATAGGAAATTTGTTTCCCTCTCCCATCAGATTGAACCGAATTAACGGTAGTCTAAATGAGTATATGAGTATAACCGTATATCTAACGGTTGGATTAATTAATTAATTTATTTATTTATTCAACCGCTTATGTGCTTATTCAACACTGGGCATCTAGTTATGAAATCATATAAGAAACTATAGGTTTTTAAGCATCATATAACTTTTATTGCGCCTCTACAGAAAGACAAATAACTCAAGATTGGGCATTAAATTGGCCATGTTTTAGACAGAGATTCGAGTATAATATTACATAACTTCAGGAAACGTGTTTCAAAGCACCTCCCAAAGACAATAAAATGTCATGTACTCAGGATCTACATGAATTATTTAAAACTATATATCATAGCTGATCTTGGATCTCAAAATCCATCACTAAGGCACGGTACAATGCCTCAATTTTTCGCTTCATAGAGAAGTAATTTTATCCTCCCTAACATAAAACCCAAACCGAATTCTGTTATTTGTTCACGGCGCCATCTTCTGTTTAAATTGTATATTGCGCATTAAAGTTTAAAGGAATCCGGTTCATTCTTGAGCCCAGATTCGGTGTTCATTTTACTGTAGTTTCCCAGGGTTCTCAATGGTTTTACCTTTAAAAAATGGTAGGTGAACTGGTAACTCTGCATTGTCCCTGAACAGGAACGAGTATATAAATATGTATATATAAATATTATATATGTATATATAAATGCCCTGCAATTATAGCCTTGCGCCCCGTGTTCATGCATTTTGGCATGCTTTCTAAATCCACCCTGCTTCAAAGATTACTGAAATTCATTGAAAGAAAGAAAGAAAGAAAGAAAGAAAGAAAGAAAGAAAGAAAGAAAGAAAGAAAGAAAGAAAGAAAGTAAGTTTTTTAATGCCTCTCTTTGGAGAAGGACGTCAAACTCTGACATAAATCTACACAGGGGACATAATATGAACTCCTATCTATTAACATATAAAACATGTACAATGTTCAAATGTTGACTCCGAAACGATTCCGAGTAGCATTAACATGCAGGAAATCATTTTTCACCCTAACGACCCTGAGGCAAAGAGGCATGTGATCTGAAGAATCTGATGGAGGGGGGAGTGGGTAACGGATGGGGTGGTAAAGACTCTGAAAGGATTAACCCAAAAGTCATCAGTGTACAACCACAAGCAGAACCCCTTTGACTTATGAGATGCTCTCTCTGGTTGTTATAGTCTTTTTCGCTCAGCTATTGAAGCCCACATGGCAGCAGATTCCCCGGCAGTGTGCTAATAGCGAAGCTCTGGCCTCGAGGCAATGCTGTCCCATTTGGACCGGAGACGGATCTGCATGCGGAGCTCGCTCTGGTCGGGGAATTTGCCAGGACGTAACCGTGTCCGCGCAACCGGATGGACCTCAATACCCGTTTAACGGGCTGGATGACAGAGAGAGATGGCCTCTCACCTTTTTTAACCGAACTTGTCGTTGTCTCCGAAACTTTATGGGTTCTGACTGCAGCGAATGTGCATTTGGCTACTTCGGGTCAGCTTGCACTGAAAGACGCGAGACGGTCAGAAAAAATATTTTCCAGCTTTCAAAGGCCGAAAGGCAGAAGTTCATCTCTTATCTCAATTTAGCCAAAAATACCATCAGCCAAGATTATGTGATAATCACGGGCATCTATAACCAAATGAGCAACTCATCTGGGTCGATGTTTAGAGACGTTTCCATCTACGATCTCTTTGTCTGGATGCATTACTATGTTTCCAGGCCCGCTCTGCTTGGAGGGGAAAATAATGTGTGGATGCAGGTAGATTTTGGACACTGGGCCCCGGGCTTCTTGCCATGGCACAGGGTGTTTCTGCTTCGCTGGGAACACGAGATTAGGAAATTAACAGGAGATTTTGACTTTGCCATTCCATACTGGGACTGGAGGGATGCACAGGAGTGTGAGGTTTGCACCGATGAGCTTGTGGGTGGACAAAGTCCTCTAAACCCCAGCCTCATCAGCCCATCTTCTGTTTTCTCCTCTTGGAAGGTAATGAGAAAGTAAATCGGTCATACATTAATCAACGCTATGACACTATAAATATCTGACTTGGATTATTTCTGGGTTGTATTGCATTCTTAATGACTAAACTATGATTGTATAATTGAATTATTGTTTAATTAAATCTTTATAGGTGATTTGCTCCAGAGAACCAGAATACAGTATGAGAGGTATCTTGTGTAATGGCACAGAGGAAGGACCTTTACTGCGCAACCCTGGGAACCATGACCGAAATCTGGCAGATAGGCTTCCCACATCCTCTGAAGTGGACTTCACTCTCAGTCTATCCCAGTATGACACTGAACCAATGGACCGCATGGCCAACATGAGCTTCAGGAACACACTAGAAGGTTAAATACAATAGACACCAATTACTCATAGCACCATTATGATAGAAACACAAATCTATATGGGTTTTAAAAGATCAGCAAGTTGATATTCTTGACCAGACTTGTGGCTGGAGCAGTGTCATGTTAGTGTAGATATAGCAAGTTTGACCAAAAAGAACAATATTTGTATTTTGGTCTATGGCTGTAGTTACTGATCCTGATGTTGTTCATGTAAAAGATGGTGACACAGTTTTAGTTTATTCCCCTGATTGAACTAATTTAATTCCATGATTTGACCATTCAGAGTTTAGTAAAAATAATCTCTTGTTTCTTTATAGGTTTTGGAAATCCTCATACAGGCCTTGGGAACAGCAACAAACTTTTCATGCATGCAGCACTGCACGTCTACATGAATGGCACCATGTCTTCAGTGCAGGGCTCAGCCAATGACCCAGTTTTCCTCCTACACCATGCCTTTGTTGATAGGTGAGAAATCAAGTGAAATTGAACACTTTCTAACTGAAGATTTGCTTTGAAGGCTTGTTTGAGTTTGCCCTGTTTCCTCAGCATCTACGAGCAGTGGCTGAGAAGGCACCAGCCAGAAAAGTCTCACTATCCCACAGCCAATGCACCAATTGGCCACAACAGTGAATACTACATGGCACCCTTCATGCCACTCTATCAAAATGGGGACTACTTCATTTCCAGCAAAGAAATAGGCTATGAATACTCCTACCTTCAAGACCCTGGTGATATATATTTTTGTTTTATATTTATTCATATAATGATAATTGCAAACACTGCAGTGTTCATTCTAATTATACTTCATCTGGATCTTCATCCAATGTTCTCAACTGTCTCTAAAACCTTGCAGTTTAACCCATTTTGATAAACCTGATTAAAGTACCGATATATAAAATATAATGTATTTAGATTTCTTTTAAAATCTATTTTATAATTCATTGCACACAATTAGGTCTATCATTCAGAATCCTCATGACACTTGAGCAGGATATTGTGCTTCAATAAATGCTTTTGAATATTATATTATATTATTTTATATGACATGAACTATACATTTCTTTATGTATAGGCTTACTTTATGAGTTACAAATAATAATGTCACATTTAAGACAATTATTGCATATATAAAGAGCACCGAATCTTACAAAATATATGTGAATTTTCTTTTTATTTATTTATTTACTTATTTAATTTGTAGGTCAGCGGATTGTAGATGAAATCGTGTCCTATCTGGAGAAAGCGCATGAGATCTGGCCCTGGCTCCTGGGCGCCGCGGTCTTGGGCGCAGTTTGTTTTGCAATTTTAACTGTAGTGCTCACTAAAATCTGCAAGCTTTTATCAAGGCGAGTTAAAAGTAGCTCCGAGAAGCAGCCACTCCTCAGCAGCTCCGAGGACTCGACCGACTCTTACCAAACCATGATGGCGTGAAGCATGTGACCGCTAGGTGGCGACAGTGTCCATGAAGCCTCATTCACCTACACCAAATATTATATACGCTAAATAACCCATGAAAATGTGTGTGTGTATATACAGTATATATATGAACGTAGCTATGGAGAAAAACCGACATAATCCATTTTGTTTGTTTCGTTTTATGTCATTAAGCATATAAAAATAAAATGTAGAAATCTTTTTTTTTTCCATTCTAAATCATGAGGATGTACTTGACCATGATGATTCAATAAACATTGAATATTTTAGTGACAAACTTACTGAAATAACTCAAACTTGTGTCACAATATATCAGTTATCCATCTATCAATTATGTCCTGGATTTGCTATAAAGATGATCATAGGACACCATTTCCTCAACCCTGCGTAAAAGAATGAATGCACCACATCCAAAGACAATAAATCTGGAGAGATATAATGTGGTTCAATGCGCATCACGTTGCAGACACATTTCGTATTACTGGAGCATATGCATTGCATAGAGGTACAAAAGCTTGCTAAACATGAGCAGGGCGAATTGCTGATTAGGATCACCTGATCATTGTTAGACTCAGTGTTTAAATATTTCAGCAGGAGGTTGGGTTATTTTTTTTGTGCCCTGAAGGTTTATTTTGTGAAGGTCTTGGTGAGTGAGATGCATTTTAAGCCATTTCTTACAAAGCCTAATCTATTTCTTACTCTTGGTTTCATTTAAGATTCTTGTAGGGATTTATTTAAATAATTTGTAGATTAATTTCCCCCACTTATTTCTAGTGGCAACTTAAGACACACAATGCCTACTGAAAATTTGGTTGATAAGCGCATGTGCAAGTTCAAAAACCGAGGCAAGGATACCATGGTATGTTCTAACCCATTATTAAAGCTAAGTAGCCTGTTGCAAATTTTAAAAAAATCTATTTTTTGGCTAATTTGTGTCCTCCTTGAAGAAAATGCGTGAGCGCAGAGTTGCAGAGTGTGTGGAGCTTCGAAAAGCTCAAAGAGTGGAAAGTATCCTGAAGAGGAGAAATATTTCTTCTTACCCTGATGAAGAACCCCTGTCTCCAGACTACAACACTGACATCCAAGAGGTTGTAGCTTTATTATTCTTCCAGCAATCTGAATCCTTAGTGTCTTCTAGTTAACTCTTGGTGTGGACTCTACCATTTGTTCGTTATTAGGTCATTTCAACAATAATTCAGGAAATTGTTGCTAATGTTAACAGTGACTGTCCAGAGCGACAGCTGCAGGGTTGTCGAACAGCCAGGTAGCGTGAATTCTCTGACTGCTTATCAATTATGGTGATTTTTATTTGGTATTTAATGTTCATTGTCGTTTTAGGATGCTGTTGTCTCGAGAGAGGAACCCTCCATTAAAAGAGATAGTGGACGTAGGTCTGCTGTCCCGGTTTGTAGAGTTTTTGGGTAGGAATGATCACCCCACTCTTCAGTTTGAGGCTGCCTGGTCACTCACTAATGTGGCATCAGGCACCTCATGGCACACTCAGCAGGTGGTGGAACATGGTGCAGTGCCTGCCTTCATTGCCCTTTTGTCCTCACCGATGTTAAACATAAGTGAGCAAGCTGTCTGGGCCCTGGGTAATATTGCAGGTAATTCAGGAATGTTTGAGTACTGTTATGACCGCATACAAGATATTTGACATGAGCCTCCTGAAGGTGCAACTATGCTTTAAAGTACCAAGTATTAGATTTGACACTAAATGTGTTTCCACAGGTGATGGCCCAGTATATCGTGATTCACTTATTGACTGCAATGTAATCCCTGCACTACTAGCACGGATAACACCAGATGCCCCTGTAAGTTATGCCATTTTAAAAGCATAGTAGCTGAATATTAGGCTTCATGGAGGAACAAGAATATAACTGGTTGACTTTTACAGGTTGGCTATCTGCGCAACCTGACATGGACCCTCTCAAACCTGTGCAGAAACAAAAATCCTTTCCCCCGCTTCTCTGCAGTCCAGCAGATGCTTCCCTCCATTATACAGCTGATTCACCACAGTGATAAATCTGTTCTGTCTGATGCATGCTGGGCCATCTCGTACCTTACAGACGGACCAAATGAGCGTATTGATATTGTAATAAAGACTGGGGTTCTTCCACGACTGGTTGAGCTTCTGGGCTTTGAGGAGCTTGTAGTGGTGGTAAGCCAAACTTGTTCTGGCTTTTAATTTTTCTTTGATTCATTCTAGCAAAATTTTAGAATGAAATGTCTTGTATAATTAATACCTGTTATGGCCTTTTATTACAGACTCCAGCACTTCGTTCTATTGGGAACATTGTGAGTGGTTCAGATCCTCAGACACAGATGGCTATTGAGGCTGGTGTGCTGAGTGCCTTGCCAAAACTAATGAATCACCCCAAACCCAGTGTCCAAAAGGAAGCAGCCTGGGCTGTCTCCAACATTGCAGCTGGACCACGCCAACAGATTCAGCAACTAATAACATGTGGTCTACTCCCTCATCTTGTGAATCTACTTAGAAATGTAAGTGGTGACTTGGATACATACATAAATATGATGAGGGAATTACTGGAATGCATTTAAGATACTTTTACTACAGGTTTTTAATTTTTTTTTCTGCAGTTGTAGATTATTGGCTTGCATAGTTTCAGCTGTAATCAAAGTTACTATTTGAGTACTCGGACAACCTTTTAAAAGTGCTTTCACAAGAACATTGATGGCAATTAGTCAACAACCATAGCCTTAAAAGGATTAAACAAGTTATTTAATGTTTTAGTTCTGTAATTTATGGAAGTTGCAAGTTTTGATCGTTTTTACAGCAAGTTCCTGCCAGGGGAGAGTTAGGATGGAGGATTTTTATTTATTTTTAAGTCTTGTAACTGCTACAGTGTGCATGATAATGACCCCATCTTGTTGCACATTGAATAGTCAAAGTTCAAAAAGCACAGACTGGAATTACATGCACCCACTTTGGGGTGGCTCTGCCACACCATCCAGTAGATTATTTTCCTTTAACAGCAGGGCTTGTTGCAATTTTATTCCTTCATTCAAACCATTTGTGTAAAACTAGCTATTTAGAAAAAACTGAACTACTTTGAACATGTAGTGACTTAATTTAATTCTTGCTTTCAGGGTGACTTTAAGACTCAACGAGAAGCTGTCTGGGCTGTCACAAACTTCACCAGTGGAGGAACAGTGGACCAGGTTGTACAGCTTGTTAAAAGTGGTGCTCTGGAAGGCATCCTAAATTTATTGACCGTTAAAGATTCCAAGACTATCCTAGTCATCCTGGATGCAATCAATAACATTTTCTTGGTAAGGGTACTATGACCTTGGGCCTTATCCTTGAATCTAAGTAAGCTTGCTTGTAGTGTGACTCACTGGCTGTTCCTTTGCTGAATAACTACCAACCTGGTGTGTCTGCTGCCTGACTGCTTTCATTTTCTTAGGCTGCTGAGAAACTTGGGGAGGTTGAAAAGCTTTGTTTGCTTGTGGAAGAGTTGGGTGGGCTGGATCACATAGAGCTCCTGCAGAATCATGAAAACAATGCTGTGTATCGTGCCGCCCAAGCGCTTATTGAGAAGTACTTCAATGAGGTGAGCTGTAAACTGTGGTGCTGTAGTTTTGTGCAGATGTTTTTGTTGTATGGCTTATTTGATTCACTGTGTTTTGATGTAGGATGGTGAAGATGAGTGCCTGAAGACTGAGGCCACTGAAAAGGACTTTGTTTTTGGACCAGCTGAGGTCCAAAGAAGATTTGACTTCTGAGAATTTTTCTTTTTTATGCCTTAGTTTTGTAAGAATAAATATTTTTGCAGTACTTGTGGCTATTGGTGGTATTTTTGGGATGGTCCGAGTTGGCCAAACCTGCTTGCGAGCTCCTATACTGGAATTGTTACCTACTAGCAACCTACTTGTTGCTTTTCAAAGATTTGTCATAATCCCTTATCCCAATCTTATTTTTAACACTTGGTCATTTGGTTTTACACCCAAAGGGTAATGAATGCAGCCTCTGTCAGCTATCTGTACCATAGCATGTTAGATTTTTTTTTTTAAAAAAGCACTAGAATACCATGTACACAATCACTTAAATGCTAATGGCCATAAATTGGGGGAATCACTGATCAGATGTTTGACGATGCAGAATAATGACCCTGCTATGGTTGTCATGCTGGAATAGTGGTCTTGTTGTGATCAACATCTAGTGCTTGTAATAAAATGTTCCCCAGAATGTAGGCATCAGATGGCCCCACAAGTTTTCCCACTGACATTAAAAAAAATCTTTGTGATGGGTATCAACTCAGAATATAATTTAAAATGAGATTAGATATTTAGCAAATTTGGTATTAACCTTGCACCATATACAGTAGGCTAACAGTACACAACACCATTCTGTACCAATTACATAGATTTATGTAAAACAAGACCACCCTTAGTTTGCTTTCTAGTTTGTTCATACTGCCTTTCCTTCAAAATTATTCAGTATTTAAGTAAACTTGGGGGACCTACTATAGTTATAGTGTCTAACCAAATATGACTACTAAACAATGCAATGGGAAGCTTTATTTCAGGTTTTCATTTACTCTGATGTGGCTGTAACAACTAGCAAACCACTGGTTTAATCAAATACACATGAAGTACACTAATAACTACCCAAATGCTTTTAGGTAGATGGAAAAAGGCATTGACTATACAGTGCTTTCCACAGTGTGAGATGCACTGCCATGTCTGGCTTCCCATTTTTTCATAGGATACACTGTTAGCCTTTATCCTCCCCAGCTGGTAACTCATGTGACAGAGGAGAGCTGGTTCATTCTAGCACATCCAAGCACAAATGAGAAGAAAAAAAATTTTGAACATGTAACAATTAATGTATTTGACCAACTAATATAATGTGTATATATAAATTTCCTTCCTGTCTATCCTTTTCTATTCCTAGACCATTTAGCTGTCTTGACAATAAAAATAATTAATCAGTCAAATTCAACAAAAAAGTGAGACTCAACTGGCCATTTTGTTGAGTGTACCAACTGGATAACAAAGCTCCAAACCCAACATCTGCTAACCCTTCTGGGCCTCCCACATTTTAGACATCATTGGATGTGGATTTGAACTTAGACTAAGTCTTTGTAAAATATTGTAGGTTTTGCAGATAAAATGAAATTTTCATCTGACCTTCTTTAAATAACTCAGTTTCAGTGTTAGGTTTGGTCCATAGTTTACTAAACATAACATTCAAGTTGAAGGTGTGATGTTTTAAAGACATGGAAAGTTAATCTATGGGAATGTGAAGAAATTAGGAGACTTGCAGTGGGCTGCTAAAACCATGGCTATTTCCATTGTAATCTAGTATCAACTTGATATTTTACAATTATGACAATAGTAATGTCCTTCATATTAAACTAAATGGCCCTGCTTCAAGCAGTCTACTGTGGAAAATGACACCTCATAACCGTCCATAGTGTAATACTATTAGAATAGAAACTCTGGATCTAATTTAAAGAAAAGCATAACTGCATTTTACACTGCCATGTGCAATGAATTGTGAACACAGGAAATACTGGTCTTTATAGAATGTCTTTCATGCATCGTGATATTTCATTCTTTGTTCAGTAATTTCATTGGAAATGATCAGAAATCTCTCATAGTAATGTATGTTCATCTAATCATCATCATCATCATCATCTTCATCACTATCACTATCATGCTCTCTTTTCTTCTCCTCTTCTTTGGGTGGACTGACTACTGGTGGAAGGTCCAGTCGTGCCCACAACATCGGCTCAGCTTTCTTCAAAACAATCTCAATCTTCGCAGCCATCATGTTCAGTGTGCTTTTGTTTGTGTCGATAACCTATGAGGAGAATAAAAAGCTTGCTTTTTAGTACTGAGCAATGATGGGTGTATACAATTTTACAAAATGATAAATTTAAAAACAAAGAAGAAAAAGGAAAGGGAAAAATGGGATGATGCTGTATTCTTAATACTCTTAATACTGTGTGTTATTACCAGAATGATCCAGAACTGTAAAGTTTTGTGATGTTTATTCACGAATCCTATGTTTGTCCTGAACAATTACATTACCCAGTATTCCTCAGAAAAATCTTCCTGGTCCTGTACATTATTTGCTTTTCTACATATTTATTTCTTTCCAACAGTGACTATAATTTTCAGACAAATCAACTATTAAAAAAGATGCAAATATTCAGTGATCACTTTACCTTGAGGACTATATGTAAACTTATGTGAACTAGCTTATTTAGGGCAGTGCTAAATAACTTTTTTTTTTTTTATTTCTCTGACTTTTTAAAATGATTTGCAAGATGTATAAACATATAAAATGTATAACACAATTCAAATGACAGTTATTTGTATAGAGCTTAAGAAAACACCATCACAAAGCAGTATTACAGAAATCTTCATGATTTACATTTAGATCCATAACAAGCAAGGAACTAATGAAAGGGATCAGAATTAATTGCGACACTGGCTAGTGAACTGCATATCAGTATTCTATCACTACTGTACACCATCAAGTGAAAGTATGTTCAGTATGAGCATTGTAGTCTTAAACAACATTACACGTAATGAATTCTGAGATGCAGGAAGTTTAGTACTTACACCCCATAAAATTATCTTCTGTTCAAATTCCTTATCTCCATCAAATGTAATGTGGATATCCAACTGCAACAGAAAGACGCGTTATCAATAGAAAGTCATTTGAGTTTTGAGCTTGTTACTAGTAATAATGTTTTTGCATTTAACATTGTAAAAGTCAACACTAAACTTGATATGAAAATGTAAAAAACAACCAAAAATCTGTACCTGGGTACTATTGGCATCCACGTAGCTAAGCTCAGGGACGGCGTTTTTGGCATAGACTGTTATGGTGACCTGGCTTCCTGTTTGGTGCCAATCAAACCTGCATGGCACAACCTTCTTACCCTGGAAACAGATGTACACAGCAGAATTATGTTTCAAAACAGGACCCAAATGTGGTCGTCTGGGGGAAAGAAATGCTGTTGCTGGAGATAAATTGTGTCTAAGAGCCAAAATGAACATATGCTGTAACATATGTTTCCACTGTACTTCAAGAAAAAAGTTGATGTTTTATTTTTCTTATAAAACTACCTAGGCTTTCTGCCTGCAGAGATTACATTATATATAAAGAGATGATTTAACAAACTGGCTGAGTCTACAAAAGATGTTCTAATTGCTAGTTTGCCAGCTAAGTGTGCACACCTCACAAAGTGAATGTCATGCTTTGATCTGGGTTTTTTTGGATATGAGGCATAGTGAAACTGGCCTAATAAATTCAGTTTCTAAATACCAGCTGTCAATTTTTAATGCACACACACACTATTACAGAAACTGTAGAGTTTGCAGCAGACAACTGAATACTAATTAAAATCTGTTAACATTTACAAAAAGTACAAACTTATTGAATTAATGAAATAATGAACTCACTACAATTATCTCACAAAGTGGACCTTGATCAGTCAAGCACATGGAAATTGGGGTTTTTAAAGCATTAAGTGATGAGACTGATACCAGACCATTTCTCAGCAGGAAAATGTCCCTGTACACAAAGTGAGGTTGTCCTCAGTGCTCTTGTGACTGAATGGATAAATACCACATCCACACTTCCAAATTCTACTGTAAAGAGGATATAATAACAAGAAAAGGGGCACTAAATCTGGATAGGCATGTTCAGCAGACCACAAAAAGCCTGATCTTAAGAAGACCTCTTAAGCATGCAACCCAGCACTAATATACAGTTAGTAAAGCCCACGTTTCAATAAGTGTTAGGTGTGTGTGTACTCCGTTTTAATACAATGAAAAATGAACACTCATTGGACAACAGGCTTTTAACATGTCACCAGGACTGAAAGGAATGAGGGCGGATGGAATTTTCCAAGGAAAAACAACAACAAAAAAAGAGAATCTCCTTGAAGATTGTTTCCTTTTGTAACCTGCAATCAATTAACTCAGACTCCTGGTAGTGTCTACTCAGTGAGGCACGATGTCCGTTTCCCTTCAAACTGACTGTCCCTCTGTGGTGTAATAAAATTCCAACGTTATTCATCACGATCTTCAAAGACCCACCTCTTCCATGAACACTTAACTAACTCTTAACTTGTCCACACTTCAAAATTAAATAAACATAATATTGAAAGCCAAACAGAGTTCTTTTTAGCTATCTTGGTAGAGTAAAATTAATTGCCTGTGATCTTATAAGTCTTGGATTTCAAATTTCAGCATAAATATAAACCCAAGTGTGGTGTCAAATATTTTACCATAAATGCAATGTTTTAAATTTACATGTAACTACTGATGTAGCTCATGCATTTTTGGTGTTGGTGTTTTCAGTAGTGTTGCTGGAGTAACTAGACTTTAAAAATGCTGTAACCTTATCTGTTGACACCACCATGAAAACACATTTTACTGTTAGGAAAGCTAGTTTTCAGAACTACATGTGAAAAAGAAATGTCAAAAATGTCACGATTTGAAGGGCTCTTAGGGTAGCAGACATAACTTAAAAACAAATCTGGATAATGCAGATCCTTAACTAAAAACAACACTCACTGGCTTTTATATTATATGGCTATTATATTTATATTTTTATATTTATATATATATATTTTTTTTTTGGTGAGATGATAGATTTCTTTCAACCAGTGAGTGTTGGTTTTTAGTTTGTTAGTGTTGGTTTTTTGGGTAAAGGGCTACTATGGTACGAGACGTTTAAGAAAAGTTTCAAACCATTCTCATAGTATACTATTCTAAACATTCACACAAACACACACCATGTCTTTTTTCCGCCATAGGTGTTCTCCTTTGGTGCAGCCCTCCTGAGATAGAAAAGTATTAAAGTCAGATGTTTTCCTCTTGCAGCAGCTCCAGTATTTCATCCTGACAAGAAAACCAGAATGATGATGATATAATGTTTCCCTGCCCCAAATTTAGCCAGAATTATCAAAAATACTAGTAGAGAATTATTGGTGATTAGTTATGATTAGTTATTTATTTACCCCTCATGGAAGATTGGGACTCCAGCATGATACATGCAAACTTCTCCATTGCTCTCTGCTCCATTGAAGGTCTAACAGCATGGTCAAAACCAAATATTCAATAATTATTAGCTGGTAGTGGAGATGAAGGTATCTACTAGTTGTACAGTTTGTACACAAACGTACCTTAGTGCAGCCTCCATTTTTACAAGATGTACCAATCTTAATTTCATCCCCTTCTTCCTCTGTAAAAGAAATATAGGACTTATTCCCTTTATGAAAAACAACAGAAAAGCTTGTCCTGCCTTGTGATTTTTTTTGCAAAGTTGACAAGCTTTGACCATGACATGATTATTAATGTAGCTAATTAAATGCCATGCATGCATATAATTCCTACCCTAATCCTAACCCCAGTAGCCAAAGGAAACCTATTGTCTTATTTTAAAGGCAGATTTAAAGACCTTCAGATATCAGGTCCCCGCAAATTCAACATTAAACCCTCTCACTCACCTTTTTTCTCTGGTGCATTATCTGATAACTTGAGCTTTTCTAAAGCTTGCTTAAGTGAAGCAGAGACTTTCTGTGGTAATCTTGATATTGGTTCATCTTCACTACAAAAACAATAAGCAGAGATTTGCTGCATGTCCTCTGCTAAAACACACTGGTATTTAATTACAAGCACAAATGGTGAATTTTACAAATAAGTATATCTGAAGTATTAACAGCACGGACAAATAAAAGTAACATTAGAACATCTATTACCTTGGTCGCTGAATTGCTTCAACGGGTTTTGGTGCCTGGGTGATAGACTCATTAAACTTTGGTTTAAAGTCCTCAACATCCTTCTTTTCTCCGGATGTCCTGACCTCAGGTTTGATGGGTTCAGGGGGTTTCTCCTGGTTATGGGGTCCTTTTGTACATCCCTGAAAGGAATTTAAAAACAGTGCACATTCCTGAATAATTCCTATTCATTATCAATGAAGAATTACTTGATCATAAATTTATACTCACAGCAATACTAAGGAAATCTGAAAAGTCAGTTGTGCGTCTCTTACAGCACGACCAACCCTAATGACAATAAAAACAAGCAGCATATAAATCCAAATATACATACCAAATAAATAAAGAAATATAAAACTGCTTAAAGTAGTTAAGTTCTTCCTCATTAAGTTACCTTCAGGGCATCGTGGAAAACTGGCACACCTGGGTGATAAGTACATGCATCTGTGGATAATGAATTAAAGTTAGCTAACCGTGTTTATAAAGATATAACTGTAAACTGGGTGTTTAAACACATAACACATCTTAGCTTAGCTTACTGCAAATTTGACTGGCTTTAAGAGTTTTAAGATCGACAAAATTGTCTACAATTAACCGTCAAAACGAGCAATCACGTTTATTCTGCTACGTATGGGCGGTTTATATGAACCTAGCCGACATTACTGTTATTTATACTCGACTTTTCTTTAACCCGGTTGTAGCATGAAGCTAACCTTTTTGCTTAGCAAGCTTACTAACTCACCGTCTTCATTCTTTTCAGGGTCAAAACGTTGGGCACATCCCTTATTATAACAGAGCACAGACATTTTGTAGGTACATATATAGATATAAAGCTTTAAAGTAAAAAGTAAGTGATGATGCTGAGCCAGATGTAGATTCGGTCGGTTCTAAAAAGCTTCTTGCCGCTTGGTCCTTCCGCCATAACCGTAAGATCTAGTGAGGGAAGTCGATCCGAGTGAGACGCGATACTCCGATTCCAGGCATTACGAATCGAGGGCCGATCACGATATTAAGTTTATGTTTTTTTTTATTATTACAGGGCTCACAAGTTTTGAAGACAGGCAAGAGTGACATTTCCAACCCGTGTTGAGTTTTTTTTTTTTCAAACCGACCATGGAAAATACCCTCTCTAATGAATATGTTTTTTTTTCACTGGTTGTTGCGTTAAATCTTACCCATATACAATAGTGCTATTTTCTGGTGTAGCCTCTTTTTTTTGATTGGCTGATCAGTGTCAGGCTCGACTATGAACTGAGACGCGCTTGATTCCTGCCCGGTTCCATAGAGACAGCGGTGCGGACTGATACATTTTGGGCGCTGCGGCATTAAATATATGATAAATAGTCAAAAAGTAAGAAATACGATGTGTGGCGGGAGAGCGTGACAAATGACCCAAATGCGTGACTGTCACTCTCAATGCGTGACACTTGACAGCCCTGTTATTATTTAATATATATATAATTATTATTTAATTAACAACACATTGTGAAAATACTTAATTGCACGTAGTGCAATTAAACTGTAATTTAGCAATAATATGTGTTTTATATGTGCATCAGTTGATTTTAATGTATTACTTACTTTTAAAAATAACCTGGAAGTTATGTAGAACATGATTTAAAAAAAAAATAAAAAAAAAGAAATTAAGCCATGGCCTTAGCAGAAGTTTATAAAATCGATGAGAAAACCTTGCAGTCATTTTATCCAACAGTAATAAACATTTTCCCTTCTTGTTAAAGATAGGAATGAATGTAATAAAAAATTTAATAAATCCATAAATTTCATCCAACAATTGAGAGTATTTTTATTCTGAATATTAGAAGGCGAAATAAAAACAGATTTTGAGACAAACTGTTTTAAAAAGCTGTGTGGTTTAATGTTTGGTTCCTCTGAAGTAAGTGTGACTGACAGGTGTATAGAGAACATTAACTGGGGACTTTAAATTGACCTACAGGCAAAAAGAAACAAGCTTTGTTTATTATATTGTGTTAAGGGGGCGGGGCTTAATGCTTTCGTGTGGGCGTTGCTTAAAGCTTTCGAGTGGGCGGGGCTTAACGCTTTCTTTAGGTTGTAAGTTTAAAGTAAAAGAAAGCATAATATCTTTATAAATCGACAAAGAAACAACGTGATTGCACAAAATAAGAACGCCACAATTTATATTCGGATGTAAGGCACACAAATGACATCGCATACTCATGTTTTTTCTCCGCTAGTTATGTTTATGTTTATTACAAAGTGATTAATAGTATGTTGAGCAGCAGAGACTCGTTTGCGCGTGCAGAGCTGCCGGTGACTCGGGAGCGCGCCTGACAGCCGCGTGCACTACGCGCAGTTAACAGTGAGCGCAAAGGGACATGAAGCATGTGAAGAGGATCTGACTGCTCTTCAAGGGTGATGTTCTTAGTTGGTAATTTCTTTAGTTTACACTCTCTCATCTAGAGGTAAGACATATCTTTCCTATTCAAATTTCAGTCCGTCAGTGATGAGTTAAGTTACATTGTTTAGGAGCTCCAGCATTACTGACAACACAGAAAGTTCATTGCAGGATAAACGCTTATTGTTATTACTAATGTAATGATTAATCTGTATAGCTCTCTTTCTCTCTCTCTCTCTCTCTCTCTCTCTCTCTCTCTCTCTCTCTCTCTCACACACACACACACACACACACACACATACATACACCTCTCTCTCTCTCTCTCTCTCTCTCTCTCTCTCTCTCTCACACACACACACACACACATACATACACCTCTCTCTCTCTCTCTCTCTCTCTCTCTCTCTCTCTCACCTATCTATCTATCTATCTATCTATCTATCTATCTATCTATCTATCTATCTATCTATCTATCTATCTATCACACACACACCTATCTTTCTGTCTCTCTCTCTCTCTCTCTCTCTCTCTCTCTCTCTCTCTCTCTATATATATATATATATATATATATATATATATATATATATATATATATATATATATATATATACATAATATGTATGCATGTATGTATGTACATATGTGTGTCTATGTGTACTCTGGCCGAATATATATTTAGATACCGTGTATTAAGTGAGATCCATTGAATTGTTTTTTTTTTGCCTTTCTGAGTTTTTACAAAGTATATTACCTTTTGACCTTTAAGTGCGCTTTCTGCTGTGAGATTAATTTCACTGCAGATTAGGAGAACAATTGTAAATTCAGTCCTTGCCTTGCTGCTGAGCACTTTGTCGTCCAGATCAAACTCTTTACATCTTCTTTACAATTAACTCTTGGCAGCACTTCAGAATTTTCCAAAAGTCAACAAGTTCATTTTAAAGACAGCCAAATTCTATGCTTTTGTGAATTTGTATATTTTTTACAGCAAGTAATTTCTTATTTACAGGGGCACTGGGTGATGGCATGGATATAAACAGATTTTGTGGGGAAAATATGAGCGCCCATCTCTCCACCTTTTCCCTCTTGATACTTTGCTTGCTTACCTGTTGTTCACAGCTTCAGCCTGCTGAATTACAAGGTTTTCAGTTCACCAGGTCTGTCTACAATGCTGCTATATATGAGAATACCCCGGCTAGGTCCTACCTAAGGAGTGAGGTCAAAATGGGGATAATTCTGTCACAGTCCATCTCACGGGACATTGAATACTCAATCATGTCAGGTGATGATGAGGGGTTGTTTGAAGCAGAGAAATATGTTCTGGGAGACTTCTGTTTTTTACGCATACACACTAAGGGTGAAAGCTCTGACATTTTGAACCGTGAGATAAAGGACAACTACACATTAAGTGTAAGAGCTACAATCAATGGTGGTCTGAATGCATCTACAAAAGTCAGTGTGCAAGTTTTGGACATGAATGACCTTAGGCCTTTATTCTCACCTACTACTTATACCATCACTGTACCTGAAAGCACCCCGCTGGGGGCCAGCATTGCCCAGGTCACTGCCACTGATGCTGACATAGGCTCTAATGGGGAATTCTATTATTTCTTCAAGAAATTAGTGGAGGAGTTTGCCGTCCATCCCACAAGTGGCATTATATACCTTACAGCCAAACCCAGTGATGATAATACAAAATTTGAGCTTGAGGTTTTGGCATTTGATCGTGGAATGAAGGTTTATGAGAACAATGGTGTGAGCAGCGCAGCAAAAGTAATGATCAGCATCATACGTGTTAATGAATTTTCACCAACATTAAATGTGGTTGCACTCGCCCCATCTTTAACAGACCAAGATCCAGTGTATGCTGTGGTCACAGTGGAGGATCTGGATGATGGTCCAAATGGGGAAATTGAGTGGGTTTGTATCATCGAAGGTGACCCACTGGAGCAATTTGTTCTCAAGAGAGCACCACGTGACAATGATTACTTGCTGAAAATATCTGAACCAGCAGACTGGAATACATTTCCTTATGCATATAATCTCACTTTCCAAGCCAAAGACAGAGGCATACCTCCAAGGTTTTCCAACACTCAGATTCTTCATCTCATGGTAAAAAAGCCAGAACCTGTGCTTTTTAAATTTGCAGAAGATGTTTACAGAGCAACAATTAATGAAATGGCCCCACCTGGAACTATCATACGGATTGTTGCAATTTCTCCTAAGCCACAGTATGTCACCTATAGATTAAGTCTTACCTCTGAATCCACATTTTTCACTATTAATAGTTTTACTGGTGTTATCTCAACAGTAAGGCCCTTTACCACGCTAGGACAACAGCGTTTTGAACTAGAGGTAGTAGAGGCTGTGAGTGGTCTGAGTGCCAAAGTACAGATCACTGTAGAGGATGCTAATAATAATGTTCCAACTTTCACCCAGGCATCGTACAAAGTGTCTGTCACTGAGAATACTCCAGTCGATACAGTTATACTTGTCTTATCAGCAGTAGATGATGATCACGGGGATAATGGATGCATAACATACAGTATACAAAGCCTTCAGCCTTTGCCCTTCACAATTAATCAGAATACAGGGGAACTAATGACATCAAAAGAGCTTGATTTTGAATCATCGTTGGAAACATACGTGTTCCTTGTCCGGGCTTCTGACTGGGGCTTACCTTATAGAAGAGAGAGTGAGGTAAATGTCACAGTACAAATATTGAACGTCAACGACAATCCACCCCTCTTTGAACGTGTGTCATGTAAAGGAATAATTGCTCAAGAGTTCACTGTAGGACATACAATAATCACTTTTTCTGCTATTGACATTGATGATCTTAGTTTGGTAAAATATAAGATATTGTCTGGAAATGAACAGGGTATCTTCAGTTTGAATCCAGACACTGGGATATTGTCCCTGAGGAAGTCTCTTGTTGGCACTAATGTTAAAAATGAACCGTTTTGCTTGAAAATAGCAGCCACAGATGGCGAGTTATTCTCTGATCCCACCTTCATCAACATAACAGTTATGAAAGGGAAAGTTTCATCCAGGAATTTTAATTGTAATGATACAAAAGTTGAACAAAAAATAGCGGAACAGCTTCTCAAAAAAGCCAGTGCAATAGACAAGCCAATGGTTGAAGAGGGTAACAGTGACCTGTATTCTGTCAACCGGCACACACCTCAGTTTGAATCCTTTCCCTCTGATATAGTAGTTCGTGAGGATTTGCCTGTTGGATCAACTATTATTAAAGTGAACACCATTGACAAAGATACAGGCTTCAACGCTCGCATTCTCCATGTTATATCAGATGGAAATACTGATAGCTGTTTCAATATTGATATGGAATCTGGTGTAATTTATATCTACCAGCCACTGGATCGTGAAAGGTCAGACCGATACCTCCTTAATATTAGTATATATGATATGGGTCTGCTTCAGAGGTCCAACTGGAGGCTGTTAACTGTAAATATTGATGATGTAAATGATAATAGTCCTCAGTTTTCTTTGGAGAGCTACAATGCAGTGCTCCCAGAGAATACAGCCATTGGCACAGAAGTGATCCAAATCGTAGCTTCAGATATTGACCTGGATCATAATGGTGAAATCTTTTACACATTATTGACCCATACACAACTTTTCATTATTAACAGTGCCACTGGTTGGGTCTATGTTTCTGGCCAATTGGACAGAGAGTCATTGTCAGATATTACCCTGAAAATTGAAGCCAGAGACAAGGCAGAGAGAGGGAATCAAAAATCATCAGTGACATCTCTAAAAGTCTACCTGGAGGATTTGAATGACTGCCCACCCATGTTTATTCCCAAGAGTTATAGCTGTCGTGTACTGGAAGACGTTCCCGTAGGCACCGTCATCACATGGTTGCAAACCCAAGATCCTGACCTTGGTCTAGGGGGCAGAGTAAATTATTTCCTGACCAATGACTTCAATGGGACGTTCAAGGTTAATATGGAGAGTGGAGCTGTCAAGGTGGCAAAGGAACTGGACTTTGAAAAACAGCAGTTCTACAATCTCTCTGTGGTTGCAGAAGATTGTGATTTTTCCACTCGGCTTCGTTCTTTCTCTTACATTGAGGTGGAGGTGGTTGATGTTAATGAAAACTTCAACGAGCCTGTCTTCACTGAATTTGCGGTGAAAGCCACTGTTAAGGAGAACTCGCGTCTTGGAACAAGTGTGGTTCAAGTCACTGCTAAGGACAGCGACAAGGGCAAGGATGGCCTACTGAGATACTCAATCAAATCTGGAAGTGGCCTTGGCAGGTTCTTCATTGATGAAGAAACTGGTATGTATTTAATCACTTAATATCTGTGCACCCCTTTTGTGGTAAAGACATTCATTTCTCTTTTATTTTCAGAGCACACACATTATATATAATTTGCCCCATGAAGGACATTAGTAATTAATAAGATAGATTAACACTAATGATTCTATTATATGGAAGTGTATCATTAATTATTCATGTTCTTCTGGACATTACCTAATAGCAGGTTCTTAACATAGAATAAAAACCTACAGAGGTGCATAACTATGCAGTCTATTAATCGGTTCTCCTGCTTCACCTGCTTGATAGGGGGAAAAAGATGATTATACAATTATTACATTTTGCCATGTTACAATAATGCGTTTTTTCTTTGTGCTAGCAACAGACTGTTAATTACGTATTATTACAAGGTTGTTGCTCTATCAGATGAAATTGCCTCTGTGAGCCGTCAGAGCAAACTTACTGATCTAGAAAGCAAGAATTAACCTTCATGCTTTTTGAATAAGCATTCTTAAAAGGCACTTGGTTGCAGAGATTGAGTTCATAACTTTTAGTAAGAGTGTACAATGTAGAAGGCTGATTCAGCAGAATTCTGCTGGAGGAAAAAAAATAGCCCCTCCCAATAAAATAAAGATTCACAATTACTGATGTGGCATGTTGAGCAGCAGTCTGATCATTAATTACAGCTAATTACTATTGATTAAATGGCTAGAGTGCTGTGGGGTAACACAGCTGTGGTCCTCCATTCACATGTCAACTATTTAGGTTGAGTATGTTAATCTTGCAGTGTTTAAGCTAGCCATGTCAGTGCTGCAGATGAGGATGTATTTTCTGCTAAAAACAACCCTCAATTTTTATTTCATGTTTAAAGTCAGCACTGTTTTTTTGTTGGTCGATGACACTGGCTTTGGCTTTAGTGTTTCTCTGCACATCCACTAATTAGCATCTAATTATCTTCCATATTAGGAGACATGCTGAGATTTTGTGTCAGAATAATTTTGGGAGCTTTCTAAAGAGTGAATTCTGAATGTTGTTCCTGTAAAAATGTAGAGTAAAATATTCTCGCTTTAATTTTCCTCTTAACACCTGCTGTGATTGATTGTAGCTCTGTATGTGTTAAAGCGAGTTAGTAAAATTAACTTCCTCTGTTTAAATGTCACAGTGAACTAAAAAGATGGATAGGATTTATAAAATGCTTATCCTCATTCCATGTCTCTGCCTTTAGCAGCTATTGGTATTCTCACCAGAACTCAGAGAAATAAGTCAAAGCACATTTTCATTTAGATTGCTGTCACGGAGTAGACTCAGCTTTAATTTACCTCTGATCCCTGGCCTTTTTTTATTCCTGGTAAAATTCCCTATATCAAACTCATTTAGAAAGGAAAAACATAAATACAGCATATCTTCATTGACAGAATCAGAATAATCTTATTACCATGTTGCATTTTTTGGAGGTATTTCATGTTTCCCTGAAGCCATGGGAGCAGAGAGAATTTACAGTGAGCTTAAGTCTCTTACCATGAACCTAAGTCACTTAGGTTTAATTATAATTATATGTTGAGATCACATTTATATGTTAAACAAAACAAAGACCAGGCTTAGAATAGAAGGGCCTTGCTAGAGGGATGTGCTAGAACTGAACAGGTCTTTAATATTCACAGGACGTGGCATTTGGAAAAGGTTTCTTAGACTTGAAAAGCAATTTAGGACCAATGAGTTCAATAGCTTTGACTGTATTTCATTTCGGGACTTTTAAAATCAGGAAAAGGATTTTGTTGACTTAAGATCTTATTATGTAAATCGAATGTGATTCTGGTGACACATGCATAGCTTGTTGGTCAATATCACATATGAGGATTTTTAAAAAAAATCTATTTTATATTCAATATGCTTATCTAGTTCATTCATATTCCTTAATTTTTTTGTGTCAACGTGTAAAAGTATGCCAATTTTTTTTATCTAGTTTTCTAATGAGAGCTACCAAGCAGGCATCTTCTATGACCTGGTTTGTAACATTGCGGCCATACAGCTCCAGGGCCCCCAGTTCGATCCCAAGCAACTGTCTGTGCAGAGTTTATAAGCATGTTCTCACTGTATATGTATGGGTTTCCTTTGGGATCTCCGGTTTCTTCCTGTCTCTGAAAAACATATTATTAAGTGGATCACTAGTATGTGAATTCTTAGATAACAGACATTACATTACAAGCACAGCCATCACTTAATGTTTTTGTTGACATTAACTGACAGAATCAGCAATTTGTGGTTTGTTGCATCAAAGTATTTGTTTAATTGCTAGCAATGCCATAAACAACCAGAAATCAGATAACTTTGTCCACGCTCTGGTTTTGACAGTTTCTCAACCTCAGCTACATTTTTCTAGAACATATTTCTTCTACGTCTAGAAATATGTGTTTGATGGTACCTACCTACAAACCTAATATAATCTACTGTGACCCTGAACAAGCAGTAATTAATGATGAACTAAATTTATCGCACACTGCAGCACATTGATATTAGTGCAAGTTTTCTATTAAGAAAAGAATCATGTGCTTTCTATTTGTCATAATCATGTTAATCTTATTCATTTAGATCACAGCTCTAAAGGTTACTTCATTCGAATCAGAATGTTACCTGACGTTACCTCACATTTACCAGAAAACAAGGATACCAACTTTTGCACAGTGCAGTGTACAGCACAAATTTGAGTGTTTCTGTTCAAGACCAAAGCAATCTGTGCAAAAAGAGACATGTGTTCATATGTACACATTTAATTGTATGTTTAAAGAAGTTTGGCCACTGGACAGATGTGGAATTATATTTCTTATATAGTAGGTTTCTTATTTTGTTTGTTTGTCAGAAAATCCGTTTGTACTGTAAATGTCCTTTAAAACTGATGTGCTTTACATGAACATAGTTTGTACAATACGTAATTAGCTAATCAGTTCTTTAAAATAGTAGATTTTTAAACAGGCCATAAGCAGTTAGATTAATTTTTATGTGTCAAAATAACTGATTAAAGATGGCAAGGTTGTTATATTAAGGTATTTTCAAGTTTGTACTTTCCGACCTTTATTGTCACCAGACTAGTTAAAGAGTGAATGCATTTAAAAAGAAAGAATGAATACATATTTTTTGTTTTCGAAATGAAGGTGTTATGTGAATTGCTGCTTTATCCTATTGTGAGGTGATCCATCATCTGTCTTTCTTTGTTACAGTCTAGTGTGTAAATGTATGCACATTTGTATGCATGTGTGTATGTCCTGTGGTGCTTAATACCTTCTGCAGAAGCCTGTTCAATCCTAATTACACTCTAGGAGCAGTGTGCTGGGTGACCTGAGTAGACTTTTTTCTGCTCATGGTGGATGTGCTAGTTGGAACCCCTGAGGCAGCACTTTCTAGCTGAGTGGTACTGAAGTGAGTTCCATAGTATGGACTAGTGGATGGGGACAGCTGTCTGATTGCTGCACTGCCATGTGCTGGGTGACTTTGTCGGCAGCTCAAAGCCCCAGTGGTGATCATATTTACATGTGGGAGCGTTGCAGTATTTGAGGGCCCCGATCACAAAATGGCAGAGGTAGCACTTTGGTCAGGAACGATTAGATGTTCTATGTTGAAGAGCTGAAGGTCGTCCAGTCCCTGGGTGTTGCCATGGCAGTTGTTCCCTACAGTAAGAGGCTCTCAAGTCCAGATGATTTCTTCAACATTAAATGTAAAAAACTGTACCATGTGAGTGTGGATTTGACACCACCCGTTAAAAATCTGTTCATTCAGCATTTATGGCTCTGGCACAGTATAGCGCCTTCACAGCAAAAACAAGACACACATGAATAAAAATCCTTTATTTATGTACATATTTTTGCCTTTTTCATTATCTTACTTTCAAATACTGATTAAAAATTTTATTCACAGCATTTTGTAGGAAATGAATGAGAAAGTAAAAGTACTATGCTGTTAATACCTGCAAGCTGGGCAAATTTATTTCCCATTGCTGGAGCTTATGTTCAGTAGCCTGGGTAGTTGGGTAAATTTCCCCAGAGAAGATTCTCCAACAAATTAGATTAGATTAGAAGGTCAGCACAGCTCCAATGAGGAAACACAAATGCTTCTGTTAAAGCTAGTGTGTTTTTAAAAATAAATGCTTGAAGTCAACATCCTAAGCATATTCAGATTAGTGTGATATTCTTTATTTTAAAATTGTAGCACATGACAAATTGTATTTGTATTATAAAGACTTGATGTAAAGTTCTCAAACTGCATTGGTATTATGTTCCCATTTAATTTAGCTAAATTTCTAGTCTTGTCTAATAACTAAAAAACGTAATGCCAAACCTGGAAAACCCAAAGCACTCTTTTGACACCTACTGTACAGCGTTTCAGTTCAGTTCAGTTTTATTTGTATATAACTTTTTGGACATTATCATAAAGCAGCTTTGCAGAAATATGTAAATTCAGGACATGCATTAAAAATGTATAAAAGTACCATTTATCCCTAATGAGCAAGCCAGAGGCAACAGTGGCAATTAAAAACTTACTGGGATGATACCAGGAAGATTCATTAACAGGAACTCATCCTAATCTGGGTGAAGCCAAATAGTACTATTATAAATAATTTCCTTTCTATAAGTGCGTATCATTTCATATAGATTGACTTCTGACAGCTTATAATAAATCGTAAATGGTCTACTCCATCAATATGAATAAATCAGATTTATAATGCTTAAAAAAACATTGCAGATCTTTGGAAAAGTATTACCAGTATTATAAAGTAATTTACTTTTGATATGGAGTGCTGGCTTATTATTTATATTACAAAATAGGATATTTTTTTTAAATCTTGACTAAAGAGAGGCTTTAAGAAACAGTAACTGTGGTGGTATAATTTTATATATAATGATAAAATCATAAATAGTGTTGCCCATGCCTTAAGTGTTAATTGAGTGTTATTGCATATTATGTGCTCAGACTTATGATGTTTTATGATTTTACGTAATAGGAGTGATCTACACGTCTAGTATTCTGGACTGTGAGAGGCAGGACTCATACTGGCTAACTGTCTACGCCACAGACCAAGGGGCTGTGCCACTCTCTACATCCATCGAGGTGTATGTCCAGGTAGAGGATGTCAACGATAATGCCCCTTTGACCTCTGAGCCTATCTATCATCCTTATGTCTTGGAGAATTCACCCAAAGATGTTTCAGTGGTGCGAGTACAGGCCAGCGACCCTGATATCACCTCTTTAGACAACCATCTCACGTACCGCATCACTGCTGGAAACCCACAAAACTTCTTCACCATCAATTCTAAGACAGGTGAGAAGATTCAGACTGTCTTTAAAATATTGTCCATTAAAACTTTAAGATGTACTTAAAGCTAGTTTTAGGACAGTTCCTTGATAATGCAGAAAGATCAAGGTAAATGTATTTAGTCTTATTTAGTATTTAAGTATCGCAGTGTGCATTGAAGTATGTTGATAGTGGTGTTGTTACTTTGCTGATGCAAAAGCACAAAAGCTTATGCTCCAAAAGCCAGATTCTGTTGCCAAAACGTTTTATTCATCATTTGAAAAAATAAATAAATACATAAAATAGAATTTTACTCAGAAAAATATGGTACTTAGGAAAACATCCATATATTAGTTGTTTATTTAATACTGATTGATGAATTTATTACAATTTTAACAATTTTTATTACAACTATGCTCCTAACACATATCTATGTTTTCTCTTTAAAAAACATGATTGTCTGTTTTAATAAAATGGCCCAATATGAAATTTGCTTCATTATTATCATCATGCCTGTCACAAATACATTTACTTGCAATTTGACTTTTCTCCACATATTTATCTCAGAAATAACTAAGAAAACACATCTTAAAACACTCAAAGCAGTTAAAGTCTAGTAAGAAGTTTCTGCTACTATCAGAAACCAATCTTATTTACTCCATGATTTCTTACAAAACTATTATCTTTCTCCAAAATGCAGTGCTCACTGGTGCCTGTATTGTAAAGTTCATGCTGTTGCTTTTCTGTTTTGCTGTGATTCATCAAAAGTATTTGATATTTTCAAACTTTGGAAACGTTTAACACCCTTTTGACCTTAGATATAACAGACAACAACGTAGATATAGTCAGAGACTGTGTTTTTTATCAAATAACACAAATTTGAGAAAACATATTATAGTTTGCTTGTAAAAACCTTTTTTTGAAATCCACTATAGTTTATTTTTTGCAGCCATTACATGTGTGATGTGTGTCAGGGTAAATTAATTGCTATAACTAAAAATGAAGGAAGGTAATAAAATATTATTCGACCTTCAAAATAAATGGATCACCACCATAAAGACATTACCCACTAAACTAAAGCATGTAATGAGCACTTTCTCAGAATTTTACCTTTTATTAGATACTAGCTAGCTTATGCTATGCTGCTTCAGTCATGTTAGCTTTGTCATTTATAATAACATTAGCCATATGCGCAAAGGGGCTACAGTACTGAAGTTTGGAATCTGCATTTGTTAACTACTAACTGTTGAAATAAAAAATGATCTCCAAAAAGATGTCTTAACTAACAGATGAGTTCACTCAGTTATATAATATTCTAGATAGCAACATTATAGGAAAAATGGAATATTTGGGAAAACTATATAGGAAAATTGCTAACATTAGCACAACTTAGTTACTGAGCTGATATCAATTTACCCTCCTTATTAACACAAAATTATTTTTTCTGTATTTAATAAAAAAACATGTGGCTTTACACAAGTATATATGATAAACTGGCAGGCCTCAGTACTCTTAAATGCTTTGAGGCTCTTTCTAAAACAGGTAGAGGGGCTGTGTTTAAAAAAATGACTATTGAGCAGGAAAATACATACAGTACTGATCAAAATATATTTTATTGACTTAGATTAATTCTATTCCAAAGTGAGGTAATTTTAGCCATTTTTCACTTCTAGTTATATTGGCCTTGTGCAGTGAAGCCAAAAATTCATCTAATACTGCAGCCACAAAAACAAACAAATCACTAAAAAGCATAATGGATAATACAGTATTGACACAATTAATATACAGTGTCGACTTTAGAAATTCCTATATTTCTGCATAAATATGAGCTAAAACATGATCAGATTTTCTGTTCTAAAAGTAAACAAAGTGAACACAATCAAACAAATGAGCCAACAATATTATTCTTCTTCATTTAATTATTGAGGAAAAATGATCCAGCATTACGTATCTGTGACTTGCAAAATTATGTGACCCTTTGCTTTCAGTATGTGTTCAGTAAGTGACTCCTTGTGCAGCAATATCTGTAAGAAAAGTTTACGGTAACTTTTGGTCAATAATGCACAACAGCTTAGAAGAATTTTATTCCATTCTTCAGTACAGAAGAGCTTCAACACTCAGATTTTAGTGGCCATCCTCACATGAATTGCTTGCTTCAGGTCTTTCCACAGATTTTCTTTTGGATTAGGGTTGGGACATTGACTTTGCCCTTCTAAAACATTATCTTTTTTACTCTTTAATCATTCTTTTGTAGACAGACTAGAGATCACTGGCATAATTCTGAATTCATTACTTTACTGGGCCAGATGCAGCAATACAGGCCCAAAGCATGATATTACCAGCACCATGTTTCACAGATGGTATAAGGTTCTTATGCTGGAATTCAGTATTTTCCTTTCTCCAAAAATAATGCTTCTCATTTTAAAACAAAAAGTTTTATTTTGGTTTCATTCCTCCACAAATTATTTTTGATCATTTAGCAAACTTCATGGGCAGCAATGTTGTTTTTGGAGACTATTGGTGTTCTCTTTGCAATTCTGCCTTGCACACCAAGGTTTTTCAGTGTTCACCTGATGGCAAACTCATGAACAAGCCAAAGAAAAAGAGGTTTTTAGTTGCTTAGAAGTTACTCTGTATTCCTTTCTGACACAACAGACTATTACATGTCTTGCTTTTGGAGTGATCTTTATTGGTTGACCACTTGTGGCAACGTACCAATGGTCTTAAGTTTCCTCCATTTGTACAGAATTTATATGACTATGAGACAAACACTTAAGAGAGGATTTTGTAACCTTTTCCAGCCTGATGAGAAACAATAACTCTTTTTCTGAAGTCCTCATATATCTCGATTGTTTTTGCAATGATCCCCTTCCACAAACATACATCATGAACATCAGACTTTGATATATCTCTTCTTTCAATAAAATAGGACACTCATGGTCTGCAGTTGACTGCAGTTCTGCAGTTCTTGCATTCAACTGTTTGCATTGAGTCTGTTACAGCGCTGTGGAGGAATTTTGTTCCACTCATCTTGCAGAATTGTTGTAATTCAGCCACAGTGGAGCGTTTTCCGAGCATGAACCGCCTTTTAAAGGTCATGCCACATTATCTGAATAGGATTCAGGTCAGGACTTTGACTTGGCCACTCCAAAGTCTTCATTTTGTTTTTCTTCAGCCATTCAGCAGTGGACTTGCTGGTGTGTTTTGGATCATTGTCCTGCTGCAGAACCCAAGTTCGCTTTAGCTTGAGGTCACGAACAGATGGCCGCACATTGTCTTTTAGGAATTTTTAGTAGACAGCAGAATTCATGGTTCCATTTATCACAGCAAGTCTTCCAGGTTCTGAAGCAGCAAAACAGCCCCAGACCAGCACATTCCCACCCCCATATTTTACTGTTGGTATGATGTTCTTTTTCTGAAATGCAGTGTTACTTTTACACCAGATGTAATGGTACACACATTCCAAAAAGTTCAACCTTTGTCTTGCCAGTCTACAGACTATTTTCCCTAAGGTCTTGGGGATCATCAAGATGTTTTCTGGCAAATCAGAGACGAGCCTTTATGTTCTTTTTGCACAACAGTGGTTTTCGTCTTGGAACTCTGCCATGCAGGCCATTCTTGCCCAGTCTCTTTCAAATGGTGAAGTCATGATCACTGACCTTAACTGAGGCAAGTGAGGCCTGCAGTTCTTTGGATGTTGTTGTGAGGTCATTTGTGACATCTTAGATAAGTTGTTGCTGCGCTCTTGGTGTAATTTTGGTCAGCCGGCCACTCCTGAGAAAGTTCACCACTGTTCCATGTTTTCACCATTTGTGGATAATGGCTCTCACTGTGGTTCGCTGGAGTCCCAAAGCTTTAGAAATGGCTTTATAACCTTTTCCAGACTGATAGAGCTCAATTACGTTCTTTCTTATTTGTTCCTGAATTTCTTTGGATCTCGACATGATGTATAGCTTTTGAGGATCTTTTGGTCTACTTCACTTTGTCAGTCAGGTCTTATTTAAGTGATTTCTTGATTGTGAACAGGTGTGACAGTAATCAGGCCTGGGTGTGGCTAGAGAAATTGAACTCAGGTGTGATAAACCACAGTTAAGCTATGTTTTAACTGGGGGGAAAACACTTTTTCACACAGGGCCATGTGGGTTTGGATTTTGTTTTCCCTTAATAATAAAAACCTTCATGTAAAAACTGCATATTGTGTTTACTTGTGTAATCTTTGACTAATATTTAAATTTGTTTGATGATCTGAAACATTAAAGTGTGACAAACGTGCAAAAAAGTATAAATCTGGAAGGGGCAAACATTTTTTCACACCACTGTATATGTGTATATATGTATATATAATGTGTGTGTGTTAGAGAGAGAGAGAGAGAGAGAGAGAGAGAGAGAGAGAGGAAGAGAGAGAGAGAGAGAGAGAGAGTGACTTTACCAGCTCTGAAGTACTTCTGCATTTTAACTCATGGGTTTTACTTTGTGTAGTAGTTAAATGAGGCCAGTGGCAGCACAATCGGAGATGGGCAATAACAGGTATTGATCCATGTGCTTGCTAGCTGCCTAGTAATTACCTTCTGTGTCAGATCATCTACGAGCCGCTTCTCTAACACACACACACTTGTCTCCACACATATAGGATGCAATATGTCATATATTCTGCTCCTGCTCAAACTTATTCTGCATCTCTGAGCGTGCTTACTTCTGCCCGCATACGCCATGACTCATGAGTGATCAATTTGTAAAGCTAAATGAAATAATTAAATCGTAATTTATCCTCCTGGGAGAGCTTTACAGAGACGCTGTGACCTGCATTGTCAGGTGGCACACATTCAGTGGCACGTGAGGATGTAAAATCATTCACTGGCATGTTTCAATGTAAAATCAATGTACCAAAGGATTAGTATATAGTGTGATATGCTGTATGTGTGTGTGCTTATCTAGTAAATACAGTGAACATCTTGTTTCTTAAGGAAGAGACAGACGTGTTTACTGTTGAGTTTTACATTTTTCATCTTCTTAAAATATCTACTTAGAATGTCTGATTCAAAAAATAAGGAGGAGGCCATATCCTATTTGATTGAAAATTAATAAATAAATAAAAGAACTACATAAGATTATACTACTGTGAATTAAAACTATTTAATATTGGACATACAGAAAATTAAATGGAGATGCCTTTATATTTATGCTTTTGCTTTAGTGTGGGTCAGTGATTACTTAAGTAGTAGTTTATTGAGTAATGATTTAATTGACGTTCTTGTTTCACTGGCAGCTTTTTATGGCTAGCATTTGATGATGTTAATCTTTCTTTCCTGTTAGTATCGCTATACATAGTTTTGTCTTCCGTCTTTGCTGGCCCATGTCTTTTCTGTTGCTATAAATTTGCCTCCTGGCTTTAATGCTCTTTTTGTAGTCACTCTGCATGTACGTGTGTGCTGCCAGTTCACAGCTGTTGTCATTTGTTTAATGGAGTCTCTCTGGATCAGCATGTTACACATTTGGGAATAGATAACACGTTCAGCTGCGCTGCACTCTTTCTTGTAGCCACAGTTTCAAAATTATAACATGGACATTAGTTATGCTTTTTATGCCATCTGCTTCTTTTTCAGCTCCTTACTCTTTCTACAGGTTCGACAGGAATGTGGGCCAACGTTTGACATGTCTATATTTATTTTGAATCTGTATCCATTGTCAGGGAAAATCTTTGATTATAGTGTCTTTCCAGTCTCAATATCTCTGGGGGGTAGTTTTATAATTTTATAGAGGTCACAGGGAGCTCAAAAAACTGAGCTGTGCAAACATTCCCCTGAGCTGGGATGTGGGATGCTATCCAGTCCCTCCCCCTTCATACACAAGCTGTTTTAAATTTGTGATGTATTATTTGTATTTATAGTTGGGCGATAATTATTTGGACATCGACACAATTTTTGTCATTTTGAAATTATGCAATCAGTATATGATTGAACTGTAGACTCTCAGCTTTAATTCAAGTGATTTAACAAAAATATTTCCTAAACATTACATTTTCACAGGCTGAAAAAATATTGGACCAATGACTGCTAAGCAGCCAGGTGCTGTAGTTACATGACAAACTCAGTTGAACATCTGCTGCTGATTACAAGTGTTGAATTTGCATTTGGTATTCTCAATATGCAGTCCAAAGATGTGTCAGTGAGGTATCAGTGTCATTACATATAAAATAATCAAAGCACACCTATCAAATGACTAACAGAAACTTTAGAAGAGACCAAGTCAACAATTTGGTACAATATGGCAACACCAAATGGCCTAGAAGACCATGGAAGACAACTGAAATGGATGATCACAGAATTATTTCATGTGGAAAAATCAAAGTCATGAACACTCTTAAGGAGGTAGAAGTATAAAATAGAGACTGAAATCTTTTGTTGCATATCCCAAGTATTGTAAGTTGGGGTCAGCCATAACACAGCACCACTGAGGCAGAGAGGCTTAAAGGCCCAACAGCAGCAGTTTAGCAGTGCTGGGGATTGAACCCCAGTCCTTAGAACAACAACCCAGAGCCTTAACCACTTGAGCCACCACTGCCCCTATCACTGTTGAAGTCTACAATCAAGAGATGCCATCACGAATGCAAATAGGGGTTACTTCAGTATGCAAACACTTAAGAACAGAAAGGCCAGATTAGACTTTGCTAGTGAACATCTAAAATAAAGCCTGTCCAGTTTTGGAACGAGATTATTTGGCCAGATGAAACCAAGTTTAACTTGAACGAGAATGGAGCAAGAATTGAAGGGCTCATCATCCAAAACACTACCTCATCATCTGTCAGACATGGTGGAGGCAGTGTTATGGCATGGGCATGCCCATGTATGGCTGGGTGGTGTTGATGATGTGACTGCTGATCGAAGGAAGAGGATGAATTCTGTAGTGTAGAGAGCTATACTTTCGGCTCAGATACAGTCAAATGCTGTGAAACATAGTCCTTTGATCCACAGTACAGATAGTTAATGGCCTAAAACATACAGTGAAAAGGAAGAGTTTCTTAAGGCACAGAAATGTAATGTTCTTAAATGGCCAAGTCAGACAAAATTCTGAAAGCAGAGCCATAAACAAACTTCAATTAAACGCAGTATCAGTAAAGGCCTGGTAAAGATCTCAAAGGAGGAAACTCAGCTCAGGATTTGCCTACAAGTATTAAAATAATCCGTACATTGCTAATTGTGTAAGTTTGTCCAATTACTTTTCAGCCTAAAAAATTGGAGGATCTATGTAAAAATGCAATTATTAAACATTAATGCAATATTTTTGTTAAACCCTTTTGTAATAAAGCTGAAAGACTATGCTTTTCAGTTCTCTGCCTCATTTCAAATCCAGTGTGGTGGTGTACAGAAAGAAAATTCTGTCTGTATGGACCCACCTATAGCTACACACGGATAATTACCACTGATTATGATTCCATGGCTATTCTAATGTATGGCACCAAACGTTTATTGCATGATTATTTGAAATGTTGGACTGTGTATTATTAGATGATAATGTTGAACATTTCGTTTAGGTCTGATCACTACAACATCAAGAAAACTGGATCGAGAGCAGCAAGCGGAGCACTTTTTGGAGGTATTATTTACATAATTTACATATACACTTAGTAATAGAAGTAATTCAAGAAATTAAGACCTTTCCACAAGTACCATGTGATTAAGTCTAATAGACATTTTAAATGATAATGAAAGAAGTGCTAGTTGAAGTGTTTCCTGAATAAGTAGGTCTTCAACCGCCGCTTGAAAATAGCCAGTGACTCAGCTGTCCGGACCTCTAGGGGAAGTTCGTTCCACCACCTTGGTGCCAGTACAGAGAAGAGTCTTGTAGTATACTTGCCTCTTACCCTGAGAGATGGTGGAACCAGTCGAGCAGTGCTGGTAGATCGGAGGGTGCGGGGTGCAGTGCGAGGAGTGATGAGGGCTTTGAGGTAAGAGGGAGCTGGTCCATTTTTGGCTTTGTAGGCCAGCATCAGTGTTTTGAATCTGATGCGTGCAGCTACCGGAAGCCAGTGGAGGGATCGCAGCAGCGGGGTGGTATGAGAGAACTTTGGCAGGTTGAAAACAAGCCGGGCAGCTGCATTTTGGATCATTTGCAGAGGACGGATTGCGTTCATAGGTAGACCTGCCAGCAGTGCATTGCAGTAATCCAGTCTAGAAATGACAAGATTTTTATACTGTACTTCCATGTTTTTGAATTCAGAAAATTCATTTAAAGTAGTGTTTATAAAATGTAAGATGGAGCAAATTCAGATTGCAATCACTGCATCATCCTGCAACATCAATGCACAAATTGTTCAAGCAAACATCCATACTCAGGATTTCACTCATATGCTAGTTAGCTAGTTTATAGGTGTTATTTTCATTAGTAACTGAAATTTTAAATAATCTAGCTACCTAGCCAAGTGTAAAAAGCTAGCTAGCTATTTGTATCTTTTCTTAATATTAATTACTGGATATGATGACATAGTAAATCAGCCATGTAGTACTGTACATAGTACAGTATATTACATATGCAACCACATAGCAGTTTTTAATAACTGTGAGACCTGTCTGACATAAACAGCTTTTATTCTAATATAATTCTGTGAATATGTTTCTCCATAATACTTATTTTGTTTACAGCTGCAAAAACTTTGTCATTTCTCTAGTGATTTGTTTCACGAGCACATACATCAGCTCATTACGTGTTCACTGGAATTCATAGTAAAAGGATCGTATATGCTATTGATTATTTTAATTAGGCTAGGATGAATACAATGCAGAATAACTGTCTGTACTATGCAGCTTCTAAAGCCTTTGTAATTAGCTTATGGATCAGAATTATGTGAAGGAATCAACCAAATGGTGGAGAAATGCGGTTGAATGTGCACTCGTATTCTTTTATTCAACACATATGCAGCCATTAAATTTTGATACTGTCTACTGAGCAAGATCTGATTAGCTGGTCATGGTTGTACAGAATTGCAGATCTATAAAATGTATAGTTCTCTATGATTCTTGCTCTCTTTGTTATAGAAACAATGAGGTGCTATTTAAGCAATTATCTTAATCTTATTTTATGTCAAATAAATAAATAAATAAATTTTGTGTGTACATGTGAGCATTTTATAAAGAATGTTTATGTTTATATAGAAGGAAGGGGATATATTTGAATAATAAACGGGATTATTTATTTATTTATTTATTTACCCTAAAGGTGGAGATTCAAGCATGGTCTTTCCCCTGAACTTGGATTATCCGAACTAATCCACATTTATTAATTAATTAGAAGTTTTTTCTGTTTAAATAAGATATATAAACGCAAACATGAAATACAGAAATGTTTAACAACAATCTTTGAGTTAGACTTGCATTTAGAACTATTTTTGGCAGTATTTTTCAAGAAGATAATAGACATTAAATTTGTTTATTAACAGGGAATTTGGTGTTTTCATCAGTGGTGTAAAACTAACTGATTGTTAGTCTTTACATTTTGTACTAATTATATACAATAATTATATACATTTAATTTAATGATGTAATGCTTGTTAATAGTTGGTATTTTGTCAATTGTCATAACAAAAACTGTTATACTGTTCTATTAAACTATGAAAAAAATCTTTATCTTCCGTCCATAATTTTTATCAGTATAACTGATTGAAAATGTATCCCTGCTTTCAGGTTACCATTACAGATGGTGGTGGTGTCTCCAGGCAATCCACAGTGTGGGTGATAGTGCATATTAAAGATGAGAATGACAACACACCAGAGTTCCCACAGAGACTCTACTGTGTAAGTCTCCCAGAGCGTGACCAGAACAAACATGGCAATCCTGTTTATAGAGTCTTTGCGTATGACTCTGATGAAGGGTCTAATGCAGAACTCACATACAGCATAGTGGATGGGAACGAAGATGGAAAGTTCTTCATCGATACCAAAACTGCAATGGTGTACACCAGAAAGATGGTTACAGCAGGGGCTTATGACATCCTCACGGTACATGATGTTTTTATCAATTATACGACTTATTGTGGTTTCCACATCTTAATTTAAGCCTAAAATATTACCTTCTTTATTTTGTATTACCAAAGTTTTTTGCTCTGTATGTACGCATATGATTTTGCAGTCTTAATACTCTGCAGATAAAAGCCATGGACAATGGGATCCCACAGAAGTGGTCAACAGTACAGCTACATGTTGAGTGGATCAGAAAACCATTGCCTTTGCCACAGGCCTTGCAATTTATGGAATCTCACTATAACTTCACTATCTCAGAGAATGCTAAAGTTTTTAAAAAAGTGGGCACCATATTTGTACAGCAAACAGAAACGCCCCTTTGGTTTGATATCACTGGTGAGCAATAACATGGATGAAGCTGAATCTGGTTTCATGTCAGTATGAATTGCTGCATGGTTACATAAAATGTTTTATATTACAACCTTGGTATTGTTCTTTATTATTTTTTTATAGACAGACTTTTATCTGCTTTGAAATACTAACTTAATTCTGTTTACCTTTTGTCTTTAGCATTTCACTTTTTTCTCTCTCTTTTTATTCTTTAATTGCGCTGGCTTTATCTTCAAAAGATGGGACATCACAGGAAATGTTTTACATTCCCCAAATTTACCATGCTAGAAATTGCACAACCAGCACAGGTGAAAGAAAACTCTTCTTATGTTACTTGCATTTTGAATTCCCTTATTTTAGATCACCCATACCACTTTTTGATACTTGCTTCAAGACCTCAGTTTGCTTAGGGCAAAAAGCACAACCCTTGTTACAATAAACAGTGAATATTCGACACCTGCCAGAATCCATTTCCGCTGATATCTGTTAAATACGATGGAAATTGAGTGAAATTGGATAAGACATATGCAATGAATACTAAAAATGCCCTCATGCTTCAGAATGGAGTGGAATTAACGATTTGAGGAACTGGGGCAAGGAAAGCCTGAATGTATTGCAGCTGTTTGTGGCAGATTGAGATATGAGACCATAGCTGATGAGAAAGATGCAAGCATACAGTGGCTGATGCTATGAAGTCTAAAACTTTGATGATGAGCTTTGCAGCATGAAAATTGCATTTCCCATAGATGTGGAAAACATACTAAATCAGTATGTTGGTAGAATAATTGTGTTGATATTATGTTATAGCTGCCCCAACAACAGATAATATCTTAAACATAACATAATAAATGTAAAATATTGTTACACTATTTTAAAAATAATTTCTATTTATTTATATATTAGCAAAAGAAAATTATGATGGAGCAACCAAAATCCAGAGGGGTATGGGGACTATAGTTTTGGTGAAGTCTCTGGATGCAGAAAAACAGTCATGTTACAACTTGACTGTTCAGGTGACTGATGGAACAAATTCAGCAACGACACAGGTTGGATATGTTCAAGAATCCTCTCATTTCAAATTATATTTCTTTACTTAAAGATAGTACTTTTATTAGGTATACTGTATGGCAAAAGGTATGTTGACACCTGACCATTAAATGCATTTGTGGGCCTTCCCAAATATGGAAGCCACAAAATTGTTATCGAATGTCTCTGTATGCTGTAGCATCACAATTTCCTTTCATTGTAACTAAATAGCCCAAACATGTTTCATCATGGCAATACCCCTCTGTAATGTCCTTAAAGACATGGTTTCTTAAGATTAATGTGGAAGATTTAAATCTGGCTTGAGCACTGACCTTAACCCCACTGAATACTTTTGGAATGAATTGGTGAAGTATTCACAAGGACTACCTATTTGGCATCAGTGCCTGCTTGTGTCTTAATGAGCAGAAATCCTCAGAGTTAGATTCCAAAATCTAATGCCAAGCTATTCTAAAAGTTCTATAACTTCAAAAGAAAGAACAAAATCCAGGGGAAGTGGTAGATCATTGGATAGAAATTTCAGAGTTTAAATCCCAGGAATACCAATCTGCCACTGCTGGGCCCCCGAGAAAGGCCCTTAACCCTCAATAGCTCATCTGTATAAATTAGATAAATGTTAGTTCCTCAGGATAAAAGAGTTTGCTTATTAATAACCATGGTTTAGGAATGGGCACATGGGTGTGGTGGTATGGTGTCCACATATACAGCATTTGGCAGTATAGTGTATTTTTAAACACTCCTTTGTATTCAGTAAATTTATTTGTATAGTAAGCAAATGTGAGGTGAATGATAATTAACACACTATGTGTGTTTATTAAGGTTTCACATCCCGTACACAATCCACTAGAGTACGTTCAACCAGGCTATGTTGGAACATATTTGTAAGAGGATACTTGAGACATCCAATAAAGAAACTTATTTTACAAGCTTAGTAATAAAAATAATCTAATCTAAAATAAATTTCTAAACAAGAACTCAAAGATTGGCTACTCTAACAGAACTTAATTAAATTAGGCCAGTAAGCCTCTTGTGTGACTAATTGAGTGGGCTTATTCTTGATAAGGCTGTGAAGCATGGCCCTTGATAACATGACCAAACGTGGAGTGGTCTGGGATGTAACATTGAACTTTACACATCCAAAGAAGGATGTCACTTACTTTGCCATTTACAAAGACTATGCAGCATGGTCATTAGAGAGCATGCGTACAAATAATCAGTGTAAATTTTACTGTCAGCTTTAACATACAGTAATGCAGGTGTTTTGGCTTGTTGGCTTTCACTGTCTCTAATTCCAGGTTCATATCAGAGCTTTGGACTACAATGACAATGCTCCAATGTTCTCCCAACCTGTATATCAGGTCTCAGTTTTAGAGAACACGCCAGTGAACACTGAGGTTCTGCGCATAAAAGCCACAGATAGTGATGAACGAGCAAAGCTAAGTTATTCTATTCATGGTAGTGTGGATCTCATCAGCATGCGCATGTTTCGGATTGATGTTGGCACTGGTGTCATTTACACTGCTGATGTTTTGGACTATGAGGCATGCATTCAGCATATCCTTACTATTATGGTAAGAAAAACAAATTTACATTCTCCGAATTGCAAATCCATAATGGCTTATTATTCAGCTATTTACCATAAAGAATTTGATTTAGTAATAGCAGTCAAACTAATCAGGGAATTGTCTTCTTCAGGGAAATATACTTATGATTTACTGTCACTACTGTATGTCTTCATATTTTCTATAGGTAAAAGACCAGGAATTCCCCTACTACAGAGACCTGGCTCGGATCATAGTGAATATAGAGGATTCCAATGACCAGAGCCCTTTTTTTACACAGACAGTGTATGATGGTGTAGTAACTGATGCTTCTTTTCTTGGGATACCTGTTGTACAGGTCTTAGCCATGGACAGAGACATAGGGAGGAATAAAGAGCTGGTATACTCCATCGAAACAGGTGGGTTTATTAAATAATAATTAAAACCCTGTTTCAGATTCCCCTGGTTGATTAAAAGTGTCATTTGAATATATGATATTTGTTGTCAGTCTGCTATTCATATCTCTATTGAATAATGTAGTACTATAAGCAACTTATTTTCTTTCAGGTAACACAGGGGGTGCATTTGCAATTGACTCACTGTCTGGCACCATTTCAGTTGCCAGAGAGCTTGACTACACATTTGTGGGCCATTACATCCTTACTGTTCGTGCTACGGATGGCGGAAATCCAGCGCTAAGTGCCACAGCCACTGCAAGAATTGCTATCTCACTCTCAAACTTCTCTAGTCCTAAATTCACCCAATTAGAGTACCAGGCTGAGATTCCTGAGAATGTGCCTGTTGGAGCCTTTGTTACTAGTATCACAGCCTTAAGCCCCTCAGAACTCATGTACAATATAGTGCAGGGGAACAATGAGAAGAGATTTGGAATCAACCACTACACAGGTGTAATTGTGACTCAGAAGTCGTTAGATTTTGAAACTACATCATCCTACATTTTGGTTATCCAGGCTATCAACATGGCAGGGATTGTTTCCAATACTACACTTAACATTCAAGTGATTGACAAGAATGATAATTCACCTATATTTCAACAGCTGTTCTACACAGGGAGCATTAGTGAAGCAGCCCCTGTCAACAGTGTGGTTTTAGGTGAGGATGGAAGTCCCCTAGTTATACAAGCCATTGATTCAGATGGGAATCAGAATTCTCTTTTAGTCTTTCAGATTGTTGAAGACATGGCTAAATTATTCTTTACTGTTGACTCTGGTACTGGATCAATCAGAAACATTGCTACTCTGGACTATGAGACCTGTAATGAGTTTTTCTTCCATGTCAATGTCAGGGATAGTGGTAGCCCAGAGTTGACTGTAGAGAGTCCAGCCAAAGTTTTAATAAAAGTTTTAAACATTAATGATTCTCCTCCTAGATTCTCTCAGTACACCTATGATGCTGTTGTGCTTCTTCCTACATATTCAGGCCTAGAGGTATTGAGAGTGGAGGCATTAGACCCTGACATGAGTAAAAGTTCAATTTATTATTTTGCTGACAACAACTTGGAGCCCTTTTCCATTGATCCCAGAACTGGCATCCTTACAGTCAAAAACAGCAAACTGTCCCAGGACCGCTACTGTTTCAACATAAAGGCATCAGATGGACGTTACTCCAGCACTGCTCTTGTTACAGTGATAGTGCGTGAGGCTATGGACAGTGGACTTTTGTTTAGTCAGCTTTTATACTCTTCCACAGTGCTGGAGAACACATCAAACATTTCTACCTTAATGGTGGTCAGCACTATAGGAAACCATCTGAATGAGCCAATCAAATATGCAGTCTTAAAGGCAGGGATGCACTTTGAAATTGGACCCACATCTGGGGTCATACAGACCACAGGGATCTCATTTGATTGTGAAGAACAAGAGGTCTATGAGTTGGTGGTGGAGGCGAGTCGTGAGTATGACTGGTTAAGGGTTGCCAGGGTGATTGTACGGGTGCAAGTGGAAGACATCAATGATAATGCTCCTGAGTTTGTCGGCTTACCTTATTATGCTGCAGTACAAGTTGATGCACAAATTGGCTCATCCATATTTCAGGTGTCAGCCACAGACGTAGACAAAGGAATAAATGGGATGGTTTCCTATCAGCTTGAGGATGAGTATAGATATTTTAAGCTAAATAGTACAACAGGGGAACTCAGCATTCAAAGATCTTTTGTAGCAGACATGTCCAATGTTAAGTACTCACTGGTCATTATTGCACGTGATGCTGGCTACCCCTCTCTTTTCACCGCAGTGGAACTTTCTGTCACAGTAGTTAACCAAGCCATGCCTGTTTTTGACAAGTGCTTTTATGGTATTTCTGTTAGAGAGGACATACCTTTGTCAACCTCAATTCTAAAGATTAATGGTGTGAGTCCTGAAGGTCAGAGGATCACTTTCACAATTGTGAACTGGGATCCATCTTTTCAGTTTGATATTGGTTTTGAAAGTGGTGTGATCAGTGTAATTCACCCCTTAGATTATGAGACTACTCCCTATTACAAGCTCATAGTCAGGTCCACTGATATGTTCACTGGAGCTACATCAGAGGTGGATGTTAATATTGACATTTTAGATGTGAATGACAATGCACCTGTATTTGAGAAAGCTTCATATACTGTTACTCTGGCTGAGAACTCAATGCCTGGGACAACAGTGGTACAACTCTTAGCGACAGACAATGAATCTGAAAATTGTGATATTCACTATGAGATTCTCTCAGATACTTTGAACTACTCTGACTACTTTGACATTGACAGCACCACTGGTCTTATTGTTACAGCCTGTCTTTTGGACTATGAACTTATCCAACGCTATAGCTTCATTGTCCGAGCAACAGACAATGGCAGTCCATCCCAGAGCAGTGAGGTCATGATTACTGTCTTAGTAAATGACACAAATGACAACCCTCCATCCTTTAATCAGCCACTCTATGAAGCTTTTGTTAATGAAATTGCTCCCAGAGGGCACTTTGTAACCTGTGTCCAGGCTTCTGATGTGGACATCTCTGATTTTGACAGATTAAGATATAGCATTCTTTCCGGAGATGACAGGATGAACTTTTTAATTGACCCTGAAACAGGAGTCATCTCTTTGTCACACCAACGTTTGCAACGCATGCAGCAGATATACATGCTTAATGTCTCTGCATCAGATGGAGTGTTCACTAGTATAACACAGGTAAACATCCAAATACTGGGTGCTAACTTATATAACCCTCTCTTTAGCCAGAAGTTTTACCTTGCTTACATACAAGAAAATGTCCCTGCAGGGGCTAAGGTTATTCAGGTGCGAGCCACAGATGAGGACTATGGGATTTTTGGACAGATAATGTATTCATTTATTAATGACCTTGGAAAGACTTTGTTTGCTATAGGGGCAGATGGAGTGATCACCACTGCCCAAAAATTAGACAGAGAGAATCCAGTGAACAGAGACATTGTGCTGATAGTAATGGCTCTGGATGGAGGTGGAAGAGCATCCTTTTGTAATGTTAGGGTTATACTAACAGATGAGAATGATAATGCACCACTCTTCAAGGCTGCAGAGTATAGGGTTAGCATTAAAGCTAATATAGCCATTGGTACACTAGTGACTCAGATACAGGCTCAGGACCAAGATGCTGGGAACAATGGCAAGGTGACTTATTCACTGTACAGTGAGGCAAGGCTTCCTCTAGTGGATGTGTTAGAAATTGAGCCTGATAGCGGGTGGATGGTAACAAAGGGAAGCCTGGCTCATTTGAGAGGAACTGTACTATCATTCTTTGTCAAGGCTACAGATGGAGGAGTCCCTTCTAAACATTCATTGGTGTCTGCATTTATCCATGTGCTGCCGCCAGATGCAAACATACCATCATTCACTCAGCCCCAATACTCCTATACCATATTAGAGGACACACCAATTGGGACAGCCATAGGTTCAGTGTACCTGAATCCGGGACCGACAGCAATTTTTGCTGTGGTAAATGGGGAAACAGTAGAGAGCAATCAGGGTAAAATGTTTATAATTGAAAGAGAAACTGGGGCTGTCAGGCTTGATAATACACTAGACTATGAACTAGTCAACATTTATCGCTTCAAAGTGTCTGCCACCATTAGAGAAGATCTAGTAGAATCTATGTATGTAGTTGATGTGGAGGTGAAAGTGCTAGATGTGAATGACAATAAGCCTTCCTTTGAGACTAGCTCATATGTAGCTATGGTAATGGAGGGCATTCCTGTAGGTACAAGGGTCATGCGGGTGCATGCTTTGGACCACGATTGGGGGTCAAATGGTCAGGTTACCTACAGCCTTGGATCAATCTTCAATCATGAGAAAGAACAAACATCTGAGAGAGCCTCTACTATCGATACCATGTTTGCAGTTGATAGTAAAACTGGATGGATTACTACTCTTGGAGACCTGGACCATGAAATATGTCCATCTTACACATTCACTGTGGTTGCATCAGATCTAGGAGAGACAGTCTCTCTCTCTTCTACTGCTGTCATTACTGTTGCCATTGCTGACATCAATGACAACCCTCCTATCTTTGAGAGGAGCCACTACAAAGCTTTTGTGAGAGAGAATGACCCAATAGGAGAAGTAGTGTCTGTTCTCAGCACCAGAGACTCAGACACTTCAGATCAGAATAGGCTGCTCAGCCTCCATATCACAGGTATGTATTGATCTAGGCCTTTGAAGCATGATGCAGTATAATAAGTATAATGGACTGTGGTGTGAAAAGGCAATGCATGTTGGAAGAAAATGTAGATCTTTGTGTCATATCCTTATTTGAGTGAGCAGATTGTCAGGTTTAATCATGTTTCCTAAGCCTTCTAAATTACTAATAATTAGCACGTTTTCTGAATCTTTTAGAGCTGTTGTGTCTGCAGGTTTTCATTGCAGTTAAATATAAGCCACACATATTACCTGTTGGAAGAATAATTTTAGGCAGAAACAAAGGCACACCTGAGCCAAATTGGACCATTGGGGATAAAAGTATATCTGTTACAGATTTCAATTGTTAATGTGATTATATAAATTGTAAATATAGGTTACTTTGTTGTCTGTGGTTTCCTTGGCCCAGGGGGGAACTTGTGGGGGGTGTTTGCACTAGCTTCAGTGCAAGGAGTGTGGATGTTGACTGTGAAGCGTCCACTGGATAGGGAAAAACAGGATCGATATCTACTTAATATCACTGCATCCGACAGCTTGTTTGCTTCCCAGGTGACTGTAGAGGTCACCATTATGGATTCCAATGACAACAGCCCCATATGTAACCAGGTGTGGGTAAAATTAAATTACCTTTGTTAAAAGCTACATCAAGCATGTCTCCCATACACTATATTATTTCCGACTTATTCGCTTTTACCTTTAAATCCTCCTGCAAAATACATATAGTTTTAAATAATAGTTTAATAGTTTAAAGTTTTAAAAATAATGTCTGTGATACTAAAACTACACCAGGTTACGGAAGCAACCCAGTTCCCTGAGAAGGGAAGGAGATGCTGTGTCTTGGCTCATGCTATGAAAACGATCCTTGCGGATTAAGTGGTATCTGAAGCTCTGTGTGATACGATAATCTATTGGCTAAGGAGGTCATGTGACGAAGCAAAACCATAAAAGGGCATCTATTTCACATTACTCCAGCTTCTATTTTCTGAAGGAAGCGCAAGTGGATGCCCAGAGTGTGGCCAGCGATGCAGCATCTCGTTCCCTTCTCAGGGAACTGGTTTACATATGTGACCTGGTGTAGCTCCCTTTTGAGGGAACTAAACGCATGGCTGATGCAATGGGAACGCCAATAACAACACCACCACGCTGTCTGCCCTGCCCTTGTCTCTTCCTCCCCGCCTCTGCACACCTGTTCCTCATGTGTTAATTGTTAGTATTTAGTTGAGCCGCATTGCCTTGAGCAGCACGGAATCCTCTGTTGCCTGTTGTTGTCTGATGTTGTCTAGTCTTGTCTCGTCTCTAGACTTGTCTCTAGTCTGTGTCCTTGTTTCATGTTTTTATTTATTAAACCCTGTTTATTTTCACGCTATCCTGCATTTTGGTCTATTTTATCCCAGCTTCCCTGACAGAAGGATTCCGCCACTCCAAGACCCAGCAGGATAGCATCAGCCTGGACCGGCTCTGTGGGAGTATTTTTTTTTATTATTTTTCCTGGACTGTTTTTCTGCCCTGGACTTTTTGTTGTTTTTGGTGACATCAGTCCGCATTTGTTCCGGTGAGGGAAGCCGCGCCGCTTCCGGTTCTCCATGGGTGGTGCCGCTCACTTCCTGCTTTTGGTCCATGTCACCAGCCCAAGTTTTGTTTTGTTTTTTTTGGTGTCCTGCGACATCGCCCCGCAACTGTCCGGTGGGGGATGTCGCTTCACTTCCGGTTTCCGTGGAGGACGCCCTGTCCGCTTCCTGTCCATGGGGGTTTTGCAGGCCCGTGTTTTGCCCCCATAGATTTTTTTTGTTGAATTTTTGCTCTGTGAAGGAGGATTTTTTTCCCCACCCTCCCACCCCTTTTCTGGTTTCCGAGACGTGGGTCTGGTCGCGATGCATCGGGGGTATGCGCTCGGCCCTTCTGCTCGGCTGTGGACGTCGCTCGGCCCTTCTGCTCGGCTGAGGACATTGCTCGGCCCTCTCTGCCTGTGCCGCCGTGTGCCTTGCTCCCCCCACTTGCGTCGCCGTGTGCCTTGCTCCCCCCACTTGCCTTGCTGTGTGCCTTGCTCCCCCCCTCCTGGACCTTGTCAGGACTGTCATTGAGATGGATTGGCACGTTGGGAGCCGCGCCTTGAGGGGGGTACTGTCAGGACTCAGCCCGGACTTTGGCCATGTGCTTTTGTTGATGTTCTGTGTTCACGTGCCTGCCCCGCCCTTGTCTCTTCCTCCCCGCCTTTGCACACCTGTTCCTCATGTGTTAATTGTTGTTAGTATTTAGTTGAGCCACATTGCCTTGAGCAGTGTGGAATCCTCTGTTGTCTGTTGTTGTCTGATGTTGTCTAGTCTTGTCTTGTCTCTAGACTTGTCTCCAGTCTGTGTCCTTGTTTCATGTTTTTATTTATTAAACCCTTTTTTATTTTAACACTATCCTGCATTTGGGTCTATTTTATCCCCACGTCCCTGACACACACACTGGGAGATGTCTGTCCCAGAGCTCGTGAAATGGCATGAACAAACCAGGAGCAGAGCACCATTAGCCCTGTAAGACCTAGAACCCAGGGAATGGGTCTAGGTACAATTAATATAACCTGATAAAATTGTGGGGAGAAGCACAAAACTCCTCAAGTCTAGAGTGCTGGACAAAGCAATACACCTAGTGGAGTGGTCCCTGGAGGCAAAGCCACACACCATGCCTCATAGGCCTAAATACCACTACCTTGCATAAGGTACTACTTGGAGACCAGACTGATTTGTTGTGGCCACGAAAGCTGATGAAAGGGATAGGATTTACACCATGTGCTCAAGCGATGGGCCTAAAAATCTGAAACCCAGAACTCGAAGCCGACTTGTGGGTCAGAAGGCCTGCCGAAAAGCTGAATGAGCTATTTTCAGGGTCAGAAACTCCTCAGAGGCTGACTCTATTAGCTCAAAAGATACTTAGCAGCCCCTCCAGGACAACTGATAGGTCTCAGGAGGAAAGATGCGGTCTGCAGGAAAGACTCAACCACCTAGCACCGCATTAAAAGGATAAGATTTACCCCACATGATTGAGCAATGGGCATAAAATCTGAGAACCAGAACTTGGCACAACAGATGCAGACTGTCCTACTCCACCAACTTGTGGGGAAGAAGGCAGAAGGCTTGCAGAAAAAAAAACATCCAGCTGGTAGCAGGGCCATTTCCAGGGTCAGAAACTCCTCCAAGGCTGACTCCATTGGCTCAGAGCAGCCCTCTCAGGTCTACTGAGAGGTATGAGGAGGAGAGACATGGTCTGCAAAAAAGACTCAGTCACCTGAAAGTTTATTGTAGTTTGTACAACCTCAGTTGAGACAGGAGTCTTGGAGCTGGTCCCCCTCAGTGGTCCACTCAGAGAATCACCCACTGTGCCTGAGAGAGGAGGTTCCTCCTGATGGGAATCTCCCAAGGAGCACAGTCTAGAAGGGAAATTGAGTCCAACAGCCAGACTCAGGTGTTCCAATGAAGAGACATGCACCTTATCCTGGCTATGACTCCGTGAGCAGAGCTATTTGGGAAGTGTACAGATGGAGCCTTAGCAGAATAGCAGTGGAGATGGCCCTAAAGGGGCATCCCTGGAAACCCTAGCCCTTGGGTGTAAGGATTCCTTTCTGACCTCAGACGAGCTCCTTTAGCGGGTTAACATGGTATACCTGCAGAACTACGATTGTGTGCAGCACTACACCAGCTTAATCAATGGGATTGTAGGCCTTCCTTATAAGGCCAGCGTGGCCCAACAGGGCCTCAATAGGAGCACAGACGGGAGAGAATGGGAGAGAAATAACTCACCAAGCATCTCTTTAACCCTAGGCATCACCCCTTACCTAAACCAACAATGGCTGAATAGTCAGCAATGGCTAAGGATTATAAACACCTAGAATACTGATCATTCCACAGCCTTGACACCTCAGTGTGGAGGTCTGCGAAAAATGGAAGACACCTGCATGGAGATGGAAGGCGGTGTAAAATTAAGTAGTGATTGTCAAGCTCAGAGCGGACGCTAACCTGTCATAAGGCCAGTCTAAGCTAAGCTCAGTAACGGCATGAGTGATCACCTCCAGGAGCTATTTGAAGACCAGAGAATGTGGTGGCAATTCAACTGCTGCTTGTACCTCATTGGTCACATTGAGTTCCTCAGAGTCTGATGTAGAAAATAATAAACCCATATTTGGTTCAGAAGAAATCGTAAAACGATCTCTCAGAACCGAAGCAGAGGAATTAGAGCTAGGCACTTGGCTGGAATACAGCCAGACAAGCGTGGATTGAGTTTAGTGACAACACACATTTTTTTATAATTGCCTTCAACAGCATGAACACCACTGGCTGTTTTAAGAATCAATTCAGTGGCAGACTGCTGATGTAAACTATCAAACTATCTGATGTAAACGATAACAATTTCCCATTCAGGTCGGGAGAAATCGCAAAGCGACTTCCCGGAGAGGAAGCGGAGGCATTAGAGTCAAGTGGAGAGGACGAGAAAAAGGACTCACCCGTCTAACTTTTCTGCTAACTCAACCTGCAACCTCCACGACCAAAGCTGAAGCGCTGCCTCGACACACATGGAACTCCAGCCTGGAATGCAACCAAAAAAGAGCGGAGATTGCAGAAAAGACCCCAGTCTTTATGTATCTTCTTTTGCCCTAGTCTTAGACAATAAGACAGACAATAGACTCCAACATACACAGAGTGCTTCCTGAAGACAAAGAAGCTGAAGTAATGTGGCGTAGATGCCCTTTGATGGTCTTGTTGGCACACTACGCTTCGTCACATGACCTTTCTAGCCAATAGATTGGTGTGATTTAACACACAGCTTCAGACACCACTTCTGCAAGGAGCGTTCCCATAGCATCAGCCATGATGCAGCATTGAGTTCTCTCAAAAAACAGCACTATTTAATTAACACTTTGAAAATTGGGAATGTATATAAAATTTTATAAAATGGTGCCAATTCAGGCTTGGTAAATCCTTATTCTTGTACACTTAAAATTCTTTTACCTTTGTGCTAGGCAGTAACAAAAATTTATACATTGTCTAATTGTGCACTATAATCATTTGATGCACTTTCAGAATTTTCACAATTTCAGACAGTTGTTTGAATATAGATATCTCTATACTTATATAGATAGATATACTTAAATAATAAAGCAATAACACAATCAAACTAAAACTAAAATGTAATAATGAAATTAATAATAATTGATAATAAAGAACACTTCATTAGAGGGGAACTAAACATTAATTGACAATTTAAACTAAACTAAACATAAATGTTATATTATTATTATTATTATTATTATTATTATTATTATTGCTATTAATATTAATATTTAGTAAATATTATTTACAGACATAAATTATAAACAGTTTACAATAAGAGTAAATTAATAAGCATGAATTAATATAATACATAATTATGTATCCATTTATTTATTCATATTATTATATTTATTATAAAACAGTTAATTTTACAAGTATTTTATACGTAATTGAGTTATTTTTGTTATTTTTACTTTTTGCCCTTATTTTTCACCAGGCTATATATGATGCCTCTTTTCCAGAGGACATACCCATTAATTATGGAATTCTAACTGTTGGAGCTACAGACTCTGACATCGGCACCAATGCAGAAATTCAGTACTCTGTATTTGGGATAGGAGTTGAAGACTTCTACATGGATGCTAACACTGGTAAAGATGATCTCACTAACCAGTTATTTGACAGTATACTGATAAAATGTGCAGAATTATACATAGCAGACATTTGAGTTTAGGCGTATTAGGGTCAGTTATATAGTATATGGTATATAATAGACAAAATGGCCAAGTATAGTGAGATATTTTTATGTAAACAATTTGAAGATTCCAGGTCACTGATAAATATAACACTCCATCTCATAGTTATAATGTTATAGCATATTATCATCTTTTTCAAGAAAACATCTTTATGATATTTATCTAACATGAAAACATTTTAGTAGTAGCATAAATAGTAGCACCATAAAACAAACAAGCGTTTTTTTGTAAAATCTTAAGGGAGACTAATGAACACAGATTTAGAAGACCTTTGATGTCACCTAATGTATCTTTAAATCTGCTGTACTGCGATAACCTGGAGTAAATACCATTGGTGCTGAAATCTACCATTGGAGACCTATTCTGTATATAAAATTACATTATTTCATAGTTATAATGTTATAGCATATTATCATCTTTTTCATGAAAACATCTTTATGATATTTATCTAACATGAAAACATTTTAGTAGTAGCATAAATAGTAGCACCATAAAACAAACAAGTGTTTTTTTTTGTAAAATCTTAAAGGAGACTAATGAACACAGATTTAGAAGACCTTTGATGTCACCTAATGTATCTTTAAATCTGCTGTACTGCGATAACCTAGAGTAAATACCATTGGTGCTGAAATCTACCATTGGAGGCCTATTCTGTATATAAAATTACATTTTCCCCATTATGAAGGGGTGTGCACACTTATTCAATCAGGTTATAGTATGTTTTTCATTTATTCTATAAAATAATTGTGTTTCGTTTTCAGGTGAATTCTTTTGGTTGGTATTACACATTAAATATAGTAAAATATATTACATGATTTATATATACTGTATTTTTTATTTTTATTTTTTTTTTTTTTGCTTTTTTTTTCAGGTGAACTGAAAACTGCCTCTCTAATTGACAGGGAAAGGACCCAGAACTATAATCTAATAGCCCAGGCTACAGATGGAGGTGGCTTATTTTGTCGCTCTGAGATATTTCTCACTGTAATAGATGTAAATGACAATGCTCCATCCTTCTATTTCACTGAGTTTCTAGCCAGTGTATTTGAGAATGCTGCACCTAAAACCCTGCTAACACGTTTGCAAGCTGAAGATGTTGATGAGGGTGAGTACCTCACTAATACATTATCATCATAACACATAGACTGATTTAATAAAGGATTGCTTTAAGTTTTACTGAAGAGCAGAAGTGGAATATACTTGGGAAGCATTTTATGTGAAAGTGTGTAATGTTATAACTGCGCTTCTCTATGATTCAGTGGTTCATTCTATTGATACAGACAAATTAATGTTGAATTGGTTCAACATTACTAGGCTTTGCTTGAGAGCAGCATGAGACTACTCTTCACTTCTCTTACAGAGATTCTTGTATTCAAGTTTATAAAGTAACTGCACCAGGGAAGTAGGTGCATCAGGGCTTAATTCAAACATACTAAATACTACATATGTAAAAGCACCTTTAGGAATGGATTAAGTGTAGTCATGTAATGTTATTCATCCAAACACTAAAAAATAAAATAAAACAATCTAGTGGTCTGTATATTTCTACTCTGTGTCTTGCCCAGGCCTGAACAGAAGAATCATGTACTCTCTAGTGGACTCTGCTGATGGTGTCTTCTCCATTAACCCGTTTTCTGGAGTGATAATTCTGGAGAAGTCTCTGGATCGAGAGATCCAAGACTCATACCGGGTGAGGGTCCAGGCTGCAGACCAAGCAGGGGCAGCCAGCTCCCTCTCCACACAGGTAGACCTCTTTGTCATGGTTTTGGATGTGAACGATAACCCGCCAGTCTTCCAGAAGCAGGACTATGCTGTTACAGTGCCGGAGGATGTTGCTGTGGGAACAGAGCTGTTGAGGGTCTTTGCCTCCAGTAAAGATATTGGTGTCAATGCTGAGATCTACTACAGTATCAGTACAGGCAACGAACATGGAAAGTTTTACATTGATAAGACCAAAGGTGAGAGACAAATTGGTGTGTTTATTGGCAATGTCTTAATTTTTTATATTAAATATAATGTTGAAAAACACTATCATAAATGGTCACTACAGTCTTCAGTAGGCAGATCTGAACTGTATTTAAGACTAATTGTCATTGTTTATTACTCTAGGGAGCATCTCAGTGGCTGATGATTTGGATTATGAAGTGTGTAAAGAGTTTTTCCTCAAAGTTGAGGCTGTGGATGGTGGAACCCCTCCTCAGAAAACATCCACGATAATAAGTATTGAAGTGATGGATGTTAACGATAACGCACCTTTCTTTAGTGAGGAGATTTATAATGTTCTGGTCAGTGAAGACACTGCCATTGGACAGACAATCACTAGGGTATGGTTCATTACTGTCTGGTTTTATACAACTTATTTAGCATTTATTAGCCACTACTAGATAATTACTCAGCTCATTTTGTAGCCAGAGTTTAATTATGTTCACGTCTCCCTTACATTTAATTAATAAGCTACAAAAGTTACAGGCCAGCTGGTTGTTTTATGCACCATTATTAAGGTTGTTTTGTGTGTGGTTGTGTTGTGAAGTTATTAGCAGAAGACCTTGACAGCCAAGTAAATGGACGAATTACTTACTCAATCTTGAGAGGAGACCAAGGGAACCAGTTCTGGATCGATCCTGTCACAGGACTACTGAAAGTCAACAAGGCACTTGATAGAGAGAAGGTTAGATTCTTAAACAACCTTTATGACACCTGTTAAATAATAATCTTTTCTTTACATATAGATTTGTGAATCTGTAAGCCATCAGCTCTCAGTATCTAGTTATGAAGAGCCACATCACCCCAAAGTTTTGTATTCTACTGACAAGTGTCACAGTATAAAAAAACTTAATTAGCTGTTAAGAGTCTTAGCTCAGTTACAGTTACATACGGTTACATCCCCATTAGCTGTCAGCAAAGTGAGAAGCTAGCCAAAGTGTTAGCTACTGCTAACAGCAGTAAAACATTGTAGACATCATTATAACCATCATCAGAAATTATTCAAATAAATTATTACAGTATTACATTCATTATTACATTCATACATTCCCTACTCACAATTTAAATAGTGCATTCTCAGATGATACCTGAAAGAGACTTTGCCATTCATTTTACGTATATTCAATGGGCAATTATTCCAGTAATTGATGGCACGATAAATAACTGTTCTCTTTAAAGCATTTGAATTTGGACGTGGTAATATTAGCTGGCCATCATCAGCTGACCTAGTCGAATGAGAATGAACCTGATCACACCTAACAATTTGGTTATATAAGAACACCGGTTGAGAAAAAAATATAGTTTTACTGAAAAATAGTTGTATTGAAAACCAGCCTTTTCTCCACCGTTATCCATGAGAGTCGACGGTGCATACTGATAGTATTTGTTCTTATGGGACAATGTAATACTAACCTGGCAGCTCTGTTTTGGGAGGTTTGTAATTTCTTTAGTTGACCTTTAGATTGCATACTGCAAATGTTTGGAAGGATGAACTCCATTCTTCAGGATATTACTGTTATTGATATATTGATGTTGGTGTTAGAGAGTGCTGAATTCAAAATCACTTACAGGTGTTCAAATTGGTTGAGAGCTGGTGGCTGAGTAGGCTGTAATTATTTTAATACAACACTATGCACCATTCTTATTATGTTGGCTTTGTAGAAGCCAACATTCTGAAATCCGTTATAAGCTTATTATTATTATTATTATTATTATTATTATTATTATTATTATTATTATTATTATTATGTTGGCTTTGTAGAAGCCAACATTCTGATTTCCTTTATAAGCTTATTATTATTATTATTATTATTATTATTATTATTATTATTATTATTATTCTTAGCCACAAATTTATCAAGAGTAACTCGTCCTAGGGCTTTCGAGCCACATGCACCAAATTCGGATATGTCGTAGACCCTGGTCTGAAGTTTGTTGCTACTACTTTTCTAAGCGATCGGAATTCCGGCATTCCCGGTACGGAAGCTCAAAGTGGCCTTTTTTCGTATCCACTTCCATTATAAACTTTGGAGGTTTATAACTCGGCAAGTTTTCGAGCGATTTACACCAAACTCGGACAGGTTCTTTAAGACGTTACTCCGGACAAAGTTCCGGACTCGGGGTTCCGACAGAACTTTCGGTTTTCCCGTAGTCGACGATGGAACGTCCCATAGACTTGAATGGGGAATTCCTAAAATTCCTCTAAGCTTTCACACACGCAGCGTGCGCAGAGCTCAGGCACGGCTTCTCTCCTGTGTTCTATGCAGTATAATAATAAGTAGAATCCCATAATGACTGCAGTATTGACATGAAATGTCCAAACCCTCAGTAGCCACTTTTTGCCAAAAGTATTGGCACCCCACCGGGTATACTGGTGACGTCACGTGTAGCCCCGCCCCCAGAATAAGCGAAATCAAAAATGAGCACAATATGGACATGTCATATATCAAAACACTCAGCCCAATGAGGGGAACTGCCCCACGTGTATTTTGGTCACGTGACGTCACGTGTATAGCCCCGCCCCCAAAATAAGCGAAATCAAAAATTTGCACAACATGGACATGTGACATATCAAAACACTCAGCCCAATGAGGGGAAGTGCCTCACGTGTGTTATGGTCACGTCACGTCACGTGTCGTCACGTGTCATCACGTGAAAATAAAAAATTTGCACAACATGGACATGTGACATATCAAAACACTCAACACAATGAGGGGAACTGCCCCACGTGTATTTTGGTAACGTCACGTGACGTCACGTGTAGCCCCGCCCCCAAAATAAGCGAAATCAAAAATTTGCACAACATGGACATGTGACATATCAAAACACTCAGCACAATGAGGGGAACCGCCCCACGTGTATTTTGGTCACGTCACGTGACGTCACGTGTAGCCCCGCCCCCAAAATAAGCGAAATCAAAAATTAGCACAACATGGACATGTGACATATCAAAACACTCAGCACAATGAGGGGAACTGCCCCACGTGTATTTTGGTCACGTCACGTGACGTAACGTGTAGCCCCGCCCCCAAAATAAGCGAAATCAAAAATTAGCACAACATGGACATGTCATATATCAAAACACTCAGCCCAATGAAGGGAAGTGCCTCACGTGTGTTATGGTCACGTCACGTCACGTGTCGTCACGTGTCATCACGTGAAAATAAAAAATTTGCACAACACGGACATGTGACATATCAAAACACTCAGCCCAATGAGGGGAAGTGCCTCACGTGTGTTATGGTCACGTCACGTCACGTGTCGTCACGTGTCATCACGTGAAAATAAAAAATTTGCACAACATGGACATGTGACATATCAAAACACTCAGCACAATGAGGGGAACTGCCTCATGGGTATTCGGATCATGTCACATGCTCATGTCCGCTCGCCTCCAAAAGTATTGGCACCCTAGCGGTCCAGTAGCTTTCACAATCTTTCTGTCCACTTGCCTCCAAAAGTAACACTAACCCTTATGTCCACTCGCCTCCAAAAAGCACCGGCCTTTGCGAATACTTGCACCGTCAAAGCCAACATCAAAGTTTGTCTCGACGAACTTTACAAATCTAGTTATTATATTTTCTTCTTAGACAAAAATTTATCAAGAGTAACTCCTCCTAGGGCTTTCGAGCCACATGCACCAAATTCGGATATGTCGTAGACCCTGGTCTGAAGTTTGTTGCTATTACTTTTCTAAGTGATCGGAATTCCGGCATTCCCGGTACGGAAGCTCAAAGTGGCCTTTTTTCGTATCCACTTCCATTATAAACTTTGGAGGTTTATAACTCGGCAAGTTTTCGAGCGATTTACACCAAACTCGGACAGGTTCTTTAGGACGTTACTCCGGACAAAGTTCCGGACTCGGCGTTCCGACGGAACTTTCGGTTTTCCCGTAGTCGACGATGGAACGTCCCATAGACTTGAATGGGGAATTCCTAAAATTCCTCTAAGCTCTCACACACGCAGCGTGCGCAGAGCTCAGGCACGGCTTCTCTCCTGTGTTCTATGCAGTATAATAACAAGTAGAATCCCATAATGACTGCAGTATTGACATGAAATGTCCAAACCCTCAGTAGCCACTTTTTGCCAAAAGTATTGGCACCCCACCGGGTATACTGGTGACATCACGTGACGTCACGTGACGTCACGTGTAGCCCCGCCCCCAGAATAAGCGAAATCAAAAATGAGTACAATATGGACATGTCATATATCAAAACACTCAGCCCAATGAGGGGAAGTGCCTCACGTGTATTTTGGTCACGTCACGTGTCGTCACGTGTATAGCCCCGCCCCCAAAATAAGCGAAATCAAAAATTTGCACAACATGGACATGTGACATATCAAAACACTCAGCACAATGAGGGGAACTGCCCCACGTGTATTTTGGTCACGTCACGTGACGTCACGTGTGGCCCCGCCCCCAAAATAAGCGAAATCAAAAATTAGCACAACATGGACATGTCATGTATCAAAACACTCAGCCCAATGAGGGGAAGTGCCTCACGTGTGTTGTGGTCACGTCACGTCACGTGTCGTCACGTGTCGTCACGTGTCGTCATGTGAAAATAAAAGATTTGCACAACATGTGACATATCAAAACACTCAGCACAATGAGGGGAGCTGCCTCACGTGTATTTTGGTCACGTCACGTGACGTCACGTGTAGCCCCGCCCCCAAAATAAGCAAAATCTAAAATTTGCACAACATGGACATGTGACATATCAAAACACTCAGCACAATGAGGGGAACTGCCTCATGGGTATTCGGATCACGTCACATGCTTATGTCCGCTCGCCTCCAAAAGTATTGGCACCCTAGAGGTCCAGTAGCTTTCACAATCTTTCTGTCCACTTGCCTGCAAAAGTAACACTGACCCTTATGTCCACTCGCCTCCAAAAAGCACCGGCCTTTGCGAATACTTGCACCGTCAAAGCCAACATCAAAGTTTGTCTCGACGAACTTTACAAATCTAGTTTCTTCTTATATCTCATCTAAGGTCTCAAGCTACAAGCTGCTAGTCCAAGCTTTTGATAGTGGATCTCCTGCAATGTCTACGACAGTAACTGTGAACATTGACATTGCTGATGTGAATGACAATGCTCCAGTGTTTTCCCCAGAGAATGCTTCAGCAGTTATTCAGGTGTGTGTTCATAATGTCTATAATTTTATTTTAAGGAATTGTAACATTGTTTTAGATTACATTAAAATAAAATAATTAAAATAAAATTTTATGTTGTGCATTTTCAGCTGAACAAACCCGCAGGTACCACTATCCTTAGACTGTCTGTCTCTGATAATGACTCTCCACGAAACGGTGCCCCTTTTGATTTCCTGATTGTATCTGGGAATGAGGACAATGTGTTCACCCTGGACAGGAATGGAGAGCTGTGCTCAAACAAAGTGTTTGAACCACATGACACAAGGGAGCATGTCCTTGAGATACAGGTGTGCTTATAAACAGTATCGTATTGACAAACTGTAGGCTAAGAATACTTAAAAGTGTTAATTGTGCAACATTTTACCTTCCTATGCCCTTATGACAACTGGCACTACTCTACTTAAACATTTATAAATCCCTAATACAACATGCATTAGCTGTCTGCTTTTATCAGTATTGTTGTCAAGTTAACATAGCACCTGCTTCAGGTGACATAGTTATGTAATGTCATTTGCTAAATTAAAAAAAGTGTATCATAACCACTTTGTCGTGGTTTACACCTTAATTACCATTCGTGTAATTTCCTTCAATACAAAGCAACAGTACCTCAAGTCAAACAGAATGATTTGACATTATTTATTAAATTCATCCTAACAAATAAACAAATTATCAATATGTTTGGTTTATTGATGCAAAATCCAATCCTGCATGAAAATGACTAACAATAAATTCAAGAAAGTGCATTTATAAATACAAGTACTGTACTTTCATGTTATTTATACTATTTTCTGCATGTGTTTTCCACTTTACGAGTAAGGCATGGGACTCTGGAAAGCCTCGCTTGTCATCATCCTCTTTCGTGGTTGTGCGTGTGATTGGAGGAAATGTCTTTAAGCCTGTCGTCTTTCCTGTGGAAATCGTTATAGTGATTGTGGAAGATGTGTTTCCTGGTGGCATCATTGGTAGGATCCACGCCAGTGATGAAGATGAAAATGACGTGCTGTCGTTTAAACAGCAGCCTCAGCCAAAAAGCATGTTTAGGGTTGACCAAAAGGATGGCAAGATTGTGGCCCTCAATGGCCTGGAGCCTGGCAGGTAGCAGTGTAAACAACAGTGTGTACTTCTGTTTTTGTTTGTTTCTGTTGTTTCAGACTGTGGGTTGTATGATATTGTATAACACTTCCAATGTTTTCAGGTACTTCATTAATATCACAGTCAGTGATGGACATTTGTCTGAAACAGTTGGTATAAAGGTACAAGTTGAAATGGCTACAGAGGAAATGGTGCAGAATGCAGTCATGCTGCGCTTCCAGGACCTCTCTCCTGAGGACTTTGTGGGTATATACCTAAAACATTTAAAAAGAACACTTCAGAATTCACTGGTTGGGGCTGGAATGGCACAGACCCCAGAGGCTATGCACATTATAGGGGTGCAGTCAATGACGGGGTCTCCTCAGCTAGAGGTGCTTTTGGCAGTGGAGGCACAGGAGGGAGGGTATTTGGGGCCTGGGGAGCTGGCACTAAGGCTGGGTAAACTACGGGAAAACCTAGGAGGAACACTGAAGCTGGCAGAAGTGCTAGATCAGAGCTGCTCAGGAGAATTGGACTGTGGTGATAGTGTGTGTGAGCTCAGCCTGGAGCTGAAACCTGCTGACTTCATCACCTATTGTACCTCTAAAATGAGCTTCATCTTGCCACATTTCAGACGCACAGAGACTTGCACGTGCTCAGGTAGGTCTGACACTAAGCTGCATACCAAATGCCAATCACAACTGAACAGACACAAAGATATTTGGTAACTTTTTTGTTCCCAGAGTCATGACCTTTGAAACCATAACACAGATAAAAAAAAAAAAACATGAACTTTATTGTCAGCTAAATTTTATTTCCTGCTCTTATAACAATGTCCAACTTAGATCTTAAAAATAAAGAATTTGACACTAGGCAGCATGGTGATTAGGCAGCACTGCTGTCGCCAGTTCTTCTTATCAATTTAGTTAAATCTTCTGTCACTGAGCACCTCATTAGGATTAATATAAATATATAAAACAGATAATTAGATTACTTGTGTGCTTACACATTTATGCAATTATCTAATCTGTCAATCATATGGCATCAGTGCAATGTATAAAATCATGCAGTTATGGGCCAACAGCATTGGGTAATGTTTACCTCAACCATCAGATTGAGGGAAAAAATGTGATTTCAGTGATTTTGACTGTGACGTGATGGCAGGGTTTTAGAACTGCTAATCTTTTGTGCAATCGCTAGAGTTTACTCAAAACTGTGCATCCAGTGAGCAGCAGTGAGCAGCAGATTGAAATTCCATGTTAATGATGAGAGAGTGGTGTACTAGTGAGACAACTAGTGGTGTAATGGTGTAGGGAATGTTTTCCTGTTACACTTTGGGCTGTACAATACCAATTAGTCATCACTTAAATGCCACAGCGTATTGGAGTATTGTATACTTTCATGGCCACATTTTCCCATCTTCTAATGGCTACTCTCAGTATGTTAATGTACCATATCACAAAGCAAAATGTGTCTCAAACTGGAAGACAATGAATACATTCTTCAGTGGCCTTCTGAGTCACTGGATCTGAATCAAATAGAACAGCTTTGGGATGTGGTAGAAGATTCAGTGCTCCTGAAAAATCTGCAGGAGTTGCAGGATGCAATCATATCAATAACAGAATCTAATGGATTTTTCCAACATCTTGTGGAATCCATGCCTTGAAGAATGGATGCTGTTTTTAGAACAAAGTGAAACCCAGTGTTTCTAAGAAAGTGCTCAGTGAATGTATTTCAAAATTCTTTAGAAAAATTTCAAAATACTTTATATTTCTGGCTGAGTTTTCTTATGTTTTCCTTTAAAACATTTATTTTCTGAAACCTTTAGTGTTTATCCTTTTTTTTTTTTGCATAGCTAATGACCTAAGCATGGTGCTCTCTCTCAAGTAGGTAGAATATGTTCAAAATCTGCGGAGCTTTGTGAAGGCCAGGTCTGTCCTCCTGACATGCAGTGTGTACGCAGTGCCTCGACAGCTCCCTCTGCCTGCCAGTGTCTGCCTGAATCTCTTCACCAGTGTGCAGGTTAGAGCTCACTCAAGTCTTTCAGTACTTAATTTTGTATTTCATTAAATACATAACAGTCATACTATTATTGGTAGTTTTAGACAACCTTTAGCAATTATAGCCAGATTAAACCTGTTAAATTTTAGCTCACTTATTTTATCAGTTAAACCTAAATACACTATATGACTAAATGTATGTGGATGCCTAAACATGACCCACATATGTTGGTTTTTCTTTTCTTTTTTTTTTGTGCCACAACGTTGAAGGCACATGCTTTTTTATAATGCCTTTGTGTGTTGTGTCATTATGATTTCCCTTCACTGGAAGTAAGAGGCCATATTCGAACATGACAATGCCACATGCACAAAGTGACATCCGTTAATACATATTGGTTTGGAATAATTCACCTGGCCTACACAGATTTCTGACCTCAAATCTACTGAAACACCTTTCAGAATTGGAAAGTATTCTGCGTTCCAGGCTTCCTCACCGGAAATCACCTTATGATTAAATGGGTACAAATCTTTAATCAACACTAAAGATATTGTGAAAACGCTTCCAAGAAGAATGGAGGCTAGAGGCATATTAATGGCATAGCTTTGGTATTTTATATTCAATAAGCACATACTTTGAGTGTCATAGTCAAAAGTTCACATACCTTTGGCCATATAATGTATTTTAATTTATATATCAGTGTTTCCAGAATGTACTCTTTTACAGTAGGTTATTTATAGCACAATCACATTACGAGAGTACATCACACTAAAAAAAAAGAAAGCACATCACCTCTAATTAGCTTTGGTTGTCTTTACTACAAGACTATAATCTTATCAGTGGTATGGGCATAAATTTGAAAGGGCTCAGAGTAATGTACATAAGTTATTTGGCATTGTGCAGTATGTAGCAAAAGACAAAGAAGTGTGTGTGTGTGTGTGTGTGTGAGAGTGTGTGTGTGTGTGTGTGTGTGCAATTTGTTTTCCTGAGGCTTCTTTGTCTTTTGCTGATGTTTTGTGCAGGTCAGACCTCTCTGAGTTTTTCAGGGAACAGCTATATTAAGTACAGAGTGACAGTCAGCAGTAAGGATCACGGTATGAAGGTCAGTCTGAAAGTCAGAACCTTGCAAAACAGAGGAGTCATAATGTACAGACTTACAACACCCTGTCACATGCTAAAGGTAAACACAAGCACACACTTCAATTAAATTTGAAAACAAAATGATAATGCTAAATAATGCCAAAATTTTGTTTACGCTGAATTTACTGACCTCGACCATGAACTATCCAGACATTTAGGTTTTTGTGTAGAACAATGCGAACAAAGTCAAATTTAGCTAGACATCTGTACAAATCAGTAGAACTAAATTTAGGATTTTTATGATTTATAATATAAACATTTAGATTATTACAAATATGCTTTATGCAGTGCATACCCAGTTATTTCATCTCACTTACACTCAGCCATGCTGTGTATTCAGATTGAGGAAGGGCACCTCTGGTTCCAGTTGGATTGTACGAATAGCCTGGATGTGCTGGGCATCTCTGAACGTGCCATAAATGATGGTGCGTGGCATGCTGTGGCCCTGGATCTGACTTACAACTATACACAGCTCTCACTGGATGACAGCTACGTAGAACGCTGGCATGATGCCCAGATCCCTGTTCATCTCTGGCCACATGGCACCAATAGTTCACTGTTCTTTGGGGCCCAGGTGACACAAAGTGGTGGGCACAGGGACCTCTGGCCATATGATGGTTTCCAGGGCTGCCTGAGTGCTGTAACTCTGAATGGCAATGAGCTGCCTCTACAGACTAAGAGGAACCGGTATGGTGAGTTAACGGCCACAAATCAGGTGAAGATGGGCTGCATGCTGTACCCTAACCCCTGTCTGGGGACGTTGTGCCAGAACGGTGCCCCCTGCAATAGTCTGCCGTCCGGAGGTAAGATGTGTAGAAAAGTGTCATTAAATAGCTCTGAAAGCTTTTGGTCTGTAATATTTATGTTGTATGTTTGATAGTAAAGGATTCAAGCAAACACAAATTTAGTATTTGCTTTAAGAAGTGACAAAAGAGCTTAGGGGAATTTAAAAAACACGATTTAGTCTGCTCTAATTTTCTGCAGAAATGTGACCTTATAGAGGTACGTAACTAAATTATTAACAATTCACATCTTAGAAAATTACAAATGACAACAAATTACATGTATATTTAACAAAGAAAAAACAAGTAAAATCCCATTGTCTGATTCTTGAGAAATTGAGCAATTTAAAATCAAAACAAATTAGAACAAATGGCATTTCCACTAAATTCTGTTAAAACTAAAACTAAAATATATTACAAAACAATTAGCATAAATGTTTCCTAATTCTATTTAAGAGATTTTCTAAAAAAAAAAAAAAAAAAAAAAAAAAAGATAGCATTTACCTCTATAAGCATGGGGACACAACAACAGTAACACAACAAGTATTCTCCAGTAAGAGTTTTTGTCCACGAGAGTCCAAGAGACCAACGTCAGTGCTTTTTTTGGTGGGGATGTTGGCAGTGACACGGGTATTTCTATGCACAAGTATATCGAGGAGGGCAGTTTATGCTTTTTTCTTATGTTAAATGCTACAGTTTTTTCTGATGAAAGTTTCAGGCAGTAAGATGTAGTCAAAGCATGCAAAATTTAAAGATAATCATAAAGAAAAACATAAAACTGTTAAAATGTACATGAATATATTTGTACATAATCCTGTCTAACACACATTTAGTAAAGTTTAGTAAAATGTGTGTTATGTACAATTATATTCATGTACATCTTTACATTTTTATGTTGAGAGTATGTGTTATAACATTGATGTGTAATTTAGTGACTTAGTTGATTACTCATATTTAATGATAATAACTGACTGATAAATGATTGCTTATTATAATGACTTTTCTTCATGGTCCTGGTCCCTCAGCGTTTTCCTGCAGCTGCCCACCACAGTACACCGGTATGTTCTGTGAAACAGAGGTCTCATCCTGTGTCCCCACACCATGTCGGAACAGAGGAGAGTGCAAAGCTGTGGGCAACACTTTTCTATGTGGCTGTCCAAAAGGCTTCACCGGACTCATGTAAGACATATTTTACTAATCAAACCGTACCTTAACACAGACAGCACACTCTCTCTTTCTCTCTCTCTCTCTCTCTCTCTCTCTCTCTCTCTCTCTCTCTCTTTCTCTCTCTCTTTCCACAGAATACAAATTCCTCATTGTATTTTAATTTGTGATTGGTCATGTAACAGTTATTTTCAATTAAGTCCCGCATAATGCCATTATGGCTGGTTATAATTATTGATGGATGTTACATTAATTATGTTCATGTGGTTCGGTGACTGCATTGATAATAAGGCACAGACTGTGAGATTTGTAGGAAAAGCTCTTCCATTAGAGGGCAGCATTGATGTGGAAAGGTAAGGAAATGAAAAAATAAAGTCACTAAGCAAAATTCTTACTCCTGTGTTCAGTTTTATTCAATGCAAATAACAACCCACAGACAGACAGTTGCACACACGTTTGTGTGTGTGTGTGTGTGTGTGTGTGTGTGTGTGTGTGTGTGTAAACGAGAGAAAACACTTGTGGTGCTTAAAACTATTAAAGTAAAATTATTTTTATGATTAGAAATGTTTTAAATATGAATAACTTAAATATCCCTTTGTCTCTTGTTTTATAAAAAAATTACAGAAAGTTATTGTGAAAAATCAACAAACAGAAAGAAACTACTAATGACTCGCTGATTAATGACTCACTCAATTTACACAGATGTGAAGAGGATGTGAACGAGTGTGACCGGGAGGAGTGTGAGAATGGCGGCGCATGTGTGAACACATTCGGTGGTTTCTACTGTAACTGCACAGCTGGCTTTGAGGGCCAGTTCTGTGGACAGCCATCAGCAGGTGTACCAGGAACACAGGCCGAGATGTTGTCCTACATTGGCCCAGCCGAAGTGATTGGCATTGGTGTTTTGTTTTTTGTGGTGATGGTGCTTCTCGTGCTGCTGGCTGTTTTCCATAAGAAGCTGCTACGCAAAGACTGGGTGAGCGCTGAGTCAGCAGGGATCTCCACAGAGAACGGCTATCCCCTACGTGAAATATGTGCAGGTGCTGAGGGTACTGGAGGGCCACCACAGGTTATGGTGCGCCCTACTGCTTACACAGCACCTCAGTGTCAGGGCGAGAAAACAGCAGGAACACATGCTCTTGCCACCGTCTCTTGCCCACCCCAACTAGGAACCTTTCAGATAACATCGCAAAATCTAGGCATATCTAGAAGAGGGGTAGCTGTATGTAGCGTTGCTCCAAATCTGCCCTCGTTGTTGCCTAACTTCCCCCTCCGCAAACCTCCGTGGGAGGATGATGAAGAAGAAGATGATGATGATGAAAATGAGAATGAAGAGTGTGAAGCTCAGGCGCTAAAATGGCAAGATAGGAACATCTGCCATTGGGCAGATGGACAGGAAATGGACACAAAATGGGGTAAAGGAATGATCACATGAACATGTACACTTCACACACTTATTTGACTCTCACTTCTTATAAATAAAGGAAATGTGTTTTAATAATTGAAAAAGAGTCCATCTCCACTAATGAAAAGTGCACATAATTACATTAGAGGAATTACATTTACTCAAGTTATTGGTTCCTTGCCAAATTAATAATCTGCTGATTTCTCACGCTTTATATTTTCATGTCTTTTTATCATCTTTAATATGATATGAGCATCTTGTAAATTGTTATATGCTGCTGGGCTATGGTGGTGCTTCTGTAAATTCAGAAACAAATGGCATTGGCCACTGTATGAAATAGTGTCATGATTAAGTTTAAATTATGGCAGAATAATTATTAGATTTGAATTTGGGATTTAATTGAAGATGTCTTTATATAGCCTAAAGCACAAAGACAGAAAACAGCTTGTGTGTATAGTCTAGCTAAGAGACAGACTTACTGTGTTTACTGTGTAATAACTAGGACTAGGAACATATCATCAAATTGTGTGTGTGTGTGTGTGTGTGTGTGTGTGTGTGTGTGTTGGTAACTTCTGTTCTACTCCTCTACAGAGTCCGATAGTTCAGTGGAAGAGGCCTCTTTTTTTTCAGATAGCAGTACAAGTGAAGCTCATTCTGTCAGATCTGACTTCTGTGATGACGGTGAGGCTACATTCAGAATATCATCTATGCATCTTCTAGTGTAATCACCATCCTAATCCAGTTCCCCATCACATTAGCCACTACCAACTCCCTGTAGTTACATATGATGCCATGCACTTTCCAACAAAGTTGTCTTATGACAATTACATCTTAATGAAATTAAAATGGTCCATCTGACATTTCTGTGCTAATAACCACAGCAACCTACTGCAGCAGGTAAGGTTCAGTTACCTGTAAGTGTAGAAACCATGTAGGTTTTCTATTGAACAACTGTACTGTTAAATGTTCTGGCTCTAAGCACTGGTGCTTCAGAGGAAACTGAGAACACATATAATTCAATTAAACTTTATCTGTGTCATGATTTTAAGAATAGATCTCACAAAGCAACTTTACAGAAAGCTAAACTTAGATTTAGGTCTCTACTGAGCAAGGCAAAGGTGACACTGTTAAAGAAAAACAAAACCTTAATGTGGGACCAATCAGAGCAGCAGAATGTGAGTCACAAGTGCAGAAATCTCTGAGTGTAGTCGAGCATCAGGATGATTCCGGCAGGTCTAGAAGGTCTAACCTCAACCCTAACTCAGAATAATTACTAAATTGTATTATGTTATCAATTAAGATGAACTAGACTGATATTTCAGTAAATACTGGAGGATTAGTGGGAATACTGTTTGGAAATACAAGCAGACATACTGTAGCAGGCCAGAACTAGTAAAAACAATTTTTTTAGATAGATTGTTAGATAGATTTAATATACGCAAACAATACAAAACACACAGACTTAAAGTGTTTCCACTGTCATCTTCCATTTATGATTTATGATAAAGTAAATGGTTCTTCATTAAATGTAAATCTCAACATGTTTTTCCTGTCTAGCTGACAAAACTACTAGAGTGTAATAAATTAGTCCTTTATAGCCTGGAGTTTGATTTGTCGTTTGCTTAAACCTCAAATTAGCTTCCATTGTGACAGTGATTCGGCGGGTCAACGATGCAGTGGACAACGCTGAAAAAGGAGGTATGATGATATCTGTTTTCTTCTTGTGGTCTTTTCATTTTAATAACATAGGAATATTAATAACGAATCACTAGCTATATATCGATATGCTCAACAATAAGTGTGTAACAGAATTGCAATATCTCTATCTCTAAACTGAGAAACTGTTATTTAGGCTATTATTAGTTACATTTAAGAAACAACACATTATCAGAATCCTGTACAATATAGAATCTTTAAGCTGTATTTTATTATTATTCCCATTTGATTTTCTTTTAATACAGTTATAGAAAATCATTTAAGATTTTATTTTAAGAATAACAAACATATCCATTAAAAAAATACAAGATTTAAAATATTTTAAAGTAAAATAATGAAATGACTATTTTCATGAAGCACCAGCAGAGTAAAGGTCCACGAGTAGAGTGTCAGGTGCCTTCTTCATATTTATCATGTATATGCACTTCTATATAAACTGTATGTACAGTTGTGTTTGCATACCTCAGGACAATTTGTAAGATATGTACCATTTATATAAAAAAATGAGTGAAAAGGCAAAACAAATGTATTTTATTTCTTATAGGACTCAAGTTAATATGTGAGGCATAACAGAATGGCACAGTCATCAAACAAAACATAACGAAAAAGAAAATAAGGAAATAATCCCTGTTTCAAAGTTTGCATACCTTCAGTTCTTAATATCGCGCATTGCCCCCATTAGCATCAATGATGGTATGCAGTCTTTTGTAATAATTGTGCACAAGGTCCTTAATTCTCTCAGGTGGTATAGTTGCCCATTCTTCCTGGCAAAATGCCTCCAGTTCCTGTAAAAAAAATAATTGGGTGTTTTGAACAAACTGAATGTATCTCCCCAAATATCTCCAAAAAGTGGCTCAATGATATTGAGGTCAGGAGACTGTGATGGTTAAATCCAGAACCTTCACCTTTTTCTGCTGAAGCCATTGGAGAGTCAATCTTGAATTGTGCTTTGGAGCATCCAAGAGTGTCCCATGCGCAGCTTACATGCTGTAGAATGCAAACTGTCTGCAAGTATTCTCTGATAACATGCTGCATTTATCTTGCCATCAATTTTTACTAACTTCCCTGTGCCAATGGAGCTCACACATCCCCAAATCATAAGCGATCCACCACCATGCTTTACAGTGGGGATTGTGTACAGTACTTTTCATCATAGGCCTTGATGACTCCTCTCCAAACATAGCGTTTATAGTTGTGACTATAAAGTTAAATTTTGGTCTCATCACTCCAAATGACTCCCGAAGCTGTGAGGATTGCCTTGGTGCTGTCTGGCGTACTGAAGGCGGGCCTTTTTGTGGCATGGGCGCAGTAACGGCTTTCTCCTCGCAACTCGACCATGCAGGTCATTTGTGTGGTCATGAACACCAGCCTGTATTTCTCTCAAATTTCTTTAGTTCTTAAAGACTTTTGCACAGTTCTGTACATTTCCTGTGTGTTGGAAGTAATTTCAATTAAAAAAGCATATTGTTGCTTTTTTAAAATCAGTTCACCATATAATCCAATCATTCACCATGATTTATCCAATCATTTTGTTACAGCATTCTTTCATTTTATTACAATTTCTTTGTTGCATTTTGTTTCTTTTCTGTTCGATTACAATTAATCCACATGTCAATTGGATTGACATGTGGCTCAAACATGCATTGAATACGTCAAAGAATAATTTATTTCCAATAACGTTTGTGTGATCAAATTAAATACTTTAGTGGGCTTTTATGGTTAACAGAAAACAAATAAATCCCTTCTTACCTACTGAAATACTTCAGTCTATTTTTTTTTACCACACCGCATTCTTTGAAATCAAATCAACTACTTCTTAATGTCTAGACAAACCTTTACTGAGTGAGTGATTTAAAAGTGCACAATATCAAAGTCTGTTGAGAATTTTTTTTCTATATTCTGTTTTGCTACATGTGATGAATTTAAAGCTCCACAGATACACAACACAGCCAAACAAATGTTTCAATCACACCAGTCTTTCTCTGCCCTGCAGCATACCACTGGGAGGCTACAGAGTGGACTGCTGACACCTTTATAACAGACCTGGAAGCCACAAATAGACAGCACTCTCCAACTCCTCATTCTTTACCAGCTCCTCTTGCCCTTACCCCGACACGACTTGGTGGTAGTGTACGTCTAGGTGGCAGTACACACTCCTTGGTGACCAGCTATCCCTTACATAGGTATGAAGGCCACAGAGAATTCTACTCTTCCCTATCTAGGAAGTGCCCTGTCCCAGTGTGTGAGGAGTGCCAGGATGAGGAAAGTTTTCTCCAAAGGAGCTATAATGAGGGGATAACCAATGCTCCCTGCTATCAATCTAGCCTTAGGGAAGAAAGGCTTCATGTCTGGAAAGACTCCCCTTCCTTTGGAAGCCATAGGGAGATCAGCAGAATTGGGGTCAGACGGTCATTTGGAGCTCAGTGCTCACACAGTAACCAGCACAGCCCATCTATGTCTGAAGCCGATCAGTATAAACACTACTAGCTGCAATGACAGCCTAGACTTATGGCTCTGTATGGAAACTGCCATGAGCTGGCCAAAGTGGCATCACTACTACTATTAATGTGCATGGACCGAAAAAGAAGGAAAAAAGAGGTATATAAAGAAAAGCCCAATAGCAAGTATGAAGTATAACTTTTTACAAATACACTATTATGGAATAGTCACACTGTATTACTGGGTATGTGTGGGCACTTAAAATCAAGCAGCAGGAAAGTATATAGCAGATTAGTAATAGTAATGTATACCAACATTCATATGAAATATAAACAGATGGTTATATTAAAAATTTAAATTGTATGCAACATCGAACAGTCAAAGACTTTCATATTCCATATCTGTTGTCACCCCATATGAACAGAATGAAATTAATGAAAATGATCCTATTCTTTTGTGCTGGTACGGTTTCAGATGAATTAAGTTTTAATTTTTTATTCTCTTGGAATTCTTTCAGTGTCTGAATCACACAACCACTGATTTGCCTGTAATGGTAATTCAATTAAAGAACATCATTGTTCCTCTGTTCCCTGTCATTTGATGTGAGCAGTGACCATAATCCTTTAAAACAGAGATAAATGAAATATGTACCTTGTAATATGGCATTCCAGACCTGCTGTGAGTCAACCGACCACATATGCTGTACATCAGCTTCAATATATAAAACATCATCATCTCCTAACTTTAGACATAAAAAAACTGCTATAGACTGACAGGGCAGAGAAAGAATAAAAGCATGACAGAGTAATCAAACAGTATTCAGAGAGAGAGAGTAAGCGTAGTACTATAAAAAAGCAAAAATGGAGCGGTAGTTTTTCCTCTTGCAGAAGCTGAGGGAAAACTCTTCTTTCCTCTTTCCTCATGCTGACATGTATTTTAAATTTGGTTGTAGGATACTAAAAAGGTCATCTGATTTATCCTTGTTGTGCTTAACGTGAATCACTTTTTATTTGTATAGTGTTTTTAATTGCGACAAAGCAGGTTAAAGAAACCTGTTGAGCAGAGGGGTTTTCAACATTGGTTTTCAATTCTAAATACTGTAGCTAAGGTGATACTGCTCAGTCCAGCAGTGGATGCTATGGGAATCTGTATCTTGAGCAAGATTTCTCCACCTTTCTCCAGCTCAAATTCAAGCCAGAGCCTTACATTCTTCAACTGAGCACTAGCTGAACGGAGAGCCCAGGAGGCATTGGTTATTTGCCCAGGAGGCAAAGCCGTTGGATGACTTCAGAATGTTAATACTAAGAAATTATGTAAGTTGCCTAAATATGTGTGCTCAGGTAGATGCAGCACTGCTTCCACCTTTGAGTACGACAGGCTAAGGCCCTCACATGTTAGCATCCTATAGGAAACTATGTTGCAGACACACACAAAAATATGCTCATTGAGTGTGAGTTAGTGTTTAACAAGCATGAATAAGACATGGCACAAGCATTTGTAATGGAGGGTAGGTGTTGGGCTATGCACTACAATGTCTAATTAACCACCACCCCAAGGAAGTCTCTAAAGATGTGTCTTATTTTTTTGAAAGAAACTGGGGACTGAAATGAGGCTACATCAGAGTCTTGTTTAGCAGAATACCCTGGCATGTGAGACAAATGCTGTTAAGGTGCATGGGAACTTGTAAATAGCCCTGGTTGAGGTGGTAGGTGAAGAGTGAAAGGTGAAGCTCTGATATAAAATATATATCATATGTATATGTATGTATCAGGTGGTATATTATATTTTGAGTGGCTAGATGGTGCATACCTCCAGCAGCTTCTAAAGGTCCACGTGAACATAGTTGTGAAGCATGAATGAAGTCTTAAGCAAGACTGCAGTAAGGGTTGGCGAGTAAATGCCATGAGGAACTCTGGAAAAAAGATACCATTGGTGTTTCCAAGTTAGCCAACATGAGGTTGTGGGTGCTCTACATTTGTGACGCGATATGGAGCCACTTTAAAATGATGGTGATATGCAATGCAAATGTAGCTTTGTCTGGGGTGACATATTGTATCCAAATAAACATTTTCAAGAACACATACAGTTGTTAAGGCTCCCTACAACTCAAAATAATTAGAAAGCGAGTAATCATTTATCTCTTTCTTGATTAATAATTAATACAAACACAGAAGCATAAAACACTTACTGTGATGGTGTGGACTCTCACAACAGATTCTGTTTTAAAACTACTTTCTTTCCAATAAGTGTATTGTACTCATTGTGACAAATCTACACATTTGTGAATGTGTCAATTGTTTGGTTGTCAGGATGTAAAATGTGTTTGTCAGGATGTTAGAATTACAACAATATATATTCTTAACAAGCCTAATCTTCAGTAGTAAATATAATCAGTTAATAAGCAAACATACTGTTTGTTCTCTTACTCTTTGCCAATTTGATTGTCTTAACACAAACTGATTGTCTTAAGTGTATTACCTTTCAAACTCATACTGTAAATTAATTGTGTATGAAATTAATTTCATACTGTAAATATGGTTGAATAAACATGCGTTATTATTGATTATCATATGAGCTCACCTATTGTTCATTTATCCTCATTTACCTACAAACTTATAAAAAAGCTTATAAAATTTACATTTGGTAATACTGTTCTGAATTCCCCATCCTTTTCATGAGCTCCATGAAAGCTAGTCAGGGAACAGCAGCAGCTTTGTGGGGGGACAATCTCCCATTTAACTGGGAAAGCAGCAAGACAACAGAATGACACTGATTAAGTTAACACAAAGTTTCAAGGAGGAGCTAGGGGAGGAGGTGGGTTGCGGCAATGCAGAGGAAACAGCCAAGCAGACAGACTGAAAATGCATTTAATTAGGGCACCCTGTTTGAAAGGGACCAATAGCGCGCTCAGGAATCAGATCAGCTGATGGGCGGGGTTAGAAAATTGACATCAGCTGATAGCCGAGCTTGACTATGTGGCCTGCCTGAACTGACGCTAAACACTATTCTCAGTGGGGTTCTGGACTCTGTGGCAGCCAATCCATTTGTGAAAATAATGTTTTATGCTCCCTGAACCACTATTTCACACTTTGAGCTTGATAAATTGGCTTTGTCATCTTCCATCTTTCATCAATCCACTGATGAAAAAACCTTCTCATACAGTATATTCAGGTAGTTAGCTGACCTCATTTTTGGGTACATTGCTGACATTGCTAAACAACGTTGCTGAACCGAGATCTGAACAACTGGAGAAAGATCGTAAAACTGCCCCTACAGGCCGGTACAGTAGGCTCTATGCATGATGAGTACATAATTTTTTTCTGCTAGATTGAGTCACTGCCAGTTTTACTATTTACTTTTTTTTAATTTAAAACATTAATACTTGCCTAAAAAGCCACAAATTCCCACCTACCTTAAAGCCCTTATAACATTCTGTTTTGCACCTCTCCCTCTGATCCTGTAGCACTGCTTTTTTGGACCTAGCATCTTTCAGTGTACATTTACATTTACAGCATTTGGCAGACGACCTTATCCAGAGCGACGTACATAAGTGCTTAAAACTCTAACATTGAATACATTAATGCTGACTCACTAAGTTACATACAGTACTTAAGATACCATGAGTTTAAAACATTTGTTCAAAGTTTCAATGAAAAAGTGTCAAAGGTTTTTTTTTTTTTTTTTTTTTTTTAATGCAAAAGATAAGGAAAGAAGTGCTAGTTGAAGTGTTTCCTGAATAAGTAGGTCTTCAACCGCCGCTTGAAAATAGCCAGTAACTCAGCTGTCCGGACCTCTAGGGGAAGTTCATTCCACCACCTTGGTGCCAGTGCAGAGAAGAGTCTTGTAGTAAACTTGCCTCTTACCCTGAGAGATGGTGGAAAAAGTCGAGCAGTGCTGGTAGATTGGAGGGTGTGGGGTGCAGTGCGAGGAGTGATGAGGGCTTTGAGGTAAGAGGGAGCTGGTCCATTTTTGGCTTTGTAGGCCAGCATCAGTGTTTTGAATCTGATGCGTGCAGCTACCGGAAGCCAGTGGAGGGATTGCAGCAGCGGGGTGGTATGCGAGAAATTTGGCAGGTTGAAAACAAGCCGGGCAGCTGCATTTTGGATCATTTGCAGAGGACGGATTGCGTTCATAGGTAGACCTGCCAGCAGTGCATTGCAGTAATCCAGTCTAGAAATGACAAGAGACTGAACAAGTACCTGAGCAGCCTGTGTGGACAGAAATGGCCAAATCCTTCTAATGTTGTAGAGAAGAAAAAGACATGAGCGTGTCACATTAGTATCATGAGAGGAAAAGGACATTTGATTGTCCATGGTTACCCCAAGGTTGCGAGCTGTGGCTGAAGGGGAGATCAGATCGTTGTGCAAGGATATAGCAAGATCATGACCTGGGGATGAATCACCTGGGATGAACAGCAGTTCAGTTTTGCTAGGATTGAGCTTTAACTGATGACCAGTCATCCATGATGAAATTTCTGCCAGACATGCTGAGATCCGGTCAGAAACTGTGGTATCTGAGGGTGGGAAAGAGAAGATAAGTTGTGTATCTTCAGCATAGCAGTGGTAAGAGAACCCATGTGAGGAAATAACTTCACCAAGAGAGTGAGTATACAGGGAGAAAAGAAGAGGACCAAGTACTGAGCCCTGTGGGACACCAGTGGAGAGTCTGCGTGGAGCAGATGTCACTCCCCTCCATGTTACCTGATATGAGCGTCCTTCCAGGTAGGAAGCAAACCATTCCCAAGCTGATCCGCAAATCCCAAGACTCCTGATGGTGGACAAGAGAATCTTGTGGTTGACCGTATCAAACGCTGCTGAAAGGTCAAGGAGGATAAGGACGGATGACAGTTTGGCTGATCTAGCAGCATGTAGTTTCTCAGAGACATCCAAAAGGGCTGTTTCTGTGGAATGAGCTGCTTTAAAGCCAGACTGGTTGGAGTCTGGGAGGTTGTTCTGTGAGAGATAGACAGACAGTTGATTATAGACAATGCGTTCAAGAATTTTTGAAAGAAACGAGAGAAGTGATACTGGTCTGTAGTTACTGATGTCTGATGGATCCAGAGCAGGTTTCTTTAGGATGGGAATAACCCTTGCTCTCTTGAAAGTAGTTGGTACCTGACCAGATGCTATGGCTCTATTGACGATTGTGGAAATGTAGGGCAGAAGGTCTTGCGAGATGGTCTGGAGCATAGTGGAAGGGAGTGGATCCAATGGGCAGGTGGTAGGATTGCAAGACTGGATGAGCTGTAAAATCTCTTCTGCTGCTACAATTGAGAAATGCGACAACAAAGGTGTAGGGGAATCCATACTCTGAGATATAAGATTTCCTCAATCTTCTCCTGGTAGAAAGAAGCAAAGTCTTCTGCAGTCAGGGAGGATGAAGAACGTGGAGCCGGGGGGTTGAGCAGAGAAGAGATGTATTGTTGTATGTTGTGGAATTTCCGAGGGTCATGTGAGGAAGCTTCAAGCTTTTCCTTGTAGAAGGAAGTCTTGGCAGAAGTCACATCTGAGGAGAACTTGGCATCCAGTGTACAGGATGCATGTAAACAAATGATCAAATATCTTCTCTTTTCTGTCACCTGGTGGCGGAAAGCAATTCCCCTGGTTGCTGAGTGACTGGTTGTTTTCAAATGGCTGTTGTACCTCTTCTTAAATTAACCTCTTCCACCTTAGGCCTATTTCTCTGCCTGTTTTACTTGAATAATTCTGGTACCGAAATAAAGGTAACACGTGAGGTTGCTGCAGAAGTGTTAAAATAAGTATATATATATATACTTAGACTATATATATATACTATATAGATATAAATACTGTATATATATATATATATATATATATATATATATACACTGTTCATAAGAATGTGCAAGTCTAGTGTAATAGCGCACAATATGATGGGATGTATTATGTGTACGCCTGACTAAAGAGATGAGTTTTTAATCTACATTTAAACTGTGAAAGTGTGTCTGAGCCCCAAACACTATCAGGAAGACTATTGCAGAGTTTGGGAGCTAAATAAGAAAACGCTCTACCACCTTTAGTAGACTTAGATATTCTGGGAACTACCAGAAGTCCTGAGTTTTGTGATCTCAGAGAGCGTGAAGGATTGTAACGTGTTAGAAGACTACTTAGATACATGGGAGCTAAACCATTAAGAGCCTTGTACGTAAGTAGCAGCAGTTTGTAATCAATTCTAAACTTAACAGGTAGCCAGTGTAGAGATGATAAAATTGGGGTTATATGGTCATACTTTCTTGTCCTAGTGAGAACTCTGGCAGCTGCATTTTGGACTAACTGTAGCCTATTTATTAAAGATGCAGGACAACCACCTAGTAATGCATTGCAATAGTCCAGTCTAGAGGTCATGAAAGCATGAACTAGCTTCTCAGCATCAGATACAGATAGGATGTTTCTCAGCTTGGCAATATTTCTAAGGTGGAAGAAGGCTGTTTTTGTGGTTTGGGCGATATGATTTTCAAAAGACAAGTTACTGTCTAATATAACACCCAGGTCTTTCACTGTCGAGCTACTAGTAACAGTACATCCCTCTAATTGCAAATTAAGTTGTGAGAGTTTCTGTGTACTGGTTTTTGGGCCTATAAGTAGTATTTCTTTCTTATCAGAGTTTAACAACAGAAAATTGCAGCTCATCCAGTCTTTTATCTCTCTAAGGCATTGAGTTAATTTGGACAATTTAGTTATTTCATCTGGTTTTGATGAGATGTATAACTGTGTGTCGTCAGCATAGCAATGGAAGCTAATCCCATGTCTTCTGCTAATGTTCCCTAATGGAAGCATGTATATCGAGAAAAGCAGAGGTCCTAGAACTGTTCCTTGAGGGACCCCATAATTAACTGGTAATAAACTGGAGGATTCACCATTTAATTCTACAAAATGGTATCGATCAGACAGGTAGGATCTAAACCAACTTAAAATCTGTCCATGAATACCTGTGTAATTTTGTAAGCGATCTAGGAGAATGTTGTGATCTATAGTGTTGAATGCAGCACTAAGGTCAAGTAGAACTAATAGTGACATACAGTCTTTGTCCGAAGCTAAGAACAAGTCATTTGTAACTTTAACAAGAGCAGTTTCTGTGCTATGATGGGGCCTGAAACCTGACTGAAACTCTTCGAGGATATTGTTCTCCTGTAAGAAGGAGCTCAGTTGAACAGACACAACCTTTTCTAGTATTTTAGACATAAACGGAAGGTGTGAAATTCGGTCTGTAATTTGAAAGTCCATTAGGATCTATATTAGGTTTCTTAATGAGTGGCCTAATAACTGCCAACTTGAAGGATTTAGGGACGTAACCTAAAGATAACAAGGAGTTAATGATGTTAAGGAGAGGCTCACCGGCTTTATATAACACTTCTTTCAGTAGTTTATTTGGAACCACACCCAGTTATTAGGTTTAGGGAGTAAGCACTTTTTCACACAGGGCCATGTAGGTTTGGACTTTGTTTTTACTTAATAATAAAAAACTTAATATAAAAACTGCATATTGTGTTTACTTGTGTAATCTTTGATTAATATTTACATTTGCTTGATGATCTGAAACATTAAAGTGTGACAAAGGTGCAAAAAATAAAAAATGAGGAAGGGGCAAACACTTTTTCACACTACTGTACACATACAGTACTTAATACAAGTAGACAAATAAGAAAAAGACACTATGACCATTCAGGCAACACATATGTGCATCTACTTGTTGACGTTGGTTAATGGAAAACAGCACTGCGGCACTGAAGTGGTCATCAATGCCAACGATATTATGAAAAATACTATCAGTGTTGACATTACTGCTTGCAGTGAAGGTGAGTTATCTAAAACTAACTAGCTAGTCATGACTAAAAATTAACTCTCCCTTTCCCCAGAGCATCTAGTGGTTTCATTTTGTTATTCTTGTTATAAGTCTTTAAACTTACTATTCACCAACTAGACTGATATGGAAGGGTTGCCATTAAAAAAATAATATCAAAAATAAAAAAAAAACATTCATTTAAAAAGCTATATATGTTTGTAGTAAATGGTAAAATATAATTCATTTTTGGATGTTATTAAGATTAAATGCTTTTATTCACAGTGAATTCTTAGATCTAATTCAAACTTTCTGAAAACTTATTTCATCAAACTTAATGAAGACATTCATTAACAATTACAAGATTCAATGTACATGTACAATGATAATAATGACAAAGTACATGAACAGTGGTTCTGAATACAGCATTTTTTTTTATCTACGACCAGGGGTACTGCTTCTGTTACTTGTCAATACCAAACCTTATTATTAATGATGTTTTCTACCTACTGTAGTTCTCAGATCAAGTTTTGGTTTTCACATTTGTGCCTTTTCTCCACATAGTTCATATTGTTTGATTGACCACTGAGTTAAAAATGTTATTACAGTTTTTTACAATCGCTATGACAGTTTTTTTCAATACATTTAACAAGTTTTCTAAACTCTTAACGCACCAACACACCTAAAACACACAATTGGCAAAACGGTTAATTTCATGCTCAAAATCACACATTGTAAACTAAACCCCAAAACTAATTTTAAAAATACAATAATAAACTAACACAATACACTATGTCTAACAAAACACTGCAAACATGTTTTAAAATCAAATAATTATTCAAAACACTAACACATGTTCTCTTCCAACAGGAACATTTAGTCAATCATAACACAATGACAAAAAAAACACTATCATCAACTGAAATGACAGAAACTGCATTATTTTATGTGTCAGGTCTGTTCTTATACAATAGACAGTATATTGTATTGATCATAGGTTGTGTTTTGCACTGTAGTTGCTTTTGAAGCCTCTCTACATTTTTGTTTTGTTGGGTTTAGTAAATGCATGCATTTTGTTTATTTTGCTGCAGACATTCAATACAAAAAAGAATGACCATCTCAGAGTAGCTTTATAAAATGTACAGACACAGAATTGCTGCAGTAAAGACTTTATTTGCAAAAGGACATTACTGCAAGATATACAAACAGAAAAAGCACCAAAATTATTTTAAAAAAGTAATCTTCTAATCTGCCTGGTCATTCTTCATAGCCACATGTTCTCATCCACATCATACCTGATATCTTCTCTGGCAAGGCATCGTGGGAAGAATCTTTTGGCATGGCTCATCCACCCCTGGCAGTGTTCAGCTGTGATGTCTTGACATGCAGCATCCATTGCATCCAGGAGGGACATTTGGTCATGTGGACGATGGTCAAAAACCTTCCATCTCCAGGCTGAGAAAAACTCCTCAATGGGGTTGAGGAAAGGGGAGTAAGGGGCAAGGAAATGGGACAACTTCCTTAGATGGGCGTCAAACCAGGCTGTGACTGCACGGGAATAGTGGAATTGCATAACCTTACCTGGAGGTATTGGTGACGGAGTTCTTTGATGTGCTCACTGTTCCTTTCAAAAGGAACTTTGTATAGTTGTTTCATTCGGACTCTGTGTTTAGCTAGAGTCTGAGAAATGGATGTTATGCTGATTGCTGCAATGTTCCCAAAGACAAGCTTGTCCTCTACAACTCTGGAGTGAATGGCTTTCAGTTTTATTTCATTGTCAGCAATCACCATGTTGACAATAGCAAGTTCCTGTTCTTCATTCAAGAGCTTTCCTCTGCCCCCTGAGGGAGGTAGACGTTGAATCCTTCGAGGGACAAAATACAGTTACATATTAGAGACCAGAGGCATACAGTCACTCTAATACAGTAAATGGTAAAATTATTTACACTTTGCTGTAGGAGAAGCAATGGCCTATCTGTTGGTTTCTCTGAAAATACGGACAATGGATGCCACTGTGTCCCGGCTGAGATTTGGCTGTACTCGTTCACCAGCCTCTCTGTATGATAGCCCATGGTTTATGACATGGTCAATGATAGTAGCTCTTATTTGATCAGTTACCCTAGCTCTGGTCCTTTTTTGAGCGCCACCACGCATTCTAACTCCTCTCCCTTGTCCTTGTCCTTGCCCCACTCCTCTCCCTTGTCCTGGTACTTGTCTTCCTTCCTTTCTTCCTTCCTTCCTTCCTTCCTTCCTTCCTTCCTTCCTTCCTTTCTTTCTTTCTTTCTTTCTCTTTTTCTTTCTTTCTTTCCTGAGTGTGGTTCCTAGATGGGAATCAGCTATGATTTATATATTTGCATAATTGCAATAAGCTGTTTCTCAATTGTTTAGCAATGGAATAAAATACAGGGAATATATTTATGTTTCAATTCACAATATGAACAGCTGTTCACTTGATTTTAGTCTATATAAGTTATGTTTAGAACATGATGTTATCTGTTCTGATGTACAGTGTGAAAGCATTTGTAAATTTGACTGTAAAATTACATTGTTTTGGTCTTGGTTGAGCTTGTGTGTAAAAGAAGTTCAAGCATTTTAACCTTCATGTTGTCCCTGGGTCTTTTTGACTCCACTGTAAGAATTTAATGTGTCATAACTTTGGTTTTCTTCTACATATTTGCCTGAAATTTACCAGCATTGTTCCAAATTATGAACTTTGCAAGCAAAATTAATTTTGTCTATTTCCGTTGAACTATGTATTCAGAACAGTATATACTACGCGTTTGTGATCCTCTTGGGTCATTTTGACTCGGCCACATTTAGTGGGGCAATAGGTCACACTTTTGCCCTTTTCAGCGCAATGAACATACTGTACATACAGACACAAAAATGCACACGTAAAATGTCCACTAACACACGCACCCAAAACACACACTCACACCCCATGCACACACACATGCAAACACACACAAACACACACAAATTGGGCATTGCATTTCATTAGGCCTCCAGAAAAAAAAAAGCCAAACATTTGTAAATATTTCACACTTTTGATATGCCTTCACCTAGCAGAGGGCAAAATATGATCTACCAAAATGATGCTACACACACGCACGCACGCACGCACACACACACACACACACACACACATACAGTCAAACACTGTTCAAAGCATTGGACATTGCATATCAGTTGGCCTCTAGACAAAACAACGTATTTTTTTAGGCTACGTATTTTTAAACATTTCACACACACGCACGCACGCGCACACACACACACACACACTCACACACATTCATATTTCTATAAAGAAGTTCAAAAATAAAATACATGTGTTTTGTAAATCATATTTGTTTCCTCTCTCTTATTTATACATTTAGTTGCATCAGTAAGCTTTGGCCTAGAGATATGTTGAGTAATGTTTGACATTCATCAGTCAGTGGTTATCCAAAATAATATTTAATAATTTCTGCTTATTTTACTCAAAACATGGCATAATTTTATAAGGTTTATCGTTCATAAATTAAGTGTAATAAAAAAACATAAGGAGTGTAAAAGAAGTTTTATTCACATGAAATTATGCCATGTTTTTGAGTGTGTGTGTGTGTGTGTGTGTGTGTGTAGCCTAGTTGTTGGTTGATCAGATGACATCAGGTGGGTACATATATTGAATATATATATATATATATATATATATATATATATATATATATATATATATATATATATATATATATATATATAATGAATACATATTCATTCATTCATTCATTCATTCATTTTCTACCGCTTATCCGAACTACCTCGGGTCACGGGGAGCCTGTGCCTATCTCAGGCGTCATCGGGCATCAAGGCAGGATACACCCTGGACGGAGTGCCAACCCATCGCAGGGCACACACACACTCTCATTCACTCACGCAATCACACACTACGGACAATTCACCAGAGATGCCAATCAAGCTACCATGCATGTCTTTGGACTGGAGGTGTGAGGCGAACGAGCTAACCACTAAGCCACCGTGCCCCCTAAAATACATATTACAAGTGTAAAATAGATATTACACACAGAATGGTGATAACTGTAGATTTTTTGATTTATAAGCATTCAAGTCAATTTGGCCTGGAAAAAAACAGGTTTTATTATTTGCTGACATTAAAAATGGTCAAGATGGTTTCAAAAAAATCTCCTGCCCTTGAAATATACCAGCCTGTAATTGTGCATCAACTTTTGTGCCTCTATAGTGAAAATAATTAAAAATTTCATTTTTTGCACATTAATGAGGTTTATTATACCAAATGTGACAAACATTTTTGCAAAATATATGTTAATATGTTGGAAACAAGTTAGACTAAAAAGGTAAAAAAAAAAAACAAAAAAAAAAAAAAAAGGCTATCATATATATAGTTCATTTTTTATAAGCAGTCAAAACAGACAAGGTCAAGTTGACTCAGCGCTCCTAATTTGTACAGGAGGACAACACAAGGGTTAAATTGGTGCTAACTGTATGCATTTTGCGCGCAAAAAACTGTACGCAAAAAACTGTAAAAACACTATTTTACAAACAAATACCAATGATTACTGATGTCATATTTCCAGATGTTGCACAATCATAGGGCAGTTTTCTCAGTGCCACATTTACATTAATATAGTTAATAATGCTATAGTTAGTTCCAAAATTGGGAACAAAATTAACACTAGAAGAGGCAAATTTGTTGCATTCAGCTTCAGTGGAAGGCCTTAAGACTGGGGATGAACAGTGTTGAACTGTTCAGTTTTGTCCCTGCTGAGTTATACGGGTATCACGTGGCACTAACACAATGCTTAACATCACACAGATACAGGTCAAGAGCTTCAGATAATGTTCACATCAAAATGGGAATAAATGTGATCTCTGGTAACAGATGGGCTGGTCTGTCATTAGTCCTGTTATTGTTGCAATTACTGTAAGAAATTATTTAGAGAATTCATTTTTTCTATTCTGTATTATAGATTTTAAAAAGATTTCAGGCAGTTCATTACTGAAAACTGATTTACTGATGAATGTACATGCCATAAAATCTTTTTAAACATGTGATTAAGGATGAATGTGCAAGCCTAAACGAATGAAACTATATCATAAATTACCAAACGTGTCATTAAAACGCTTTGACAAAAGGGTAATCATGGTAAGCCATGTTTCTCTAAACATTTTTTTCTCTAAAGTTAATGTAGACATTAAATGAAAGCATTAAAACGTGTTCATAATATACAAATTGAGGATTCTAGAAAGGTCTTTCTGAGACAACTGTCCCAGCACAGCTAAAATCACCATACCTGTTGAGTGAATAACGTTTTTAAACCCATTAATAGCAAAATGAAAAATTAACCATGCTTCTTTTTGCATGCAACACCCATCAGTGCGTGTTAAAACCTTAGATCAGGTTTGTGCTGAAGTGAGGTAACTGTGCGTAACAGCAGCGTATCATCAGGGCGCGCTGTTCATAAAGACTCCGGCACGAGCGAGCTTGTGTTTTGCGCTTCTCTAAGCGAAGAGCAACAATCTTCTCTCCGGTTTATTCATCATATTTCAGCATGGTCGGATTTTCTCTTGGAAAAGCGGAGTGCGCGAAGTGCGCCTTTTATTATTAATCAGTAATTCGGAGAGGAGCAAAGCGCACCAAGAGGACGTAAAGGCTCACGCTGTGTATTCGACTGTGTTGCAGGAAATGGAGACATCAGGGATATGAGTAATGAATGAATCTGTTATCAATCAATTCATCAATTAAGTCATTAAACGGTTGGTTTTTAAAATGATACAGAAAGACAGATGAAACTGATTAAACTAAACAGATAATGATAAAGATTAAATGAAAGTTGATTTGTCCACTGCATGTCCAAAATATTGCAGTAATCTGTATTTCTTATTAACAACAATAATAGTTAGTATATTAATAACTACCAAGACAGTTTGGTTTTCGATATTCCAGGTCATTTTGAATGGATTGGGATTGGATGAGTAGACGCTTGAGTTTATTCCGGCATGTCAGAAAACGTCCCTCACGTCAGGAACCTCAGGGAAGTGGGGCACGTGTCGGACTCCGGCGCACGTCCTGCTTGGGCCATAGCGTTGCTGGCCAGCGTGCTGATCTTCACCACTGTAGTCGACGTGTTGGGGAATTTGCTGGTCATCATTTCTGTTTTCCGGAATCGTAAACTGAGAAATGTTGGTGAGTAGCAGAATAATCACACTGTATATAACTATCATGTCCAATTTTTTCCTTCTCTTTATTACTTTATTCTCATTTTAAAATGACCTGTTTGTAGTATTTTGTAAACTCGTTGTCAAACCACATCTTCATCAAAAGTTTAAGGTGTAACAATGTGCACCCTTCGGTGTGTCTGAAATAAAGTTGTGTGTGTGTGTGTGTGTGTGTGTGTGTGTGTGTGTGTGTGTGTGTGTGTGTGTGTGTGTGCGTGCGTGTGTGTGAAATAATGTGCACGCACGTCTGTAGTCAGACACACTAGAGAACGTGCCAGTTAAATGAACTGGGCTTGGTCTTGTTATATCCCTGCGCATTAGTATTAGTGCTTTGTGTTGTCTCATAAAATCTTTCACAACTTCTGAAATGCACAAACATCATCAATCGGTTTCTGACTATTTTGTGTATCAAACCAGGAGAACGCATCTATAGCCAATGGTTTAATACACACACACACACACACACACACACACACACACACACACACTGGTATATATATGCTACAGAGCCCAGAACCCCACTGAGAATACACACGCACTGAATGTAATACGTGTGTGTGTGTGTGTGTGTGTGTGTGTGTGTGTGTGTGTGTGTGTGTGTGTGTGTGTGTGTGTGTGTGTGTGTGTGTATTAAACCATTGACTATAGATGCGTTCTCCTGGTTTGATACACAAAATACTCAGAAACCGATTGATGATGTTTGTGCATTTCAGAAGTTGTGAAAGATTTTATGAGACAACACAAAGCACTAATTTTATGATTTTATGAGACAACACAAAGGACTAATACTAATGCGCAGGGATATAACAAGACCATATATATATATATATATATATATATATATATATATATATATATATATATATATATATATATATATATATATATATAAAATTTTCCTGTATCACATCCTAATGCTCAACTAAGCATATAGGCTGATTCTGAGAAATAAAAGGCACAAAGTTTAATATGATTAAAATTGAACAAAGTACGTTACTTATTGTGAGTGTTCCATCAAGTGTAAGAGAAAACACTTATTGGAATTACTATCAGTTAATCAGTTAATGCTTATAGTAGGGTTTTTGCATTTTACTATTTTGAATTTTATTCAGACTAATTTTGTTGTCCACTTCTTTTCGATTTAGGTGGGAACCATTCAATTTTCAATAAAAGCTATTTCAGCCATAGACAGTTGTCTAAATGTCTTTAATATATAATCTAGTGTTTCCAAACTATAACTGGTAGTGTTTATGTATTACAATATACATAACATTTAAATAAATACGTAAAAGAATGAGTAATATTCTTTGCTCTCAACCTCACTGTAATCACTGTTATTTGCAGAAGCTATTTGAGTAATGGAACAAAAGAGGAAAGTACAATCTGTGTATTAAAAGTAGAAGTTGAATTTAAGGCAGTATTAGGATGATCCAAAGTGGACATTTATGTTGTTTACTAGGGATATTAATTTTGCTGATTACATTGAATGTGCAAGTAATTTTTCTTTTAGATTTAATTTCAAAATTGCAAAAAAATAAATAAATAAAATAAATTAAAAAAAAAGGCTGATAAATGAAAATGTCAAAAAATATATTACCAAACTATGAACAACAAATAATAATATTCATTCATTCATCTTCTACCGCTTATCCGAACTACCTCGGGTCACGGGGAGCCTGTGCCTATCTCAGGCGTCATCGGGCATCAAGGCAGGATACACCCTGGACGGAGTGCCAGCCCATCGCAGGGCACACACACACTCTCATTCACTCACGCAATCACACGCTAGGGACAATTTTCCAGAGATGCCTCACACCTCCAGGGTCGGGGTTCGATTCCCGCCTCCACCTTGTGTGTGTGGGAATCGAACCCCGACCCTGGAGGTGTGAGGCGAACGTGCTAACCACTAAGCCACCGTGCCCCCCACAAATAATAATAATTACATTTAATAATAGTAACATTACTTTTTACAAAACTAATTTGGTCACATATTTTGTAAGATCTATAAAGAGAGGAAAATATTTTATTCAGTAATATATGCATGTATAATTTATAAGCTAATGAATATTAATTCCAGTTCTTTTGAGTGAGTCAGTTTGTCTGGATCAGTTCACCAACAAGCTGCCTCTTTAAGCTCCTAAATGGCTCACTTAAATTTTTTGGTTCTCAAACAGACAAAGTGTACAATATTTTGACCAGCAACTTTGCCTATTAGGGAAATTTCATGAAGCAAATTAGCATTACATTATATTTTATTCACATATTTCAAATACTTGAGAAATCAGTGCAGTGCCACAAATAACAAAACAGTATGGTATTATAAACAATGATATCAACGTGTGTGCTTTGTGTGTACATCAATAAGAAGAATCATTTCTATTCCATTTCACAATCCTGATAACTGATTGCCTAGCCAATGCTCTTGAGTTCCTACAATACTTCACTCCCTGTGCTGTCATGCTGGCATATTCACACAAGCAGAGAGAAACTCACATCTCACCATTCACACAAGTAAACAGCTCAGATGTTTAAGAGAGGTTTCCATGGAAGCATTTTGATGAAATTTAAATTACACTGCAAGAGTAACAGCTTTTCCATTACTCCTAGTCCCTTTTCCTAATATTTTAGCCTATAGCATATTTTAGCCTATAGCATTTTCTTGTTACTACCATTTTTTATAAAGTTTTTAGATTGCAAGGATAAGATTGATTTTGCTACAACTGCCAACTTGTCGTATGAGGCTACAGTGGGTACAGTTTCTTCTGGACTGTCAAAGGTTGGAAAACCATTGCTGAAGCCGATGTGATCTGATTTTGTAGCTCATCTGCCTCATGTATTGGCATGTTGTGTGTACTGAGATTTTTTCTGCTTAGCTTAGTTGTAAATAGTGCTAGTTTGAGTTAACATAGCTTTCCTGTAGGCTCGAGCCATTCTGGCCATTCTCTTGAAAAAAAAATGTATTATATTTTTAAAATACACTACATCCAGCCCCTCTAGTACCAGCAACCATACTGGTTAAGTTCCTTGAGAACACATTTTTACCCATTGTCTTGTTTGATGTAAACATTAAACTAAAGTTCTTCACCTGTATTTGTGTTATTTTACACCTAGTGAACATTAGTATAAAAGAAGACATAAAGCAGTGATCTTATCTAATAAGAATTTTTTACTGAGGCAATTAGATTTTTAATATATAACATGAGAAATGTCTGTGACATAATTAATTAAGACATAATTAAGATTAGGGGGCACGGTGGCTTAGTGGTTAGCACGTTCGCCTCACACCTCCAGGGTCGGGGTTCGATTCCCGCCTCCACCTTGTGTGTGTGGAGTTTGCATGTTCTCCCCGTGCCTCGGGGATTCCTCCGGGTACTCCGGTTTCCTCCCCCGGTCCAAAGACATAGATAGTAGGTTGATTGGCATCTCTGGAAAAATTGTCCGTAGTGTGTGATTGCGTGAGTGAATGAGAATGAGTGAATGAGAGTGTGTGTGTGCCCTGTGATGGTTTGGCACTCCGTCCAGGGTGTATCCTGCCTTGATGCCCGATGACGCCTGAGATAGGCACAGGCTCCCCGTGACCCGAGGTAGTTCGGATAAGCGGTAGAAAATGAGTGAGAGAGAGAGAGAGTAATTAAGATTAAAGTAAAATGGTATTAATGGATCAATTCACCAACTGTAGTTCCAAATTGTGAAGGTTATTGTATATGGCTTTATGTATTTAAGAAAAATGGTGAAGCTCACACCTTTTCAATACTGTTATAGACTAAAATTGTAAATGCAAAACAAAATTAAATGTTGCCTGCAACTTGCTTGAGTTATTGCCATGTTGATGGCATTGCTTTCACAACTCTGACATTGGTGAGTCATGGTCCAGAAGAAAACTGATTTTGTGGTGGAAATGTGTGCACTGGTTTGAGATTAGGCTCCAGAACCTTGTAAGAGAAAAACTGTCTGTGTGTCTGGCCATGATTTCAGCTCTCTGCTTTGATGTTAAGACCCAGTGCAGTCTCATTTTTGAAAAAGAGTGGAGTGTAATCCAAAACATTTGCATGTTATTTGTATGGCTATTAATTTAAAAATGACACAGGCTTGGCAGATCATTCTATTGGCTTCCTAATGCAGCATCAGATGAAAAAATGGTCTGTGGAATGCATGCAAAATGCAGCTTTAAAATCAGCCTCATTTTCTAATAATTCTGATGGGCATGAATCCCATTTCAGATTATTGTCTGTTCATGTCAGATTATTAGGGTCAGGGAGGGAACCTGCCAAAATTTACATCTGATTGATAGTTTCTCAGCTGCTAGTTTCTGCCCTTTACAGTATGATCCATTCACCTCTAACCACGAGGAAGGAAACTGTATTCCTACAACTTTCACAATCTTTTCCTTAGAGAAAACACACAAATATGTTGAAAACATGAATGGGCAAGAGGACATAAGAATCTTATATCCATAGTTAAATTAACAAAAGGCAGGCTAATAAAAAATAAATACAAAATGATTTAGTTTATGTCTTTATTTTTTTTTTCGACTTGATACTGCAATGTGAGTAAATGTGAAAAGCACTGAAATGTTATGTAATGCTGAGATAATAATGTGTCAGCTTCCTAGAAGGCTTCCTTGCCTAATGGCTGATCACATACTCTCTGTGGCAGATGCAAATAGGTCCCAGGGCACAGTGTGAACATCAAGTGTGGGCAAGGAGAAGATCTGCTGCTGAGTACAGTGATAAGGGCAGGAACCATGAAGCCTAGAAAAATAAGACTTACATAAATATATAAATTTGATAAAGCCCACACGGCCTCCTGTATTTTCCTGTAAAGTCTATGCGTAAAGTCGGTTTTTATATATATATATATATAATATGCCTTTTTTTATATATAGAGCTAATATGCCTCCTGGTGGTCCAGCAGCAGGAAGCCGCACTCTTATTGCCCACATAAAATCAGGCATCCAAAATGAAAAACATATGGACCTGATGATCTGCTGTAGAGAGAGAGAGAGAGAGAGAGAGAGAGAGAGAGAGAGAGAGAGAGAGAGACAGAGAAGGAGAGATTTGTAGAAAAAAGTCCTTACATTGAAACTATATTATTCTTTCAATTTTTTTGTTTGCTTATTCTCTTGAAATCTGCCAACAGTACTATAAGGTACTGACTGTATTTGTGTCATGCACACAGATACATAAAAACAACATCAACAATAACGAAAAGACTATCAGTTGCAGTGTTTTTTCCTCTAATAGTCGGCCATGAAGAAAATAGTAATCTTATACTTCAATGCATCTGACCCAGCGCTGCATATGCAACAGTATATTTAATATAATCCAATTTCTTATCGAAATCCCTTTTTATATCTCCTTTAAACGCATTTTGATAATTTGAACAGAGAGCTTTCATAAGCATCTTACAAGGCCTGGGGACATGTTTAAGTACAGTGGAGTGCTATAGCAGGATTGGTGCCTTTGATGTACAGTTTTCACTGACTACAAGGTAGGGCAAGAGACAGAAGAAAGTAAAGCTGATGTTATTTATCACAGCAACATTCCTTTATTTATATCATGGTGCATCTTTGGCCTCTGATATTTGCCAACATATGCTACAATGTTATATATATATATATATATATATATATATATATATATATATATATATATATATATATATATATATATATATATATATATATATACACACAACTATTATATGTTGTAAACAATATGCTGCAAATACGCTTCTACTAAATAAAGTTACCTTTACTGTATTTCTAATACTTTTCTGATTAGACTATACTGTATTATAACTCTAATACTAAAGTCTTGTTTGTTTGTTTAAGAAGCAGTGCCTACACACAGAGCATAAATTAACAGTGAACAAATCAGACAATGTTGGTCACTGTGAATGGCATAAAAGCATAGAATCATATTGCAAAATGTTGACACTAATGCATTCTTAAATACTTTTAGCAAATTATTTTTTTGTGATTGGTGTATTGTCATTCAATATATTTTTATTTTACCTGAAAAACACTAAATGTATATTCTGGGGAAGTGGTTTGTAAGGTTTGATAGTTTGACTTTTTTTTTTTTACCTAACTAGTTTTGTCCTCTATTAGCCTTTATTACTGTAATTCATAAGCATGTATAATAATGCTTGTTATTATATACTCATAATCAGTCAAGGTTATGTAAGTTATGCTAGTTACTAATAGTGTAATGAAATAATTCTCCCGAATTAACAGAAATGATTGTGGGAGTACAAATTATTCTGAAATTAAACTTCATATTGTACATGAAATGTTGCAGAACCTGCAGGGCTCTAAATCCAGATTCTTTTCACCTACCCTTATAAGACTGGAACGTTAATGGAACACACTCATAAGAGTGTGTCTGACCCCTTGCAAACATGCCAGTATATTGAGGTTGCTTGCAGGGGTCAAACCCATGAATTCAGATGTCTCATCTGTTGTGTGAATTTGGCCAGTCATACTCCATTACTTCATGTCCCAAAAAGACAGCCTAGGTTTTGTAATGAGCTAAACAACATCTAATATCTGAATACATCAGACTAGTAGCTGGAAACTAGACTGCTCTTAGAGACAGAGTAATGTACATCTGACTACTTCTAGGACTTGCATGCACACCTCAATTCTGCATTTAATTTTGTTAGAATTTTATGGAAAAAATACCAAAATGTTGATGTTGATCTGTATTACTGGTTTTTGTATGTGTTGCAGCAATAGCCACATACTGTAGCACACAGCAGGAGTGATCCTAACAAGTTGTTAGGATCACGAACAGCCTTGTGTAGAGGGATGTCATTATTACTTCCAGGTTTCCAAGTGTAATACCTCAAATGAGAAAATGCGTGTTGGACCAATACCTCAGAGTGTGTGCACATGCATATAAGTCATTCAGTCCATAGACTCATTTGTTTTTCTCTGTTACCAGTGTTCTGTAAATTTTTTTTGTATATTTATATGCTGGTCAGCAAAAAAAATAGAGTGTGGAAATTTTAAGTGCTGGATTAAATCTTTGAAGGCAAACTTTTGGGGCAAAGTTTAATTGTGAAATATATAAAATCTCTTAATCAAAGGATTATGATCAAAGGCAAAGATGAATCACTAAAAAGCCTAGAGGCTTCGAGTAATGAAGGCGAACAGCCTATCGGTTTTACCACTCGGCATTTTATCTATAAAACAACTACCCTAAGATACTATTGATCATTTTCTATTTTGTACACCTTTTTTTCTGCTTTTTTAATTAAAAGCATATTGTAGTGCATATAGGTAGTGCACTACAATTGAAAAGAGCAATTATGTTGGACTATAGGCAATGCTTAGTAAGGCAATTTTACTGCCTTAAGAAGTTGGTACAATGGACTGGTGTAAAATTAAGTTTACCAAACAGATTGCAGGCTACAGTCCACTGCCTCTCACTTTGCTCACACAGGGTATGATGGAGTCAAATTAGTCCTTTTGCTCACAAGAAAGTGTGTTTTTGTGTTTCATTGTTGAAACTTCAAAGCCAAAAAGAATATGGAGTGATGGCAACATGACATTTTTCTCAGCCTCAGTGCACCTCAAAAGAAATCCATTACAGGGAGCAGAATAGTAGTTGTTTACTTAATGGCTCAATATGGTGAAAAAATCAGGACAGGCAAAAATTATGAGTAAAAAAAATATGAGTGGTTTTCCCAAACTGTGAAATATTACTAGCTGTTCTCACTTAAGCAGTAGTGTCCCCTAACTGTGTAGTGTGTTTCTGTATACTTCTGAAGTGTTCAAATAGTAATCCATAACTACATGCACCTGTCTTTTCAAAATGTTGGGCTTTCACACATATTAATATTTGAAATAATAACAATTGAAGAGGGGGGGCACGGTGGCTTAGTGGTTAGCACGTTCACCTCACACCTCCAGGGTCGGGGTTCGATTCCCGCCTCCGCCTTGTGTGTGTGGAGTTTGCATGTTCTCCCCGTGCCTCGGGGGTTTCCTCCAGGTACTCCGGTTTCCTCCCCCAGTCCAAAGACATGCATGGTAGGTTGATTGGCATCTCTGGAAAATTGTCCCTAGTGTGTGATTGTGCGAGTGAATGAGAGTGTGTGTGCCCTGCGATGGGTTGGCACTCCGTCCAGGGTGAATCCTGCCTTGATGCCCGATGACGCCTGAGATAGGCACAGGCTCCCTGTGACCCGAGGTAGTTCGGATAAGCGGTAGAAGATGAATGAATGAATGAACAATTGAACAACAACAAAGGAATTGAACTATAGATTATATATAAAAAAGGAAATACAAAAATTTTAGTAGCAGCTATGCCATGTTCAGCTTGACTAGATTAAGGTCAGGTGACTGGTGGAAAATCTCAGCAGATTCATATTGAAATTACACGAGATTTATTTTATCACACGTCACAGCACAAAAAGTCTTTCCCTATCAGAGACATTTTAATGTAGAATTCTTGAAAAAAGCATATTCTAATTACATTGTTTTGTTGCTTTTAAAAGACAATTAATTGATGTGTATAAATTATAAGAAGCAAAATTGCCAACAACCAGAATATCTGGCAGCTCTTGGTAAATTGTGTTATGTTTTGTAATGTCTGATTGTCAATTATTCTAATGCATAAATACAGTACATTTCCAGTTGTAGTCCCAATTATTTGAACAATCTATATTTCCGTTATTTTGTACCTGTGCATGTGGACATTGGAGAAGGTCTGGAGCTGAGCATGAACACTTATAAGTATATATCAAAAAAATTTACACAACTTGAAGTGTATAAGACCGTAATTTCCGGATATACTGTAAGCCTCACCCACTGAATTTTTAAAAAAATTATATTTTGAACATAAGTAAGCCGCACATGTCTATAAGCCGCAGGTGCCTACAGGTACATTGAAACAAATTAAAGATAGGGTCTCCAATTTTTGAGAAATGCTTCAGAAAACTGAGTCGGAACGACAAACTAAAAATCAAAACAAAAATCAAAACAAACGTGTAGACAATGAGCAGAAAGGGGCGGGTCTTGTCAATATGAGAGAGCAACAGTGCGCATGTGTGACATTAGCAGAAAGCGGTTTTAACATTGACATGGAGGATTAAAAACAAAGAAAGAAAGCAAAGAAACGCTAAACGCTGTTACTAGCAAAACACGGTTGTAGCTTCCTCTCTACATTGCTACGATAGAAAAGAGGTGTTATTTGTGTAGTAACAGCGTTTAGCTCAGAAGTTATTGACTCGGGAAACTCGAATCTGTCAATATGCGGCCAACTTCCTGCTCCTTCAGTTCTCTCCAGCGCTGGAAAACTGATCTTATATTGACACGGGTCCTACTTCTTGCCTTATCTTAAGCTTTTCTTCTCTTTCTTTCTTTGTTTTTATTCTCCATGTCAATGTTAAAACCGCTTTCTGCTAATGTCACACATGCGCACTGAACACTCTCTCCGCACATATTGACAAGACCCGCCCCTTTCTGCTCATTGGCCTACCTTTAACTTTACACAGGCTTACCGAAACACGGCTTGTAACAAAAATAAATAGGCTTTAACGAAACACGGCTTGTAACGAAAATAAATAGGCTTTAATGAAACACAGCTTGTAACAAAAAATAAAAAATTAGCAGTAAACAGTAGCCTACCAAGAAAAATCATTGGTCACTATCTTCCTCGTCCTGTGCACTGAAACCACTGAAGTCATCTCCTTCGGTGTCGGAGTTAACCCGTTCGGCAATTTCATTGGTCTAATGAAAGCTTCATGCCGCCAAAAAACTGAGCACGACACAGAATGTGTTTTTTTTTTTTTTAAATATTTGAACACGGGAAAAATCGATCCGTCATTGTTTAAGCCGCAAGGTTGGAAAAAAGTTGCGGCTTATAGTCCGGAAAATACGGTACAAAACCTACATACCTAATACTTTTCTACTTCACATACACAGAGATGAATGAGATCTGTAAACATTAGGTGCATTAGATATGTTGTGAAATATGCCAGAGAAACTGTGCATTGTGATGAGTCTCTGTGAATTTGTGAATGTTCAGATGCAACACTCAAACCTCCTTTAAGTAATTAGATAGCTTCAATAACTACTAGATAGAACAAATAGAATATAATATTGATATGCAGTTGGGTTCAACATTTACAGAATAATGTAACCCAGTGGTAAATGTGCTAGAAAAAGAAAGTAAGTAATTAAGTACTTTTACATACTTAAAGTCAGAAAGTCAAGTATGTAAATGCACAGGTTGTTGTCGACCTAAAGAACCTAAAGACCTAAAGCATTAAGCTAGATCAGTGGTCTTCACTATTTTTTTCATGCGAGCCACACTGATAGGACAAAGTCAATAGGAGAGCCGCAAAGTATGCCAAGTCACATTGCTTTGTTGCTGTTCATTTTGTGCGCGGGATTGTTTGATAAGAAATCGATCCATTTTTTAGTCCGTGTGTACAGTAAACACAAGTTGTTAACTAGCATGAAACACAAACTAGCTTCTGGCAGGCCGCCAAAAACTGGGTATTGCGCAGAACGCAGTGAGTCAGTGACGAGTCAAATAATATATATAAATATATATTATTATTTGTAATAGAGCACATTCGTTTTGCTATGCTTCCCTGATTGTTTTTAATGTTATTTAAATGAAAAATAAATTTTAACCACATGATCATATCATCGTATTATTTACTGCCTGTCACGAACACGGGATAAAACGGACCCAGATTCAGGATAGACAAATAAACGGGGTTTAATAACAGAAGTACACAAAACATGACACGGACTAGAGACAGGACCAGACAACAGTTGATTCCGCGCTGCACAAGGCAACCCGGCACAGTTAAATAGACAATGATGATAACAATAGGAATCAGGTGTGTAGAAACGGGGGGAGCAGACAAAGGCGGGGCAGACACGTGACGAGGAACATAAACAAAAGGCACGTGGCCATAGTCTTGGCTAAGTCCTGACAGAGCCATGCGAGCCGCATATTAAAGCTTGGCGAGCCGCAGGAGGCTCGCGAGCCGCGCAATGAGTAACACTGAGCTAGATGATGAGCTTAGCAGGGAGAATTAGTGTTAATTAGTGAATTGCAGTCTGATGCATATTTTATTTTTGTCTAAGTGCCTGAGAGCAGTGTGTATGATGTGCATTGTTTTCTTTGACCGATATACAAATTGTAGAGGACCGAATATGGTAGGAAGTATTGAACATATGCAATTTGGTTGGCCTTAAAGCAGGAAGTAGGAAACACAAATCGAGTCAGGGAGAAATTAAAGATGTGTGTAAAAGAACCTCTGACATTTGGATGCCACGTTATTTGATGACATGGCCATGTATTCATATCCTGGTGCTTTATGAGGGTTAACTCTTTTGAAGGCCTTGATCACATCTGATGTGGACAAAGTAAGTGTCTAGCTGTCTTAATCAGAAGTAATTTTAGGAGCAGGAGAGAGATTGCTTGACTCAAAGTGAGCATAGAATATGTTACGTTTGTTAGACAATGTGCAAGGAAAACTGGAGTCTGTGCTTGCCATCTAAAAGTGCTGTGGATGCAGTCATTTTCACATGCTCTTGAGGTTGGAGCCCTGGTAGTTTCACCACCCTGTCTCTTGCCCCCTTTCCACCAGAAAGAACCAGGTGCTGGTACAGAGCTAGTGCTGGTGCTGGTTTGAAGTTGGTTCCACTGGCGAGCCTTCTAAGAACCGGTTTGCCTTTCCATGGGCTATAGAGCCATCACAGAGCCAAGTCTTAGGTCACTGTATACAATGTTATACAGCAGCGTTAGCGCAGCAGCGGCAAACACAAACACAACATCGACAATGGCGGATGTTGCCTTACTGTTAATGTTCATGGCTTTGCGAACCTACATTAGCATCCAAACACGGCGAATCCTGATTTAAAATGATTTAAAAATGGCACTAAAGACGTTCTCTTTTGTCTTGTTGGTCACAGTAACCTCTCCACAGCCCCCAACGCAAACGGTTTTTAATATTTTGGTGCTACTTAAGAACTACTTTTCCTGGTTCAGAGCCGGTGTTTTGGGTGTCGAAAAAGAAAGAACTGATTTTAAATCAAGCTCTGGCTCTGAACCAGCACTCAAACTGCCTTGGTGGAAAAGGGGCATCTGTAATCCTTTTGGCAGGAATATATGGACCAGCTCATATCTTACCTCTGGGTCACCTGAATTGGATGCAACCATGCTTTATCTTTGTTTGGCAGAGATGTTAGCATTAATCATTAATCAATCCTTTTAGTTACGAGTTAAAACGCACTGTAACTTTAGGGACAACACCCATCATGCACTTAATGTCCACATTCAACTGCATGACAGAACATCTGTATTGGTGGTGTCAAAGCAGTTATGTAGCTTGATGATGGCTTCCTCACTCCGGTGATGGAAAGTTCTCCAGATGTTCCTGTTTGAGCCATTGTATGCAGACAACAGAAGCCTTACCAAATACTGGGTGGTGATACATTGGAGACAATAATAAACACAATGAAAATACATATAATTATTTGATTATATGATTGTTCCTGTGATTGCCTGTTAATTCAGCTCAGTTTCTGTTTTATAGAACTAAACAGAGAAACCATGAATTTTATTGTGTTTGCCTGTATTTCTATACTATTTACCTTGCTATTGTTTTCTACCACTTTGAATTGGTGACAGCTCAATAGCACATATTATTTATTTTAATAAGTGCTATACTGTAAATACATTTCATTCATGATGCCACCTATTTAAAGCAAATTCAAATGCTGTTTTGTAAATTGCACGCTGTAATTCTTTAGTGTAATGTTAGCTAAATTTACCTAGGAAATCTGACCCAGAAGTGTCTAATACTTATTATAATTTTTTTCTTATCCTTTTTCAGGTAATATTTTTGTGGTTAGCCTGGCCGTTGCTGACTTGGTGGTGGCTTTCTACCCATATCCATTGGTTTTGTATGCACTGTTCCATGATGGGTGGTCACTGGGGGACACTCAATGCCAAGTGAGTGGTTTCCTAATGGGCCTGAGTGTAATCGGCTCAGTGTTTAACATTACAGGCATTGCTATCAACCGCTATTGCTACATTTGCCACAGCTTTGCCTATGGGCGCCTGTACAGCTTCCGTAACACACTGCTACTGGTGGCACTCATCTGGATGCTGACTCTGCTGGCCATCCTCCCCAACTTCTTTGTAGGCTCGTTGAGCTATGACCCCAGGGTCTACTCATGCACATTCACACAGACAGTCAGCAGCTCATACACAGTGGTAGTGGTTGTGGTGCATTTCCTTATACCCATTGCGGTGGTGACCTTCTGCTACCTCCGCATCTGGGTGCTGGTCATCCAGGTCCGGCGCAAAGTGAAGAAGACCGGGCATAGCACGGTGCGACGCAGTGACCTGAGAAACTTTGTCACCATGTTTGTGGTGTTTGTGCTGTTTGCTATCTGTTGGGCACCACTGAATCTTATTGGCCTGCTGGTGGCCATTGATCCAGAAGTAATGGCCCCTCGCATCCCTGAATGGCTATTTGTGGTCAGCTACTTTATGGCCTACTTCAACAGCTGCCTCAATGCCATCATCTATGGGCTTCTCAACCGGAATTTTCGTAAGGAGTACAAGCGTATTGTAACATCTGTGTGGATTCCAAGGCGATTTGTATCAGAGACATCCAGAGCTGTCACAGATGGCATGCGAAGCAAACCCTCACCAGTCCTTAACATTGAGTGAAAAAGACACAGACAATCAATTTTCCCTCTTGCCTCAAATGGGTAATGAAGAATAGTGAAATGCTTACTTCAAGCCGTATATGTCAATGATTATGTCATTACTTGCCATTTGTGAAAATATATTTTTACACAGCTCAGGGTGCTTGTCTTCTTTTTGTCATTGTGGAAAGTTTATCGATTTTAATGCATTGTATTTTTTTCAGCATTTTTGCTGAAACTATATATATTCTACAAAGTTTGCTTTAACATACTGTAATTTCTGCTGATGACATCAAATAATTTTAACTCATACATTTATTAAAGATGTTTTGGCACATATTTGTGAAAGTTCCACATATGGTTTCATTTGCAATTCTCCTATGTTCAACATCTATCCTTGAATAGGACTAGAAAAGCTGAATAAAGCACAGCATTTAATCTCCTCCTAATGATTTAGCTAAGACCAGTATTGGCCTTTAACACATGTAGGAAGAGGAGGCTCTTCCAATCTATTTTGTGTTCATCTCTTATCATCCATACATTAAAATAATTGATCATTTATTTTCCAGAAGAAAATATGCATGGCAGTGTTATGTAATTGCTTTTACAGTTTGTGAAAAATAAGCCCACGTCAAAAACATATAAAAGTGATAGATTTTTATATGTAAGAAAAAAGGAAAGAGATTTTCACATTCAGGAAATGTATAGAATGTATTGACAAAATGTACTTGTTATTGTACTCTGTCTGAGAATGTAATATTGAATTTAGCCTGAGATTTTAAAACCTGTACTGTGCACAAACATGGTGCTTTATGGGTGACCTCAATAAAGAAAGAAATGCTGCCAATGCAGCTGGTCTCAGTGTTGATGAAGGGGTTGGGCCAAGGATTAGAAGAAAAGAATGAGATGTGTCTAAACCTTATGGCTGCAGATTCACACAGGATTATGCGAAGTGTATGGGATTCCTTTTTGTTTTTCTATATACAGACACTACTGCTCTCGCTGTCTTTCTCTCTCTCTCTCTCTCTCTCTCTCTCTCTCTCTCTCACACACACACACACACACACACACACATACCACATCAAACTGTTCTTGAAGATTGGAGACATGGATGGATCCAGTTTGTTCACTATTTATATCACCCAGTTGGCTAGTGGTTTAGAAAACTAAAGAATCACAGCTGTCTATTATAAAGACGTTTCATTTTCCTTTATCAGGGGCTAAATATCAATTATGTGGTCCTTGGTGAGCCCACGTAATTGATCTATGAAGATGCAGATGTGTGTGTGTGTGTGTGTGCATGGCTCATAGTTAGATGCACGTAATGCATCTATAAAGAAGCAAATAAACTCAGGTGACCGAATACAGCAGATATCATTTGTCATTTGTCAAATCATTTGTCATTTGTACCAACTAGTAAACCAGTGTTCAGAAAACAGGTGGGAAATTACACCCTCCCTATTACCACAATCATTATTAATAGATTAATTAGCAGTCATACTGTATTTTACTACTGCCCTTTTCTTTAATCTCTCCTCAGAGTTACAAGCATCAAAAGACTTCCTGTCTTTCTTATCACTTCTGCTGTAGTTTACCAGTTATCTGGAAGCTCTTTCTGACCACCCAAAGCCTGTCCCAGGTTCATGTCTGAATTCCTCACAACAATCTTTCTTTTTCAACTTCCACCACTTGGTCTTCTTTTCTATCTTTCCTCTCCCCTTCTTCCACCAGATGTGACCACCAGAGACATTTTACACATCACCATTCGATGCTGTCTGGCTACACTCTCTAGTACCACCATCTTGCAGTCATTAATCTCTCACAGATTGCCTTGTCTACATAGAATGTAGTCTACCTGCGTACTCTTACCTCCACTCATATGTAACTCTATGTTCCTCTCTCTTCTGGAAATAAATGTTAACTATAGCCATTTCCATCTGCTTAGCAAAGTCCAACACCATGTTTCATTCTGGGTTCCTTTCCTTAACTCCAAACCTGCGCATCACCTCCTCATCACCTCTGTTCCCTCACCAATATGCCCATTGAAGTCTGCTCCAATCACTATTCTCTCCCATCTATGAATACTCTCTATCACCTCATCTAACTCACTCCAGAATCTCTCCTTCTATTCAAACTCACAGCCTAGTTATGGAGCATAATCACTGACGACATTCAAAATCACTCCTTCAATTTCATTGATTAACCTGTTTGACACTCTTTTCACCTCTAAAACATTCCTCACAAACTCATCCTTCATGATCACTCCTACCCCATTTCTTTTCCTATCCACACTGTAATAAAACAGTTTGTATCCCCCTCCAATACTGTGTGCTTTTCTTCCCTTCCACCTGGTCTCCTGTACACACAGTATATCTACATTTCTTTCCCTGTCATTGCACCAATGTTAAGAGTCCCTATTCTCAGACCTATACACAAGAAATCACTAACAGGTTTCTGACAAAGTTGTACTTACAGTAACTGAGAATGTGTAGCAATTCTGCTCCTGGAAAAAATTTCTCAATGCAACTGTAAGCAAATGTTATAAAAACAATTACAAATAAGTGAAATAAATCACAATTAAAATGTCATCATGTCTAGCATTACAAATTTATATATGATGAGGGCTGGCAAGTTTTCAGCAAAATTTTTATTTCAACTACAACTTTAAAGCTGCACAAAAAGACAGGAAACAACAAAATTTTAAATCCTTCAATTACACACACACTCTCTCTCTCTCTCTCTCTCTCTCTCTCTCTCTCTCTCTCTCTCTCTCTCGCTTTATCTGCATGCCGGCATGGCATGAGGATTGTTTGTATTAGTAATTGTTAAATTAGTGATAAACAATTCACCAGACAGAGGTGAAACAGATGATGTTGTCATTATGGTGAACAGACAGAGAGATATGGATATTTCAACTGACATTATTGGAAAGTTTAATGTTTTATCATTAGCAAAGATAAACTGAAAAAAAAGTGAAGCCATTTTAATTGGGGATTGGAAAGGTGGGAAACCATGTCTCCCAGACAACTTAACATGAAAAACAGGGGGTTTTAAACACTTGGGAGTGTACCTGGGAGACAGTAACTATGTAAAGAAAAACTGGGAAGGTATAGGTGGAAAAATAAAAGGATGTCTAAATAAATAGAGATGGCTTGTTTCAAAGATGTTATTTAAGGGCAGAACACTGGTTGTTAATAATTTAGCTGCTTCAGTGCTATGACACAGGATGGCCTGCATCGACCCTCCTCCAAATCATCCCTAAATCCTAGCGAATCTGCAGGCCAGGATGGTGGACTTCTTCTGGGTTGCCCTGGTTACTACAAAGCATCCTATACCTACCCAAGGACTTATTCACTTATCCAACAGGACTGTAGCATTCCGCCTTTGTTTCGTGCAGAAGCTCCTAACTGGTCTAGGGAACCTCTCATAGAGAGCAGCTGCAAAAGGGGTACTGCACACAGTGGGAGGATGGGGTCTAGACAGATCCCCGTTTTTAATTGACAATAAACAATGAAACCTAGCTGGATTTCCTCACATCAGAGGAGCACATACAGCTCAGGGACTATTGCGCTGGGGTGGTCAGCCCTGAGGAAGGTGAGCCCACTCCAAACTTAACTATTGTACCCAAACTGCCAGAGGTCTCTGGTCCCCTTCTGGGAGATTTGGAAAAAGCAGCCATAGGTCTTCACACAACATTTTGTCAGACTCTCTACCGACTATGTGTTAAAGTATACAAGAAGAAGTGGTTAGATAGGAAGGTAGACACACCCTGGCGCAGTGTCCTTGGGCTGAATAATGATGTAAAACCAGAGTTTTTGTACAAAAGTTTGTACAAAACCAACGTTAACTAAAAAAAATGGTGATCTGCAGTGGCGAATACTGCATGGTATAGTCTCTGTAAATGCTTTTATATGTATTTTAAATCCAGAAGTTACAAATAAGTGTCCTTTTTGTTTACAAAGGGAGATGGTGTTTCATTATTTTATGAACTGTTCTAAAGACAAGGATTCCACACTGCCAAAAGCAACACAGCATGGATAAATAAAGTCAGTTAGACACATAAGGGACAGGTGTGCTGAGCCGGGAAGGAATTAGGCAAGGGCGGGGCAGACACGAGAACACATAACGTAAACAAAAAACACATGTCAAAATCCTGGCTAGATCCTGACAGTATCTCCCTATACGTTGGGAGAGGCCCACAATAAGGCAGGTGGGGGGAGTGAGGCCCACAAGGAGGCAGGTGGGGGAGTGAGGCCCACAACGAGGCAGGTGGGGGGGAGAGAGGCCCACAAAGAGGCAGGTGGGGGGAGCGAGGCCCACAACGAGGCAGGTGGGGGGAGCGAGGCCCACAACGAGGCAGGTGGGGGGAGCGAGGCCCATGACGAGGCACATGGCGGTGTGGCCAGAGGGGGCCGAGCGACATCCACAGCAGCATAAACAAAAACACATGTCATGGGCTAGATCCTGACTCTCTCTCTCTCTCTCTCTCTCTCTCTCTCTCTTTGATCAGCAAGGATTATACATGCATTTTAATTCACTGAAGATATGCCCAGTAAAATGTATAACCATCCAGCTGTGCAGTAATAACCAAGACATCTTGCCCCAGACCATCAAAAACAATCCATCTTTTCATTTACTTCTTCTTTGATGGTTGAAACAGATTACACAAACATTTCTTCAAACAGTTGTGAATCAACACCTCAAATGAAATAAATATTGCTTGTGGGAGTATTTTGCTGGTAATGACTCTTTGCCCATCTACAAAAGTTCCCTTTCATGTAAATCCTATTCACACCATGGTTAGTCTGCTCATGATTCAAAGCATACTCATTGGTCAAGCACTGTGAAGGTAGTGGTGGGATTCCAAATCTTTAATGATGATGTAACTCATGACAATGAAAGTCTGTCAACTGGCGTTGAGTCTAATTTGGAGGATCTTCATCATGAAGCAACAAAACACTCTGCCAAAACAATAATAGGCAAGGGAAAAAGTGAAAGGTTTTAGACTTTTTCAAGAGACATTAAAAACATTTCACATTTCTAATTTGCATTATACATTAAATTCACCTTCTACTTTTTAGGAATACATCTACACCTGCATATTCATGCAGTTATCTAATCAGCCAATCATGTGGTAGGGTGCAGTTCAAAAGCTTCAGTTAATTTTCTGTTGTTGATTCCTGTTCTTGGCAGACAGGAGTGATCCCCAAATTGCTCTTCTGCTTTTGATACCCATCCACCTCAAGGCTCAAAGTTTTGTGCATGCTGAGATGCTTCTGCTCACCATGGATGTAAAAAGTGATTATAAATAGGGGATTAGAAGCCTTTATTATCAACACACATACTTTACAACACAGTTAAATTATTTTTTTCACTTATCCCAACTAATGGGGTAGGAACATGGGGTAGGAACACAGGGGCAGCTATGATACAGTCCCCCTGGAGCAAGGACTGCTTAAGGTCTTACTCTATTGCCCAACAGTGGCAGCTTAGCAGTGCTGGGGCTTGAAGTCTATATCCTTCCTGGCAGCTTGAACCAATCTGCTCATTTTCCTCTGATCTCTGTTAGTAACAAGATGTTTGCATTGTCAGACATAACGGTTTTGTTTTTCATACCATTCTGTCTAAACTCAACATGAGTGGCATAACTGAATGCATCCTTATAAGAGGACAATGAGTATATATCTGCAATACATGGATGTTAACATTGTACCTTGGAATGCTAATTATGGAACAACTACTTTGTTTATTAAAATGATATGAATAGGTTGTAATATGTGATATGTAATATGTAATATCTGACTTAACACTATTGAATATACTATGAAAAATGTTTATAGAAAATGAAATATGCGCTATTCTTTTGAAAGACAATGACTGTGAGCTATACACATGGAAGGATATACTATATGGCCAAAAGTATATGGACACACAGCAGACAAGCCTTCCTCATTGCCATAAAGTTTGGAAAACACAATTACTGTGGAGCTCCAGACAATATCGTTCTCAGGCACAGTGCGCACAAGCTAATCCAACACACACACACACACACACACATACTCACAGCTGCTTGTCACCATTTGTCCTTTATGTCTTATACAATAAGAGAAAGATGTTTGTGTGGTAAACAGGGGACAGTGTCTGAATAGGTTGCATGGGTAGACTATTCGTCTGTACTAAAGGAAAAATAAACAGAAAAAGGCAGTGACAAGAAAAGAGAGCCTGTGCTTGGCCTTGTCTGTACAATCACAAAGTTTAGAGGGTAAAAAAGTGAAAAAGTAAAAAAAAAAAAAATAATTCCACTGGTGAGGGGACACACGTGATAAACCACCAACTCACTGGGCAGGATTGTTGAGTGCTGAAGAGCATAGCATGTAAACATCATCGATCTACTGTTATATAAAGTTTTGGTTTGGTTTTTCAAGGATTCATAAATATTCTTTTTGACCAACAGTCACAGCTAGAATCTAACGAAAAGCATTCATAAAACAGTGGAGGCTGTATGAACAGCAAACTGTGCTAATGTTTATAAGCATAGTTTTGGAATTGCAGATATGTTTGTGATGGTCAGGTGTCCACATACTTTTGAAAATTACATTTTTGCATTCAGTGTCTGCCTGAAGTCTTTTGCATTCAGTGTCTGCCTGAAGACTTTTGCATTCAGTGTCTGCCTGAAGTCTTTTGCATTCAGTGTCTGCCTGAAGACATCACCAGAAGCTGGGTTTTGTCCCTGGTGGTGCTCTGCCAGGCCTAACACAAATATATTCTGTTCTTGCTTGTTCTAGGAGCATTCTGCCTTCATGCCGACATGACTGGATTTTACTATTGCAGAACATTCCACCTGTTTGGACTAAAAAACTTCTTTGTTTATTTTCAAAATGCTCATTGTTGTTAAGTCTCAACAGTACATTCATTTATTTTAAGAATGTACCATATATCTGACTATTTGACTACATCTAATGTTTTTGCAAAAAGATAAATTTAATCTAATTCAATTTATTTTAAATTTTAATCTCTAATATATTGTGGCAGACAAATAAACTTTGTCGATGTCCAAATATTTATGAATTTGTATAAATGTGGTATAAAAAATAGTAGCAGTTACATTAGTTACATTACATATGCTGACTATAAAAATGACAAACAAATGTAACACAGACTCTATCACTGAATTATTATTATTATTATTATTTACTCTGAAGGCTGGGTTCAGGTCTGGGGTTGGAGGTTTTGCCTGGGTGAATGAAAAAAATCATTATTTAGTGTTGCATTTACTGTACATCCCTAGTGTTTCGGTGACTTGACTTTAAATTCACCAATCAGTACCTTATGTCTAGTCAGCTATCATGCTGCACAGTATCATTTTAAGATGCATGTTAAGTAGGCCTTCTCTTCTTATGCTGATTTGTCTGTCTGTCTATGGCTAGACATACAAACACAGTGATTTTGCCATAAGTGCTTTTTCATTCATACCTAAAAATTGCACCTGTAGCCATTCTTCATGTTCTTGCAGATAGAAGAATAACTCAAGACACATACATCAGCACAATATGTACACAGAAAAGGGTTGAAAAAGAAATGACAGAGAATTGAAGGAGCTGTTGATTCTGTTGGCTTAATACATTGCGTTGGTTTAGAGAGAGCAGTTACATAAGACGAAAGAAGAACGTTTCAAAGGAATTCAAATTGAATCAATTGTACTATTTTTACCACATTTCTCTCCTTTTAGGTTCTGATCCACTGCAAAAAAAAAAAAAAACACCACACACAAATCTGTCTTTTTTTTCTTTTGAGTTTTCTCAGCTGGTCTTATGATTTGCTTACTAATCTTGGTGTACATTTTTGGAAGGATTTGCTTAATTCTGTCTCCCGGGAGTGATTCAGCAATTCTGTTGATCAGCCTGATGATTCATAAGCCAAGCTTTTCACCTACTTGAAGCTTTTCTCTTGATCTTACTGTCAAAAACTTCCAGTAAAGTATCTCTGAACCAAATTTGCAAATCTCTGTCACGCTGCATTTTCATTTCATTTCATTTTCTGTCAGTCATATCTATATGCAGAAGCAGAATGCCATCATCACAATATCAGGAAAAATAACTGGGAAATGTGCTACACCATTATTATGGTATTTTACATTGTGTACAAATTAAATAACTATCATAAAAGGAACTTACTTTATAATGACCTAGCTATAATTTCAACACACCATAGACCAAAGAAAAAGTACAGTATTATGAGGAAAAGACATTTTCATTTAAATATTTATTATAAATATGATGCACATAAATAAGACATGTAACATGTACAACTATACACTAGTGATGTCAAGATAGAAATGCTGAGACAGATGCAGGTGCAGTTAAGGCAGCTTTAATAACACTTTGAGCAAGTTTAGGTTCAGAACAAGGCACAGGTCAGGTGATGAAGAAACAAGTCAAATTAACAGAGACAGGGTCAGAACCAGGAGGCTTAGTATAGTCAAAAGCATAGAAAAAGACTAAAACATAAATTGAGCATATACTTCACAAACTAAAAGGTTTATAAAAGTGAACTGTGTGTGTGTGTGTGTGTGTGTGTGTGTGTGTGTGTGTGTGTGTGTGTGTGGAGCATGGTTCAGCCATGTTTGCTGGTCGTGGTGCACTTTGGAAACTTCACGTTTTCTGTAGACTTCACGTTTTCTGTATAGCCGGTAAATCCTGACTACACTCAGGATAATAAGATGGAGCTTGGCTATTTTTCCTTGTGTAATACTGAAGGACACTTAAAAATCAACAAAGAAAAGCTTTAATCATATAGATTTTATACCATAGGGTATAATCAGATTGCTTCAAAAAGCTTTCTGCGTATGACAGACATGCAATCAAAGAGCAGTCATGTATGGACAGATGGTACATCGGAAGCACTCAGGGGTATTTTCTGGCCTATAAGCTACTGTTTACTGAAGCAGAACTACTAAAGACAGTAGTCGAGAAAATATACACAAGGGAACAAAGGTAAAAGGAGAGAAAGATGGTTAAAAATGGTTCTATTAAAAAAATATATAAATATATGATTCTCCAAGGCAGGTTTCAAACATGAACTAGACATGATCACACGTTATTACCAAATGTCAACAGACTTACAAACGGGAGAAAGTTAGACACATACAAAAATTAAGCAATCAAATTTTAGCAGCCACCTATACAAGTTATTCATAAAACAGTGTAAATAGAAAAAACAATAATGATTGTAATATACTGTCAGTGAGAAAGAGAGTAGAGGGAAGATATACCACAAAAAAAGTAAAAAATAAATATTTATATATTTATATATTAAATTTATATATTAAATGCTGTATCCAATACTTGTTTTTAGACCTAGGTTTAACAGTTAATAAAAATGCATTTATTTTATTTTTTGATGTTATAATAATAACTGAGAAAAAAAAACAGAAATAAAGATTGCTTACTTTTAAAGTACAGTAAATGGTCTTGAGTGGTCTTGGAGAATATTTACAGTACATCTTATATTGTACTGAAAACTGCCTGAAACTAATTTTCCATATGTTTGGAAACAGGATTTTAGAAATATTTATAATAAAGGTGAAACACAAGAGTTTGAGATTAATCCTGCACTGATTTTAGCACCACTTTAAGTAGGTTATAGTAACAGGTGAAAGAGTGAGTACGTTCCCTGCTGTACAAAAACATACTCTCTGTAAGAAAATTACTCGCTCGCTCGCTCGCTCGCTCACTCACTCACTCACTCACTCACTCAATTCTACCACTTATCCAAACTACCTTGGGAGCCTGTGCCTATCTCAGGCGTCATCGGGCATCAAGGCAGGATACACCCGGGACGGAGTGCCAACCCATCGCAGGGCACACACACACTCTCATTCACTGACCAGGGGAGGAAACCGGAGTACCCGGAGGAAACCCCCAAGGCACGGGGAGAAAATGCAAACTCCACACACACAACGCGGAGTCGGGAATCGAACCCCCAACCCTGGAGGTGTGAGGCGAACGTGCTAACCACTAAGCCACCGTGCCCCCGTAAGACAATTAAAGGTTTCTGAATCATGAAATGTGAATGTGTCTTAATGTCTCTTCGTGTCTTTGAATTAAGGAATTGTTGTATGATCTGCTAACCTGCAGTAAGGAGCAGTTGTCTGATGAAGAAGAAAATGATGAAGAAAACATAGAATCTAATTGAACCTAATAAACAGATGATGATGATGATGATGACGATGATGATGATGATGATGATGATGATGATGATGATAATGATGAATATCAGAAGTTCACTAATTTCTAAACGCATTCATCCCTTCAGAAGAGTTCATCACCTTCGAGTACTATAGAGTACATACCCAAAGCATATGCGCACTCCAGCAGTGTTTCGGTGGGGTGAAGAGGACAAGAAGGATCAGGCTTCTAATATAGAGGACAATTATGAAGAAGCCTTTGTAGATGGCAGCATGCAGATTCTGATAAGACTTGAATATAAAGTCTCTTCCAAAAGCATTAGAACATATTGGAAAGGAACTGCTAATAGGCTTGACAGAGTTGTATGAGGGCATTTCGTCACAGCTATCCCAATGTTTCTGCCAACAACTGATGCCTTCCTTAGCCAAATCCCTCAGTGTCAACTACTTAATACACTACTGTTTTTCTGTTTTGTGTTTGGCTTGATTTTTAATAGACAGCATCTGGTCTTCATGTTTGTTTAAGCTTTTTATAACAAATGCACTCTTTACAAGCAAAGAAATAAAGGGTTCAGGTCTCAAATCAAGAGTAAACACTTAGCGCTATTTACTGTTCAGACTACTGATATAACAGGAGACACAAAAACGACAAAATATTCCAGTTTTTGAAATATTGTGGGTTCAGACAAAATGTTTGCCATATTAGAAGTTATTTAACACCTAGTTGTAAATAACAGCAAATTAAGCTGAAATTATGTCATCTAATAAATACCATCATTTAAGGTTTAAACATTTAGCATTTTCTGCAGTTCATTTGAACTACAGTAGTTTTTCCGTGGCATCAGAGGAGACAGGCTAGTCATCGCTGCCCTAATTCTGACAACAGTTCACCGCTTGTTCTTCCTTGAACTACTTTTGGTAGGTACTATCCACTGCATAATGGAAGGAAGATGCTCTGACACAGTCGTCTAACTTTGTCAAAGTTGCTCAGATCCTTGCACTTGTCCCTTTTTGCTGAGATCAATTATTGTACTAAACTCTTTTTTTAACTTCAAATGACATGTTTTGTGCACAGGGACATGCAACCAGGCATAGGGATAGAATTCATATTGATTGAATGTTTTACGTTTTTTTTTTTTACAGTGTTTAATCCCCCTTTGTGTGGTTTATTTGTCTGCAATCACATATGTTGCAGACAAAAGCCATAAATCCAAAATCGTCTGAGCAAGACAGTGTGAAATATTTTGTGCATCAAACACATCAATCATGTGCTTCAATCACATAATGAAAGTTATTTTGCCGTATAATCAATCCAACAGAAAGAAGTGAACTACAATTCCCAAGATTAAAACTGCAGGTAGCAATTTTTGTTTGTTTCAAGTGCCATGTTATGTCTCTGTTAACACTGGAGACAGAAGTATGGAATCATAGAGAAGAGATTAGACTAGCAGCAAATACAGTATTTTCACACCAGCATTTAGACTATTTCATGTGCCACTGTTGGAAAACATACAAACAACAGCATCAGCATCTTATAAACATACATTTGTGGGTCTTGGTTTAAATACTGCTTATGAGCATCTTTCTTTCCTGACTAATATGATTTCAAGGGCAATAGGGAACAATAAATAACATACAGGTTTGGGAAATCTTTTACTTTGAACTTGAACCGTTGGACCTACACATTGAGGGTCCTCTCAAAGCTCTCCCTTAGACCAATATAATGTGAGCAACTTAACATCATGTAGGATGAACAGCAAGGAACTTCAGACAGTGACAGTTGAAAAAAATCATTTGTGTGAGCACAGTATTGCCTATGAAAATACCCCTTGACTGCAAAACAAAATCAATTCTTCTAGGTACACTTGCACACAGTTTTTGAAGGGACTCAGCAGGTGAGTTGTTCCAAATGTCTTGGAGAAATAACCACAGATCATCTATAAATGTAGGCTGCCTCAAATCATTCTGTCTTTCATATAATCCTAGAGAGACTCAATGATATTGAGATGGCTCTGTGGGGGCCAAACCATCACTTTCAGGACTATACAGTATGATCTTCTTTGTGTTGGAGATTCTTAATGACTTTGGCTGTATGTTTGGGGTCATTGTCCTGCTGCAGAATAAATTTGGGGCCAATCAGATGTCTTCTTGATATTATTGCATGATGGATAAGTATCAGCCTGTATTTCACAGCTTTAAGGACATCATTAATTCTGACCAACTCTCCAACTCCATTTGCAGAAATGCAGCACCAAACTTGCATGGACCCTCCACTATGTTTCACAGTTGCACCACTCTCCAGCCTTCATTGAACAACCTGCCTCCTGCAACAGTCAAATAATTAAAATTTTGACTTATAAGTTCAGAGCATCTGCTGCCATTTTTCTGCACCTTAATTCCTATGTTTTTTGCATAGTTGAGTTGCTTTGACTTGTTACCACATCGGAGGTATGGCTTTTTGGCTGCAGTTCTTCAATTAAGATCAATTCTGAATTAGATAGGTGTAACTGGACTGGTTTTTGCCAGTTTTTTGCTAATGGTACTGCTGGGCATATTCTGATGTCTAGGGAAGTCAGCATGATGTGTCTGCTGAAGTTTCCTTGGCCGGCTATTGTGGTCCTCAACATTGCCAATTTCTTTGAGCTTCTTCAAAATAGCTTGAACAGCACATCTTCAGTCTGCTTTGAACTCTGCCTGAGAGAGACCTTGCTGATGCAGTATAACTACCTTGTGTTTTGTTGCTGTGCTCAGTCTTGCCATGGTGTATGACCTGTGACAAGAAACTTCCACAATCTCACCTTAGTAGGAGAGTTTGGCTGTTCCTCACTCATTATTAAGCTCCTACACAGCTGTTTCTGTTTCAGTTAACCTACATCTGAAATGGATCATTAGCAGCTGCTTGGTATTATTGATTAATCATAAACCTGACTCAATCCATGAGTTTGTGCAAGTGTACCACATGTGCAAGTGAAAGAATCTATGCTGATTTGAAGCCCAAAAAAAAAAAATTCTGCTTACTTTGCATTTTGTAAATTGATAGAAATAATCTACAGTATCTTTTATATGCATTTTTGAGCCTGAGCTGGTAGTCTTGCATATTAGGAAAACAAAATTTCCCCAGCATCCCTCTCAGATAACAAGATACTAGATAACTCAGTAATTCATGTATAAAGAACACATCCTATGGATAAAAATCTATATCCTCTTTTCTTTGTGCTCTTTTCCATGTGATTCAGATAAAATAATAAATAAAGTGAAAAAAATGAAAGAAAAACGCAGAACGAATGATGACTAAATGAAGAGAAGGTCACATCACATTAAACAGAATCAGCACAGAAGTGGCCAGATTTGCTCACTGCTACTTGCTCAATGTGACCTTCAACAAACGGAGAGAAGGAAGCAGTCACTTTTTATACTGTACTGTGCTGTTACATCGCAGAGGGCTTTTACATATACCTGCTCATGCACAAAGACATAAAAACATCACAGATGCAGACGTTCACAAAGGCGCACATACCCACATACATGGTAATAATACAGTTCCTGTTCATTCAGACAATATGGACACGTCATGTCAAATAAGGGGGGCTCATCAGGGTTAATCATTTTGTCTGACAGCGCTGTGTGCTTTTATGTTCCATTTTACAACTAATATTTACTGTAGAGCAGGGTACAGCTCCACTTGTGTGTGTTTTTTGAATCATGGCACAACATAAGTGTATCATTATTATTTGAGCTGGTGCTTACATTGTTCTGCCAACAGCCAGCCAGCAGTGTTATGAAGGAGCTATCAATAATGAAGCTCTTTCCACAGTTATTCTAACACTGAAGACACCTCACTTTTCTTTGCAGCTGGTCTATCAAAGAAACCCGACATGCAATCACAGTCTCACTAAATGCCTCCCAGCCACAAGGTGTATAGTTTTATCATTTTCCCTACAAAGGGAATGAAGCGAGTAGAAGCTAGGGAATTAGAGTATTTATTTTCAACTGCCTCATCTTTGGCTAGACACAGTTGGTCTCAGCTATTTTCACTTCAATTAAATGTTTGATTTGCCAACAATTCTACCAGGAATGCTAAAACATTATTTACATATACAAAATAAATTAAAAAATAAATAAATAAATGCCTTTACAGATGAGACTCGGACAACTCCTAAGTTTTACTCTTTTTAAACAGTTACAAAGCCAAAATTTCTTAATTGGGAATATTTCTTTGTTCATTGCTATGTCTTAAAAATTGGTCTTGTTTACTGAAGCATTAGGTACTTACAGTATGGTTCATCACTAGGTACATAACCTTATTCATTTTAATTTAATTTTAATTAGATTCATTTTATTTTATTTACTATCCACCTCCTAGTATGCATTATAGTAGCAACATGCTTTAAAGGTCTTCCATAATTGTCCACATTTGATTCCCAAACATTCTGAAGATAATTTTGGCATATAATCTCTCCAGCAGATCCTAGCAGGTAATTTTCTCCTCTGAATTGGGAGAAATAGTGTCTATGTGTCTAGAATCTGACTCGAATGGTGGCTTAGCTATTTTTTATCTCCACCCTATCCCCAATTTTAGACCCATAGTACCTGAGTGAAAAGGCTAACCAAATTCAGTGCTGGTAAATAATTATGATTCATGTAAATAAAAACAACAAAATGTGGGTTTATAAATTTATTACTGTACCATGCCTTACTAAATTGTCGAGTGCAAAAATTGTTATAAATGGCTATACTGTTAAGTGTCAGTCATTAAAAGACAAAGTTATGGTTGTGTGTTAGAAACAGGCAGATACAGATGTTCCAAATTAATTCAATTCAATTCAATTCAAGTTTATTTGTATAGCGCTTTTTACAATGGACATTGTCACAAAGCAGCTTTACAGAACATAAACATAGAACAAAAGATAAACATAAGGAGAAGTATAAAGAATTTATATAATAAAAATTCAAGATATATACAGTTCACAGTGTGTATGTATGTATGTATGTGTGTATGTGTATTTGTCCCCAATGAGCAAGTCTGAGGGGCTCAGGCAACAGTGGCAAGGAAAAACTCCCTTAGATTGGTAAAGGAAGAAACCTTGAGAGGAACCAGACTCAAGGGGAACCCATCCTCATATGGGTGACACTAGATGATGTGGTTACAAATATACAAGTATCACAGAGTCCAACGGGAGCCGGTAGATCTGTAGATGTCTCAGGGTTCTCACAGAGTCAGCCTTGTCTCAGTGGAGGTCCAAAAATTTCAACGCACGGAAGACGATCATAGCATGGGTGTCTCAGCATGGGTAGAAAAAGAGAAGAGAAGAGCAGTGCAGAGGGATTAACATATCTGCTGTTCATAAGAATGTGCAAGTCTAGTGTGATAGTGCACAATATTTATGGGATGTATTATGTGTACGCCTGACTAAAGAGATGAGTTTTCAATCTACATTTAAACTGTGAAAGTTTAACTTAAGTTTAACCAAATTAAACATTAAAACATTAAACAAATGGCACGCATTCACTCCCACACTCCCAGCCACCAGAGGACACTGTCCTCCCATCGACTAATGGTTATTTCCAGCTGGTTAAATGCATCATATCACAAAGCAAAAGGCATCTTAAAATGTCATCTGTTTCTTGAACATGACATCAAGTTCAATGTTCTTCAGTGGCTTTCACAGGCATTTGTTCTGAATTTATATAGAGAATACAAACTCACACACAAACACCAAGCTTAATGATTTTGCTAACTGTGAGCAGTGACAGCTCATTGACCTTCATATTGAAAGTTAACAGTAAGAGGTTCAGACTTCAAAACTTTAATCCCTTTATCTTGTAGGTAAAATAAGGAGGGACTAATAAACATTTTGTCATGGAACAGCTCAGCAGACAATTGCCAAATTACATTTAGTCCCTTAGACACAATATAAAAAAAGCTATAATTCATAGACTACAGGGCTGTCAAGTGTCACAAATTGAGAGTGACAGTCACGCATTTGGGTCTTTTGTCACGCTCTCCCGCCACACATCGTATTTCTCACGCAGAAAAACTTTTTGACTATTTATCATATATTTAATAAGCCGCAGCACCCAAAATGTATCAGTCCGCACCGCTGTCTCTATGGAACCGGGCAGGAATCAAGCGCGTCTCAGTTCTTAGTCGAGCCTGACACTGATCAGCCAATCAAAAAAAAGAGGCTACACAATAGCCAATCAGAAAATAGCACTATCTGGGTAAGCTTTAACGCAACAACCAATGAAAAAAAAAATAGGACATTTTCGATGGTTGGTTTGAACAAAACCTCAACACGAAACAGTCGTGGGCCGGACAAAATTATTGGCACTCTTAACTTAATATTTGGTTGCACACTCTTTGGAAAAAATAGCTGAAATCAATCGCTTCCTATAAACATTACTGAGCTTCTTACACCTCTCACCCGGAATTTTGGACCACTCTTCCTTTGCAAACTGCTCTAGGCCTTTTCCCAACAGCAATTTTAAGATCTCTCCACAGGTGTTCAATGGGATTTAGATCTGGACTCATCGCTGGCCACATCAGAACTCTCCAGCACTTTGTTGCCATCCATTTCTGGGTGCTTTCTGAAGTACGTTTCGGGTTGTTGTCCTGCTGGAAGACCCATGATTTCTAATGCAAACCCAGCTTTCTGACACTGGGCCCTACATTACGACCCAAAATCCTCTGGTAATCTTCAGATTTCAATGATTCCTTGCACACAGTCAAGGCACCCAGTGCCAGAGGCACCAAAATTTCACAATCTTTGAACCTCCAACATATTTGACTTTAGGTACTGTGTTCTTTTCTTTGTAGGCCTTATTCCATTTTCAGTAAACAATAGAATGATGTGCTTTACCAAAAAGCTCTATCTTGGTCTCGTCTGTCCAAATGACGTTTTCCCAGAAGGACTTTGGCTTACTCACGTACATTTTGGCAAACTGTCTTGCTTTTTTATGTCTCTGTGTCAGCAGTGGGGTTCTCCTGGGTCTCCTGCCATAGCATCTCATTTCATTCAAATGTCAACAGAGTTCACGCTGACACTGATGCACGCTGAGCCTGTAGGACAGCTTGAATTTCTTTGGAACTCATTTGTGGCTGCTTTCCACCATCCGGACTATCCTGCGTTGCAACCTTTCATAAATTTTTCTCATTCATCCACGTCCAGGGAGATTAGCTACAGTGCCATGGGTTGCAAACTTCTTAATCATGTTGTGCACTGTGGACAAAGGACCATCTAGATCTCTGGAGATGGAGATGGACTGAGATTGTTGATATTTTTCCACAAATTTGGTTCTCAAGTCCTCAGACAGTTCTCTTCTCTTTTTTCTGTTCTCCATGCTTAGTATGGCAACAAAGACACACAATGCAAAGAACGAGTCAACTTCTCTCCTTTTTATCTGCTTTCAGGTGTGATTTTTACATTGCAAACACCTATTACTTGCCCCAGGTGAGTTTAAAGGAGCATCACATGCTTGAAACAAACTTATTTATTCACAAATTTGTGAGTTTTTGTGTGTTGTTTCAATACACACAAAGGAAATAAACATGTGTGCAGCAAAACGTATATATATATAAATATATATATATTATTTGCCCAGATGTTAATTGCTGTATTGGCTTTTATAGATTAGGATACAATTTATTATATTAGGATATATTTCTAATTGCTTGTTAAAGTGTAAGCATATATATATATATATATATATATATATATATATATATATATATATATATATATATATATATATATATATATATAGAATCAGTAAATATACATATTATATATATAGAATCAGTAAATATACAGTATGTATTGGTTGTACAGATGTGATTTGTGAATTTTCAAGCTCAAAAGCGTTTGAAAGCTGCTTACACTTTAACCAGCAATTAGAAATATATCCTAATATAATAAATTGTAGCCTAATCTATAAAAGCCAATACAGCAATTAACATCTGGGCAAATAATATATGTGTATGTATATGTGTATGTGTATAATATGTGTGTGTGTGTGCTTTTCTATTTACTGAGGGACTTAATGGCTTTTTGTTTTTTATTTTACTGAGGGTCTCATGGGCTGCTTATGTAATTCGTGCAAAACCTCCAACAATCTGATGGCTCAGAATCAGTCATTAGATGAAGGAACATCTGACTGACAGGACACTGCTAATCCAAAATAAAAATGTCAAAACAGGCTGTCACAGTAATCTGTTTATCCATTAATGTTTGTGATATATTATATTATATTATATTATATTATATTATATTATATTATATTATATTATATTATATTATATTATATTATATTATAAATAACTACCTACCAACCTATATTGAACAGCTCAAAACTAGTGCTTAAGCTTTATTATTCAAGTGTCAAAATGTTTAAACCTCGATGGTGCTCTAAGCAAAATAAAATCATCTGTTGTGGTGCCATTTTCTGACATTGACAAGGACAACATTTTTTTCAGAAGCAAGTGTATAGTAGTAACTGTGAATAGCATCTGAACTATTCAGAAGCAGTGTGTATAGGATTAGGGCAAAGCTCCAGTTTCTTGAAGCACACTGATTCAGACATCCATTCAGACAAACAACAATGCAACTGCTCCTCACTTCAAACTCTTATTAATATTAGCCAGCAGAACAGTTTATTCTCTGTTTAGTCCGATCCATAGCTCTGGCTATTAATTTAAGCTCAGACTGCTGCAGGCAAAAACATTGGTGTGTTTTCTAAGCAGTGCCAGACGTGCACCACCTGCATAATTTTCACTTAAAGTTGTATTATATGGAGCAAAACTGGAATTTCAAATTCTTCACTTATCTTTTAGGGGTCATTTTCCACAGAAGTGCAATCAAAACTTTAATTAGGAATAAAAATCAATTAAAAACCTTTTCTTAAATGACTACAACCTCAGAATTACAGCTTGCTTATAAACATGTTTTCGGCAAGATTTTCCCAATTTGTATTCACCGTGAAATGTGCAGTTACAAAAAAATATAAATGTCAGAACAAATGACTGATTGTGGTTGAAACCAAAATAATCAAACAGTAATGGAGTGCATGAGTCACAATGGAAGGTTGTTATTAATTAACAGATTGGGCTTTAAGCTGAGACAGAGATGTGTAACAGATCTGAACCTTTTAACATTGCATTAAAATAACGTTGGACATGGAAGTAACTGTGGACATTTGGGGTCTTTATAAATATTGCAGCATCACTGCTAGAATCACTAAGGTGTAGTTTTCCTGCCATAGACGTCAGTTCCACAGCGGTTTGGCATGGCGTTCTACCAACAACAGCTTAGAAATAGTCACCAATTATTGCAGAAAGCTGAAGAAGAGCACCACCTTCACTAACATTCATCCATCTGGTACTTTATATCTTTTACAGGCTTTTCCCAATAAAGATTATACTCTTGTCTCACTTCAGATCAAAGTCTTTATTATTATTATTATTATTATTATTATTATTATTATTATTATTATTATTATTATTATTTTATTAGAAATGTATAAACGGAATCCAAATGTGGTGGAGGATGTGTAGTGTGTGTGTGTGTGTGTGTGTGTGTGTGTGTGTGTGTGTGTGTACAGACATCAGTAACAGTTGTGATAAAGTGTGTTCAGTCCTCTGAACAGTGCTGTCAACTGCTAAAGAGGTCAGTGCCTGGAAATGAGTCCTCTGGATCGTTTAAAAAGTTTAAAGAGACACGCAAACCAAAGAGACCAGACAGTGACTAGATGTCACCCTGAGGAGGGACCAAACTTGTCTTCTAGCTGTGCAGTTGCTCAGCCAGCATGTATGTATATGCAGTAAAATAAAAGAGAAAAAATGAAACAAATATTCTCAAGCAAAACACAGTTGTGTGTACTGTGATGGGATTATTATTATTATTATTATTATTATTATTATTATTATTATTATTATTATTATTATTATTATTATTCCTTTCTACTTCCTATAGTAAGTACTTTACCCTGTCAGAGGATTTAAATCTTCAGTGAAATCTAAGGAATTATATGTCTTGGTATACATTTCTTTGTCTTCTTCATTTTGTCCTAAGGTAATACACACTTTTGCACCCAACAGTCTCAGAGTAAATAGCATGCAAGTGCTACAATAGTATAAGGAAAGGTAAGTACGTAAAAATAAAAGGTTTGTGCTATATTCTAAAGTTCTTACTGAACAAGACTACAGCTCACGGTATGAAATCTAGTCTCTGTGCCTTGACGTTCTAGCTTTGATACTTTAAAATGTAATAAGCAGGTCATGATGTATAATTGGTTTTCTGCTCTCTTCTAAGAAAAAAGCTTAGATTCATCACATAACTGAAAGCATCAAGTGCAGCTCATCCTACTCACATCATATATGTATGCTAAATCAGGAAGTGCTATCATTAATATCTTTAATTGGCATTATTCATGTCATATCGAATAAGTGTGAGATTTAAAAAACTTTTTAATTCTTTTGTCAGCATGCATTTTCACTGTTTGCTTATAAAGCTCATAGGAGACCCAAACAAAGACAAAGGGACAAAGAATAGAAAGGTCAGTAAAGTTGCAGTATCAGAAAACAGAGGCAATTTGAATAGATCTTGGCAGGTACTTGGCTAAGTGGAGATCAAGGAAACTCTCAAAACTTCACAATCTAACTTTTGGGTAACAATTTATTGTATGCGCTCTTATTTATTGTATGAAACTGTTTGTTAATGAAGAAGCTTACACAACAATGCGTTGTGCGTAGCTTGTCTTTTGTGTGTCGGTTGATGTATCATGCGTTGTTGGTTCTTGTGCTCATGAATTTATGTTCCCTGTCTGTCTGTCTTTTTTAATTTTTAATTAAATCTTTTTGTTATCCCTGCATTTGGGTCTGCTTAAAAACCCAAAATTAAATAATAAGGTAAAAAACATGTGCATGAAACAAACAATTCATAAAATAAACATTATTAACCGAAACCACAGGTACTATAGCAAAAAATGATTACATTACTTTTGCGTGAGCAGGGAAATAGTGATCATGTGTGGCTTGAGTTTAATTAACGGAAGGCTTGTGTGGTCTCTGAGCTACTGAAGGAGTCCGCTTCCCGTGAAGGAGAGTACGACAGTGTTTAGGTAGGAGGTAATTGGTAAATAGTAAAATCTCATAAGATTCAAAGTATCACATCCATACAAGAATATATATTTTCAGAATATCTGCTTATAGATTTTATTATTATAGAATGTATACTATCAAACATACCAGTATAACATTATGATAATGGATTTCCAGATTTATTCTAGATTTCTTTATCATAATATATAAACATTTTGATATAGAATTGGTTTGTTCCAAAAGTTTCTATATTTTGTCTCCAGCACTTTTCAAAATACAGTTGCGTATATTATATTCAAGTGTGAAGAGTGACCCAATACACAATCATTATTTTGCTCTGCCGGTTAAAGAAATGTGAGTGGTCCTCGAGAAATAATCTTTCTGTTTGTTCTGATACAGTATGATTGTACGTAATCATGAACAAAATTTTGTGCCCCAGTGTTGCAGGTATCAATGGCACACACAACGCCACAATAGATTGTGATAAGAGACATTGACAGCATTTTACTGTAAATGTCATCCATCCTTCATCTGACAATTATTGCATTTTCTGTTTAGCTGGACGGCACTGTTGTCAGGATCCGTCAGGATCCAAACGGGGTCAAAAAAGGCAAAGAATACAAGAGCACAACAGGATAGCTGATCAGGTGCAATAGGCAAACTTAAAAGACCATCTGACGATGAAGGAGCATCGGTTGCGCATTTAAATAGGCTCAGGGCTACATAAAATGTTGGAAAATCAGAATTGATGTGGCAAAACTGGAAGTGACAATGTGAAACTAAAAGCATGTGCTGCACATGCTGACACTTTTCAAAATACAGTAGCCTACATTATATTCAAGTATGAAGACAGACATCTATGCAAGTATTCATGTTTAACATCCTGGCTGGCTGCATGTGTTTGTGTGTGTTCACATGGATTATGCTGATACTGATTTTGAACAGGAAACCAAATTTAAACTAGGAAGGAGGTATGAGGGAGCAGTGCTTCAGAAAAATCTTCATCGTCAAATCTAAAAAAGTTTTTAAAAAATAAAAACAATCAGCAAAATCTGTTTAAAAGAGAAAGAAACCACTTAATATACAGATGGCAAAGATGTATTTATTTTTAGAGATTAACATTTAATAGTTAACAACATTATCAATAAAATAATAAAAATAATAAATACATGAGTAATTCAGTCAGTGGATTACACACATACATTTTAAAAATAATATACAAAATAAAGATATCTCAACTGGTGCAGTTTGTGTGAGGAACAAGGATGTGTGCAGATGCAGACAGTTTTGTTCTTGTATCTTCTGTGGTATAACCTCCAGCCACTTCCTGTGAAATGCGTCATTTCTTTTCGTTCTCTAAAACTAACTGTTGTCTCTACACTCATAGCTTCTGTAATGGCCAATAAAGCTGGCAGTCTTCTGATTTTTATAAGCATTCTTCAAGGTGAGCATGAATAGATTTATTTACAATCCTTCATTAGGTTATTAATATCTTACCTTAATTGTTTAAAAATATGTGGTTTACTTAATTGATTAAGCATTTAATATGTCTATATGAATTTATATCTCATCTGTAACTTGTTAGGAAATGGATCAGTGTTTTTCTGATATTAAAAGTGAGAATCAGTTCTTTGAAAGACGTTCAGAAGCCTCTAGAGCAGCCATGTCCAATCTTATCTGGAAAGGGCCGGTGTGGGTGCAGGATTTAATTCCAACCAAGCAGAAGCCACACCAGAGTCTACTAAAAGCCAAGAACAATTGGTTAAACAGGTGGAATCAGGTGTGGCTTCTGCTTGGTTTGGAATGAAAACCTGCACCCACACGGGCCCTTTGTGGATAAGATTGGACACCGCTGATCTAGAGGCTTCTGAATGTCTTTCAAAGAACTGACTCTCACTTTTAATATCAGAAAAACACTGATCCATTTCCTAAAAAGATTTCTCTAAAATAACCTGTATATCCCTGATTAATGTTATGTAAACTCATCAACAGGAACTCTCAGTCAGACTGTCTTCATAGAACACAAAACAGAGGTGAATGCAGCAGTTGGACAGAACATCAGCCTGCCTTGCATCTTGTCCCAGAAGCATTCAAAAATCATCCAGTTACAATGGCTTAAACAGGCAAAGCATGGAGAACAAAGTCTAGTGGTGTTTAATCCTTTGTTTTCTCCTATTTACAATGCAAATGTAAAATTGGAGCCGATGACAGAAACAAACACCACAGAGCTGCAAGGCTCCATCTTGCATTTGCAGGAAGTTACAGAGAAGGACAGCGGAGACTATGTTTGTGATATCACTTCATTTCCTCATGGCAACATCAAAAACTACACAAAAGTACAAGTTACAGGTAAATCTTTAACGGAATAATTTAGGGGTGGAACAGAATGTGAAATTTACAACATTATAACTATACAAAATAGAATATTTCCACAGTATCTTTTTATTACTTTCTTTTACTACAGCATGTATTCTATCAGTTATAAAGTATAGATTAATGATAATGCTACACTTATTATCAACTATATATAACTATCTACTAATATACAAATGATATAGCCTAGTATATAATTATTACATAGCTTAAAAATGAATCACTCAGAAATTTGTTTCTGAGTGAACAAAGTTGGGGAAAAATTTCTTTGCTTATACATTATAAATCACAAATGTTTTTATCTGAACAACGAATGTTTGTGCCCAAGTTCCGAAAGTTTCAGTGAAGGTCACGCCCACCGACAGGACTGTAAGTGAAGGAGACACAGTGAGCATCACATGTGTCTGTAATCCTCCACCTGATAAGTACATGTTATCATCCTCACTGGTGAGTCAAAAAACCCACCTCAGCAAAAATCACAAGTCACAAGGCACTCATTTTCTTTTGCAAGAAATTACTTTTACCATTGTTTTGATTTGCTCCTCCCTACAGAGTCAATCAAAAATGGAAAATCAGGATGGAAAGTTCATCATTCAGAACATTACACGGCACATGATTGACTTGATCTGTCAGCCGCTCTGGGACTCATCAAACCAACGCTTACAAAACCTTAATGCAACTGTGCACCTGACTGTAGACTGTAATTCTTCATTTTTAGCTATAAAATAGATTATTATACACCTCACACACATTGAGAATTAAGATGAAAGAAAGTAAAGATTAATCTTTATTATGGATTTATTTTATTATTTATTTTGATACTCATAATATTATTCTCGCTCTGTCAAACAGTTCTTGACAATATAGAGTGTAATTCGGAGAGCCAGATACAAGTTGAAACTGGGACAAATCTGACGATTACCTGTGAAGCAAAGTCTTCCAAGTTCTTGCATTTTGTCTGGATGAAGGTAATTCCTGTTTAGGAGCTTTAAAACTACCCAAAATACTTAATATTTATACTCTGCCTGGGGTAAAAAAATATTATATTGGCAAATGTATCTTTTATTTGAATATCACATTAAAAACAACTGCAGAGTATATACTTTATATATTCATATAATATTATTTTATTATGGGGGCATGGTGGCTTAATGGTTAGCACGTTCGCCTCACACCTCCAGGGTCGGGGTTCGAATCCCGCCTCCACCTTGTGTGTGTGGAGTTTGCATGTTCTCCCCGTGCCTCGGGGGTTTCCTCCGGGTACTCCGGTTTCCTCCCCCAGTCCAAAGACATGCATGGTAGGTTGATTGGCATCTCTGGAAAATGGCACTCCATCCAGGGTGTATCCTGCCTTGATGCCCGATGACGCCTGAGATGAGATGACGCCTGGCACAGGCTCCCCGTGACCCGAGGTAGTTCGGATAAGCGGTAGAAGATGAATGAATTATTTTATTATAATTTAGTATTCTCTTATACAGCCAGTGATTGTATGCTAGATATAAGCCAAATTGTATAAGTTTAATATCAAAACATTAATATATATATATATATTATATATGATTTTGAGGATCAGTGTCACTAACCCTTCCACACTAAAATGTTTCGACATTAGACTCCCTAAAGCAGAGGTATGAACATCTACTTTGTTCATTGAGCAATATTTTTCAAAGAAAATGGTGTAATTGCTTTAAAACAAAAACTACTTTCTAGCAGTTTTCATTAAAGTAGTTTAGCTTAAACCTTATTATTTTTTGCTGTGATACTGCTACTTGAGTACGATTTTGTCACATTTCTGTATCGGTATGTTCAATCTGGTGTAATTACCAAGTACCAAGTATTTTACAACAACCAAACCAGAACGTAATCAAAGAATATTCACTTGCAGGTTTAAAAATATACTAAATATTAAAATATTAAAATATTACCAATTTAAAATCCATATTCACTTAATAAACATTTTAATACACATATACTCAATTGTGTAATTATCAATCTATCCAATCAGATACAAATTAAGAGCTTCAGATAATATTCTGTGGCATGGTCGTTAGTGTTGGTAGCCAATCCACCGCAAGGTTTGATGTTTCGTGTGTTCTGTGATGCTTTTCGTCTTACTAAAGTTGTAAAGAGTGATTGATTGAGTTATTTACTTATTCTGCTTGTTGGATTGAACCATGTTAAATCCTCTTTGGAACCATTTTGAACCAGTGTGAATCTGGCTATTTTCCTCTGGCTATGTCACAATTTAATAAAATTCAATATAATTTATTAATTATTTGGATTAATAATAATTATACAAATTTTATTTGTAAAGTACTTTTAAAAGTGGACATTGTTGCAAAGCTGCTTTGCAAAAATATATAAATTTGGAATATAAATGACAAATTTTAAAATATAATCTAATTCTCAAATTCTCAAATTGAATTAGATCCACAATGAGCGGCAATGGTGGCATGGCAAATCTCACTGAGATAATATGAGAAAGAAACCTTGAGACGAATCAGGCTCAAATGGGAACACATTTGGGAACTCAGATTGAAATTAATTGGTGGAAACAAGGCATTTTTATTAGGAAAACTGTCAATCACTTGATTTTTTTGTTTTCACGCCAGACTGTATTGACTTAGCAGTTATAGAAATACTCAAACCATCCCATCGAGCACCAACAATCATGCAGAGACAGACAATAACTGAGAAAACTACCTGATGTGAACACTATCTGAGGCTGCTGGCCTGTATCAGGTTTTATACATTGCACTGCTGCCACATGTTTAAATAATTGTATGAATGTTCAGGTGTAGAGGTGTTCTTAATAAAGTGCTCAGTAAGTGTATATATAAGCCTATGTATGATGTTGCTCTTCTCCTACAGGACAACATGACAGTGTCCTCTAATGCCAGTATAAATCTGTGGTCAGTGAGTTCTGATCAATCTGGAATTTACACCTTGATGGTTCACACTGGAAATCACCGTCTACATAGACAGAAGGATTTTACAGTTACTGTGATAAATAGGACACACACGGGTAAGTGTGTAAAAATCCCTACATAAATCTGTGATGACCTTTAACACCCTGATTAGGGTACATGACAAAAGGATTGGCATTTGCTGAGTTTGCTGCTAACTCATAGCTCACTTCCCGTAATGGCTAGACACATTCTGCTGTGTTCTGTATATTCATGCCACATCTTTAAATGTGGTTTCCTCTACGGACAGAAAGGATAGTGTGTTACAGTATATTTTATAGAAATACAATAAAAAAATATATATTGTGCTTAACTTACATCTTTGTAAACTTCTTTAGCAAACTTGAAGGTGACCAAAATAATTAATAATGATTTAGAGAACTTATGTCAGTGTTTATTTTGCCAAAAAGATACCTGACAATTTGCATATGGTTAAAAAAGTTGGGTTGGTTTGATCCTCTGAGATATTTTGCTGGGTCTGCATTCAGACTGGATCCACCAGTTGATGACTTTGTCCTGGTTTATTATCGTTAAAATTTGGAACAACCTTTGAATAAACTCACATAAGGCTTACAACTAAACCTGCATGTTGATGTTAAGACTAGTTTGATGAATGAATCCTGACCTCCCTGGGGCCCTAAGCAAAATTCTGCTAAGGGGCCCTCCTACCTGACCCCTTGAGCCATGTAAACCATTTGCCTCACATTCACACTTGACACTTCACATATTATATATATTCACTTATATATATATATATATATATAAATATAAAGATATTAATATAAAGAAATAGAACACAGCTTTGGATTTGGGGATTTTGAGTGCATGTCATTTCGTGCACGATTGCACGCGCATATGAACGCATATGAACGCATGTTCACGCGCGGCGCGGTTATCGAGCTGCCATTTATAAACACCATTGGCCTTGGGCGTTTATTTACGCGAATGGCCAAGACAGCCTAAGATATGCACTGGACGCTAATTTAGCTAGTCAGATAGAGACTAGAGACAGAATCACATCAACTTAACTTTACTGTTATTTGCTTTTGCTGACATCAAACTTGAAGAGAACACAAGTTTACCTGGTTGCTGTTCTCGCATTTCACTCTCATTTTGTTTCTTTTTTCTCTTTTCATGGCCAGATGGATAGCTCCGCTTCATATTGTCATCTACACAGTAAACATTAACACGCGCTGTAAAATGAGGCAGGGGGAGGCGGGGCCTTGCATAATTTGCGGGGCCCTACGCAACTTGCGTAGTGAGCATGTAGGGCCGATCGGCTCTGGTGACAGAGCAGTTCATCTCCCTCATTAAATAATGGTTTGGTCAGCATATCTAGCCATGTCCCAGATGTTTCTGCCTATCTATATTAACAAAGACTATTTTTACAAATGGTCAATTCAATTTTAACCTTTTGTGTATAACAATCAATATGTATTTTTGTCTTTTTTGTCCATCTAAAGAACATCTGAGCAGCACCATGATCATGGAAACAACACCTCAGATAAGCAGCACAACTATGACAACACCAGAACTTAACGTTACAACGCCAACATTACAAACACAATATAACAGCAGCACCTCTGATACCACGTCTACAGAGGAAGTCATGTATATCAGCACCTCAACGCCACCTACTGGAAATGTCACCATGCTGCATGTAAACCTCACAACACAACACACAGGGTTAAAGAGCTCAGACACCACCTTCACACATATGACAAGTGAGAGCAGGACAATGTCTAAGATTTTCTGTACATCCATCCCAGGATCTACAAGCAGAGAAATCAACTATGTATCTTCAGGTACCAATACAATCATCTTTACACGGCCACTGTGAGAATAAACAATCTTAACAACCAAAATTCCAAAAACTTTGATGCAAGATTTATGATGATGCAAGCAATTTCTCCTATGTACTAACATTCTAACATTGTATGCTCTTATTTGATATTCAGATGTAAATTTAAATCAAGACAGTATTTTGCAATTTTAAAATTTTTAATTATTTTATGATTTTTGCAAACACTACTTTGTCCAAGTGAAAACAAACACATAAAATCCAGCATTACAAATTTTGAAATAAAGTAAAATGCTAACAATATCATGTCACACATCTTACGGCTTTTAATAACTACATAAGATAGTTAATTCCACCAAAACTGGCGAATGCATGATGACAGGGTATAAAGAAAGAGATCAAAACTCTTCTTGATTTATCTCATCATCTCTTTGTTGCAGATGTAAGCACCAGTAAGTTACATGGTGTGTTTATCATTCCTTTTCTTCTCATGTTGGCTCTGGTTGGGTTTCTTTACCGGCAATACCTCATTCAGAAAAGGTGAGAGACATGTCAGAAGTTCCACATGTCCTGTCTGTCACCTTTCTGTCTACTAACTTCTTGTTTTTTCTTTTTTTTAGGCTGGATATGCCACCGCCATTCAAACCTCCTCCGCCACCAGTGAAGTACACATCAGCAAGAAATCACGACATACTTATTACTGACATTTTAGTATGATGGACTCCTACATCAAAACAGAGCCTTTTATACTGACTGTGTTTTTCCATGTGTGTTGATTTCCAGTGTGCACCTTAAGTTTTTGGTTTATTTTGATATTTTATGTCTGCCTGTAATATATGTAAATTCATTAAAGCTATCCCTTATTTTGTGAGCAGGAACCCTATTTCACACTCTGACATTTCAACACTTTTACCCTCTGTCTTCCCCTGAAATATCTGAAAGGTCAAAAAGCATGAAGAAGGAAACAGGATGTGTTAAAAAAAAAAAAAAAAAGGCAAAAAAAATGCATGAATATTTAGCCTTAGATATAGCTATAAGAAGACCAAAATAAAACTCTATTTTGATCAAATTTGATAAAATTTTTGAAGTTAAAGAAATGGAAAATAATGGCATAAATTCTATTTTAGTGCAGTAGCTGCTGCATCGGATGATATAATGTTATCCAAATATCTAAAATTTAAATCAATTATTATAAAGTTTATTTTCAGGCATGTCCAGGCACTGATGATTTATCCAGAAATCCTTTGCTTGTTGTTTTTTTGTTTTGTTTTGTTTAGTTTTTTTTTAAAACAAGGCCATAAATGACTTTTCTAGATTTCTCCATGTGATGCCACTACACTGAAAAAACTACTATATTAAAATGATATAGTGAGCTAGAAGTGTTTACCTTTGATTGTTATGTTTTTATGGGAAAATCGTTTTTTACGTTACTCTATAATATTATTTCATTGTGTTATATTCTGTGTATTCTATATTTTATTTCCCGTGAATTACCTATTTTTTTTAATAAAAGCTTTAAACAAGTGCAGACTAAATAAATTTTATACAACTGATTTTGTCTCCGCCCTGCGATGGGTTGGCACTCCGTCCAGGGTGTATCCTGCCTTGATGCCCGATGACGCCTGAGATCTGAGGTGACGCACAGGCTCCCCGTGACCCGAGGTAGTTCGGATAAGCGGTAGAAGATGAATGAATGAATGAATGAATGATTTTGTCTCCAACTTCAAATGTGCTAGAAATTCCATATGCAAAATTCAACATTTTGCGTTGCTGTTATTTGGTTTATCAAGTCTGCTTTTAGCTTATTCAGTTCGATTCAATTCAATTAAATTTTATTTGTATAGAGCTTTTAACAATGGACATTGTCTCAAAGCAGCTTTACAGAACATAAGAAACATGGTACAAAACTTTCAAGATAAATATTAGACAAAAGTTCAAGATTAATATTATTCTTATATTTTTATTTAATGAGCAAGCCTGGGGAAACTGTGACAAGAAAAATCTCCCTTAAATGGAAGAGAAACAAACCTTGAAAGGAACCAGACTCAAAAGGGAACCTCATCGTCATTTGGGTGACACTGGATGGTGTGATTATAAATTTTTATAATTTCAGCTGGGGCTGGTACATCTTTTGGTGCCTCCGGATCCCCACAGTGTTGGCCTCTTCTTACTGAACATTTAACATATTTGTCTCATTCACAAACATTTACCATGGTCTGATTCATTAAATATACATACAAGTGTTCATCGGTGATGTTGAATATTTAGATTAAAAAACATTCACTGTTGAAAGTAAATGCAGGAGTAGGTTTATTGAACAGTTTTAACAAAACAAGAACAAGGCTTAAAAAAAAGGAGACCTAAAAACAGAACAATTTGATTTAAGCAGAGACTGAAGAAGGTCGAAAAAACTTAATGCCCAGACAGATAGAAGGAACAGCAATGCTACTTTGAGACTGGACCATGCTATTTAAAAGACATATATTACAGCAATGCACTGAGATTGAGATCCTGCAGCTCTGCTAATGATTGAACAGCATGGCACTAGACACAAACAACTCATTTATTAGGAACACATTTAAACCTGCTCATATATGCAAAGATGCCTCGGATTCCTGTTGCCGATCGATATCTGATGTGGTCTTGTGCTGCTGTCGCATATTCATTTTAATGTTTGTCATGTCACACACTTTGAGATGCTTTTCTGCTCACCATGGTTTTAAAGAGGAAGAAGGGAAGCAAGGAGAAGGGTGGTAGAAGTGGTGTATTTGGAGTACATTGGTTGAAATAGTGATTGCTGTGTTAAGGTTACTAAGCTAAGAATCTGAGCTGGTTTCACATTAAAATTTAGAATTGTTTGCCTTGTGTTTATATAAATAATACATATGATCATTGTACAATTATTTCACTGGCAGGACGAGTGTAGCTTTTTTCTTTTGCAGTGGATACCTATTATTTAATTTCAGAAAAGAATGTTTTATTCCTTTTTTATTTTAGAACTATTTAACTATGTTGGCCTGTGCCTACCACGGAGAGACATACAAACCTACAAACATAAAGTGCTTAATATATGGAGCTTCTACTTGAAGTCTTGGACCACAAATTCCTCTACTAGTGTTAATGACCCAGCTAGAGTCTTAATACTCTCTCCAGTGGAAACGTTACTACTCCAGGAGACATAATAATAAAAATAAAAATAATAATATAATAATAATTAAAAATAAATAAATAAATAATAGTAATAATGAAATTCCTGTTGCAAAAGAACTTTGGTGGTCTTCATGGGGTGATGTGAAGGAGCGGGTTTGTTGAGCCTGTTACACAGAAAGTGTATTAATATTGACTTAATGGACATAAACAATGGACTTAATGGATAAAAACAAAGAAATTTCACACATGCTAATGTCACACATGCGCACTGAACACTCTCTCCGCCCATATTGACAAGACCCGCCCCTTTCTGCTCATTTACCTACCTTTAACTTTACACAGGCTTTAACAAAACACGGCTTGTAACAAAAAATAAAAAATTAGCAGTAAACAGTAGCCTACCAAGAAAGTCATTGGTCACTATCTTCCTCCTCCTGTGCACTGAAACCACTGAAGACATCTCCTTCGGTGTCAGAGTTATCCCATTCGGCAATTTCATTGGTCAAATGAAAGCTTCATGCTGCCAATAAACTGAGCATGTCACAGAATTTGTTTTTTTTTTTTAAAAAAAAAGAAAAATCGGGAAAAATCCATATATTAGCCGCGTCATTGTTTAAGCCGCAAGGTTCAAAGCGTAGGAAAAAAGTTGCGGCTTATAGTCCGGAAAATACGGTAAGTGACTAAACCTGTAACACTAATCTACTGATCAGACAGTGTGATGTCCCAAACAATTAACATTTCAAGATGACAACACAGCTCTACACAACAGGACAAAGGCAGTACAAAAGCAGTCTTTATGTATCTGATGTACTGTACTAATGTAATATCTGAAAATTATATGTCCAGTAGTAGTAAATAAGGCAACCGCACATATGTTACATGTATAAGTTACAACCCAGAAGATATATTTCGCCACTCGTCCGAGGAGCTTTATCTGTTCTTCAGTATTATATTATTATAAGTACTTTTAATAACCACTACTAGATCGTCAAAATGACATGGATGACTGAAAACGTTGATAACTTCATTCTCAAACTCAGAGAATGGCCCTCTTAAAACCAGCCTACACAAAATACCCATTACAAGTGCTGACACTTAAACCTCAGATGACACCTCACATATTCACACGTGACAGGACTAACCAGGCAAACCACATCAGATATCAAGAAGTGACCAACAGGAACAGCTTCCGACTTTTACACAACAGATCATCTTATGTAAACCAGACAACATCAACTGGGGTAAAAGTATTTTGTAATTGTCTGATTGATCATAACATAGCTAGCTAAGTATTTAACCGGTTTAATCACCTTGATTTTGAATAATAAAGAATATATATGTTTACACTGGCCAAACTCTATTGTTAGTGACTATATTGTGCAAGTGTTTTGTGTTTGTGGTTCAGTTCACAAAGAACAGATATGAGTTTACCCTGAAGGACGTTTCCTGCTATGTGGTCGGAAATGGAAATTTCGATAAAAAAAAAAAAAAAAAAAAAGATTCTCACATACTTCACAAAGTACATACATCCTGCAACACCAACCAACTAGCAACAAGGAATGAACAAATAATCATGTGTTATTAATATTTACTGTTGCACTGATTCACTTGTAATAAGCTGTTAGATGTTGGAATAACAGCTTCCTCATGCTGCCATGGTTTCTAGATGTTTCTGTTATACAGCATACGGTATAAGATGCAGCGTGTGAGCTCCAAAAAAGAAATGAGGACAGGCTTCAAAATGTTTACTTGGCTTTAGGTACAATCTATGACCATAGAGCACAAGGCTGTAGTTAATGTTTTCAGTCTGTTCAGTTAAATACAATGCAAATCTATTGTCTCGTAATTATTTTCGTTCTTGTTGTTGATGTTTTTATCAATTATATCATTAGAATTATTCACATTATACAGCATAGCAAGATTTTTATTGCCCAATACTATTGTAGATAACTGGAGCAGAAACACGGTGCTAATTACAAACAAGACCAAGTACAAAAGATTTTTCTACTGAACACAATAAATAAGTGTTTAATCCAGAAATATATTCACAATAAAACTTATCTTTAACTGTAAAAATTCCAGTAACATCCACATTTAATCTATTAGGCTTTCAGGAGAATAATTCAAGGTGTCAATAATCAAAGATCATTCAAGTGATAAATAAACCCTTTGAATGAATTAGATTTTGCTACATAAAAAAGAAAAAGTGCTGTAACACTAAGATAGTTACATAGACTTTGGGTGACGTGAACGTTTGCAGTGAATTAGGTATCCGCCACATTTCCTGTTTGTAACCGAAAAAAACACAAGACAGTAAAAATAGAAGCAGATATGGTGCACCTCACGAACAACCCGCATAGGAGGCAAAGCTAAAGCTTCAGTTGATGTTGATGACAGTTGATGATCAGAAGATCCACAATGGGTAAGCTAGAATTATTATGTTTGCTGTGCTTTAAGTTCATGCAGGATGAAGCCATCGTACGTGAAAGCGTGCTTTCCAAAGTGAAAGACCAATATATACATCTACACACATCTTCTTTTTGACTCGTAAAGCATTTTACATCAAGTAGAATACTGCATTGTTCATAGAAATCAAGTAAAATCAAGCGTGGCCTATTGATTCATAATTTTCATTAGTACATTATGCATTATTTCTAAATATTTGTCCCACTGATGTTTTAAAATGATTGTTAATATAATTGTTAATTGTTAAGCAAGTTTTTAGTCATTATTATTATTATTATTATTTTTTATTTTATTATTTTATCTTTATTATTTATATGAAACATACATAACGGATACATAACATAACATAACGGTTGATTTACTGTGAAAGTTGTTTGGAAGGCAGAACTTATTGTTAAATAAAACTTTATAGTTAATGAATGATATAATGACTTGTAGAAAAATATCTAAAGTTTCTTTCTTTTTTCCGTTTTTTCTAAGATAAAGGGTGCATCGTGGGACTGGCAATAATGCCTATAGCACTGTTAATATCTGTATGTTTAAACATTTATCTCTTTTACCTGAAAAGAAAAGACAGTCAAAGCAGAGGTATGTTAAACTTTTATTTATTTATTTAACACATCATCAGTTAGTAATGCTGTATACTCCAAATATTTCACTGTATATATTTCAGTATATTCTACTAATAATTTATTCTTATATTATATATTATAATGCTGTTATAACATAAAGTGTATTATTGTATTATGCTTATGAATGTATGCTGTAGAGTAAATTATTATATGATGCATATTATATGAATATCATTATAACCATAGTAGTATACAGGAATATTACTATATCGTACCTATAATTTTATACTTTTAAAGTAAATAATCTTACAGTGCATTTAAACACAACCATACCTTCATTTTTTTTTATAAATAGACATTGAGGTGCCGTTGTACCGAGATTCTTTTCATAGTGACAGGTAGGCATATCTTCCAAATAATTTTATTTATTTATTTGTATGTTTGTTTGTTTGTTTGTTTGTGTGATTGCTTGTGTACATACTTGCACATGCTGTGCTATGAGTGTAAAATGACACAAGCCATGTATTAAATAAATGTGTTTGTTTTTCCTAATCTTCTCATAGGTTTGAGGACGATGAACGACAAAATCAAGACAATCCTATATATGGAAACATCTTTTTAGATGGAGTTGGAGGTGAATTAATCTCTTAAGCCTCATAGCCTATTAATCTCATATACACTGTTTATAACGCAAAAATCTGAGCTATGAATAGAAATGCAAAATGAACTGTTAAAAGTCAAGAAACCCAAACTTCAGTTAACAGATTGCAATTTTTTAAGCTATATAAATTAATTCTTTGGAATATCATTTTATATGCACATATGCACAGTCGCCTCAGGCTTGCTCATTAGGGATAAACACAAACAGATTTAAATATAAGTATAGTATTAATCTTAAACTTTTGTATAGTATTAATCTTGATTTTTTTTGTACTACTGATTTGAGTCTATGTCCATTGTTAAAAGCACTATACAAATGGAATTGAATTGAAATAGGGATACGTTTTGTAAATAGCAACACAGTATAATCAACGGCACGTCATAACAGTACACTGTCTCGCTACGTCCATTTTGCATAAATATCTACTTTAATTAATTAATTTTTACTTTTTATTTCAGGATCCATGTCATTGCCTGAATATGGGAACAAGGTACAAATGACAAAAAAAGGCACAAGACTCGATGGAAAGGTACAGTCCACACATGTGCTACTGATGTTTACTCAAAATATCATGATCATTATTATAAAACTGGAGAAATTCCGGCTAGTAAATGCTTCAACATTACAGTCTAATCTAAATGAAATGCATTTAAAATTGTGAAGGAAAGCCATAAATAAAAGGTTCAGGCATAAAAAATGGGACAGTGTCACCGTAGCTGATATTTTCTAATGCTGAAGCTGATGTATTGGAACAGATTTTATCATGTGAAAACACAGTTAATTTGATAGCTAGGCAACTATTTTGAGCAGGTCATCCCACGCATTTAAAAACGGCCACACGCACAGAAACTAACATGGCTCTTTACTTTCACACAGCGACTGTGGTATTGCACTCTCAGACCACCGTGCATCAATAAATTTGACTCTAAGAAATGCACAGGAAACCATATAGAACTAAATACTGACATAGGGCTTGTTTTTTTATTTGAAACTTAACTGTCACACAATAAACTAGTCTTCACAAGGTATAATTATTTGCCTCACACTGTAAGTATACAGTTTACTGCAAAGTAAAATTTTTAAAAGTTTGTTGGTGTTAAATAAAAATACTTCATAAGAAGGAGAAGAGGAGATCGCTTTACATTGTACCCTTGCAAAAATGTACAGACTCCAAAATAAAAATTTATCTAAAAATGTTATTTAACTAAAGACGTACAGAGATTTAAAGTAGCATCCAAAAGTAGCATTTATAATTTAGGACATTTAAAAATAATTAAACGAAATGTGCAACTTTTTACTATGCAAAATATTCCACAATGAATCAAATTGAATCAAAATTGTGCTATTGAACATGTTAACTGCTTTGTACAAAAGCTCAGACTGTCTCTCAAACTCATCCATTCTACTGAAGCACATGTTCAAACGACACTTCATCAAGTTTTACACAAACCTGTGGCATCAGTTGGGTACAGACAGTCATTAAAAATTTCAAAAAAATTTCAGTCATCAGAAAATTCAAATAAGACAAAATTAGTTTAAATATTTTCAAGATTCATCTTTTTACTTAGTTGCTGATAATATAATTTGTATTTTCACTAGTCTCAGACTTTTGGACTCCACTGTATACTGCAGTTACAATGGTAGTATTCATGGATGCATACGACAGTTGCCTGTCTAGTGAGTTATCTTTATAAAGAAATATCTTCTTTATTGTCAAAATATGTATATATTTTGAAAGAAAATTCCATTTTTTTTACATTTATTTTAAGTAATTGCTTTTTAATTTATTATGGAACTATTTTTAAATTGCCGTTTCTGATGACTATAATAACTTCCATAATATAACTGTACAAAAACCAAACAAACAAACGAACAAAATAAAAATAAATCAGATATTCAAATTTTAACACTTTTCCACCTAAGTGCCAAGATTTAAAAATTTGATATTTGAAATTGTATATGTATACAGTATATTTATCTATAGATCAAAAGATGGGCGATTAAAATAAAGTACAAAATAGCTTCAGTGAATAGATTCTGCAGGTCGCTGCCACTGTTTCACTGTGCCACTGACTCATTTCACACGGAAATGAATACTGTGCATCCAAAATATTTTCCTTCTATTAGAGTTTTGATGTTGGTAGTGAGGAACGAACACGCCACTCCTAATTCTCCCATAGGTGTTCACATAGGTTGAAATCCAGTGACTGTGAAGGCTATACATGAAAGGCTGTGAAGGCTATACTGACTCGTTTTCATATTTATATAATACTTACACCATTGAGGGTTTCTTCATGTCCTGTAGATGGGGGTGAAAGGGACCATTACGATCAGGAGAGAAATGTATAATCATAAGAGGTTGATGACCAGACAAAAGAACTTTGTCTGCATTTCAGTGACTCTACAATTAAAAGGACCAAATGGACCCAAACTATGCAAGAAAAATAAACTTCCGCCAACATTTAGCTGTTAATGTCACCTATTTATACTACTATCAAATTATTTATTAACAAGGTATTAGTTATAAATACAGCTGACAAACTTTTTTTTTATTTTTTATTTGTCATTATTTCAGTTTTCTGTCTTTTAATGACTACATTTTGACAGAATTAGCATTGTCTTTATGTTAAATAGGTCCTTATTGGATTAGACACTAATTAAAACATTTTTCCCTCCAGTTTGACCCAGAAGATGTTTCTTATGCATCCTTGGATTTAAGATGTGCTCAGAAGTGTAAGAAAAAGAAGAGACACCAGGAGAGACAGAATCAAGCACATAAGGTCCAGACTCATCCTGCTCCTGGTCGGCAGATGAGGCGCATCGAGAGGGGAACAGACTGTGACAGTACTCTGCCTTCACGGACCAGCAGCCTCATTGTGTCTCGCAGCAGCATTTATCTCAACAGCCATCAAGTAGCACTGGAGACAGAGGAGCTACAGAGGGAGAGAGAACGAGAAAAGGAGAGAGAGATAGAATGGAAAAGTAATCAGGAGTGGGAGATGATGAAGAAATTGCATGGCAACTTTGATCACAGTCTGGAGTCATCAGAGCCAAGTCATGATCAAGGCAGCTAAAGACCAAGGCAAATGTAAAGAGTACATCAGTGCAAAGAAATCTGACTTTCAAAGTTAAATTTGGCACAGTTCATTACAATAACTTATTTTACCATAATTCACAGGCACGTGAAGACAAATATTGCTGCCTGTAAGTGTGTAAAATGATGAACTTTTGTGCTTCTGAAGGCAGTATGAGCTCTGGAATCAGATTGCACAACAGTCTGCCGCCACAAGCAACAGGAGGATATTGAGCAACATTGCTTACTTATATTGTGGAAACACCTTTAAATGTTTTCCATAAAGAAACTGATTACAGAAAATACGACATAGTTTTTTTTTCTATGTATATGGAAACATCCATTGTCCCTAATCAGTTCTGAGCTAAATCTGTAACAGGGCATTTAAAAATAAAAAAATAAAAATAAAAACTGCTTCAAAAACACATGCAAAGAGTTGCAGAGCAAGAATGTTATTTGTAATAGGTAATATCTACTTTTACATTTAACTCACTAGGCAAGCTTGTCACTCTATGCATGTTGGAAATTTGTTGTTTGTGATGATAAAAAATGATACAACTTTAAAAAGTGTCTGCTTTTGTACAAGTGTCATTGATGCTACATTTGCAAACTATATACATTATTAAATCATTAACATATGCAGCTTGATCCTACATTGTTAAAAGTAAAGTGCTTCCTTTATTTAATTAAACCTGTTTATTATAACAACCCCGACATTTGGCATTTATAACATTTAGATTTTTCTGTATAGAATGCAAGACATGTTCATGCATAATCATAATGATGGGAGACCTGTTCAATTCTTTTTCTTGCTTCCCTTTTTATGAAAAAAATGGGTCCATGTAAACAACTGGCATCTGTATAACAGAAAAAAGTCCAAAAATATAAAGTTATAACGAATTGTTTAATTGTAATATAATAAGGGTGATAAGGTTAACCATAAACTGTAGCTCATATGCAGAACTAAAGCATGTACTCTTACAATATAAATAAATACATAGATACATACATATATATATATATATATATATATATATATATATATATATATATATATATATATATATATATATATATATATATAATTAGTTATCATTGCTTTCTTCAGCTTTGTTAGGCAAAATGTACAATATTTCTAAGGCAATAGCCATGTTTAACTTTTATTCTAAAAATGACTTCCGGGGTTCCGCTGCCACGACCATGACGTCACCCTGCTCTGGTCACGTGACATCAACATGGCCGCTCGCATGTGAAAGTCATGCTACACCTTGTGGGGAATTTTATTCGCTGTTTATGAAGGTAATATTTATAAGGTACCGACTACATATACTTTATCTTAAAGACACACTGTAACCTATACTATAATGGACCACGCCGGACAACTGCGGAATGTAAGTACATGTAATTCCTGCTTTATTGTATTTAGACATAAACTGCCAGAAGGTGTTGATGCTTATTATGGGTTTGTTTGTTACATCTGGGTTTTCTAGCTTCGGGACTTCCTCTTGGTCTATAATCGTATGACGGAAATTTGCTTCCAGAGATGTACGAACAATTTCAACTACAGAAATCTTACAATGGATGAAGTAAGTCAATCAGTGTATTAGAATATATTACAAAAAATAAAGTGAGTGCATGGCGTGCATGATGTGCACATGCGCAGAAACCTATGGAAAGGTTTTAAAAAGAGAAATGGAAAATTATTGTGGTAAATTCATGAGGATCCTGGTTTGATGGCATTCAATTTTAGTGAAATATGTACTGAGAAAAGTGACCTTTTGTTGTTGTTTTGTTGGGACCAATATAGGAGCGCTGTGCAGACAGCTGTGCTGGTAAACTAATCCGTTCCAACCATCGCCTAATGGGCACATATGTGAACCTGATGCCAGCCATGGTCCAACGGCGAATGGAGGAGATGGAGAGCAAAGCTGCAGAACTCGCAAAGGCAACCGAAGCAGAAGGCCCAGTGGAGCATCTCTCAGGAGGTTTAAATTCATCAGATGCTCCATCCTCAGTCATAAAATCTACTTCTGCTACACCTCCACCAAGTGTGCAGACACCCACAGGGACAACAGCTACCATTGGCACAATCCAATCTACACCATCACTCTCTACAACAGAGGCATTGGGTTCACACTTTCCAGTACCGATTATTACAGAAAGTGCACATACACCTGCAGCTGAGCCAACAGTAGTCGTTTCATCCAGGCAAACATCCTTAGAAGTGACCTCTCCACATTTAGAGGGACTGAAAGTCTCTACTTCTCCTGTAAATCACAGTCTGCCAGCACAAGAGTCTCTATCAAGTGCTACAGCATATCAGTCTACTGGGGGAGAAAGACCACCATCTTAATGTTGGTTTATTAATGGACAGGGACAAGTTTCATAGTTCAGAGCTGATATATGGAAGCATGTGCTGAGTAGAATAACCAGTGTGAAAATTACTTGAATGTGAAAGAGACTGACTTTCATTATCGTTTTGGGAGTCATGGATATTTCCGGTTCTTTATGATAGCAGGCACAGAGGCAACAAAAAGGGATTGTTTTTTTTCTTTTCTTTTCGCTTCTGATGTTGGATAGAATAAGTGACCGTGTGACTAAAAACACATGAACCATGAAAAACGTATTGTATGATGGTGTTTCGAAGAGCATCACATCACATTTTAACAAAAAATAAAATATGTGATAAGGAAAGCATTTAAGGTTGGTGTTGGTTTTTCAACTTCATAATATGATCTTACATTACTGTATATTTAGCTACAGCAAGATAATACAATTCTTTAAAGAAACTGAAACAATCACTGATTCAGGTCTGTTCCCTTTCACTCTCAGTCTGCACAAGTGTCCTGTTTGATATTATGTATAATATTATAGAATATATAATATGTTCCAGATGCACTGCCTGTAGTGCAGTCATGAACATCGCAAGCCATCACCTAAGACCTGCTAGACATATTTAGTTCCGTCTTAATTGCAAAAGTATCATTTGTAGGCCATGTTAGCTTGAGCTTCAAGAGTTATTATTGCTCTTGGTCAAACATGTCTGCTGCCTGTAGTATTTCTCCTCAGAAGGCAAACATCGGAAAACAAACAGAAATCATCACCACAAATGGTTACACAAAGTAAACTAATACAATTTACAATTTTTAATGTCTCGTTTTTGGGACTGAATTTGAGATGGGAACATGTATGTATGCTGATTAAAAATGAATATAGCTAATGACATATAGCTAATATATAGTTACAGTATAGCTAATGCAGGATAGAATTCAAATTAGAAATATTTTAGCAGTCAAATGCCCGCTGCTGCCACTGAAACTATTTACACAATAAGAAAATAATTCTATAACTTAATAAATAAACTTTGAGGTATATCTTTAACATTTCCACTCAAAGTAGATGAGTATAATCTCTTAGATTCACTATAAAAACATGAAAGTAAAAGAGCAAGAATGCAAAAAAGTCAGTAAATTTTAGTCACTGATAAAATAAAAGTTAAGTAGCATCAAATCATTTACATTGATGGTTATTAGGTCACATTCTTTTAGATTTATTGAAAGTTTCAATCAATTCTTGAAGCTGTCTGATACTAAGTCAAAACCAAAACATGATTCTAGAGATTATCGAGAGACAAATGCATTTATTCTGCTTAATGACTAATGTTAATGTTTAATCAAAGCTAATTTAAAATGTAGTGCGTAAATGTAAAAGTGTAGAAATGTAATATCTGTGAGTAAAAGAATACAGAAAAAAAACAAAGGCAGAAAACAGTAAACATGTATTTGAACACAAATGAACCCTGCCTTATTTGTAATTAGCCATTTAGCACTAAGTAGGAACAAGTTTGCACCTCTTAAGAAACATACCTGCTTTGAGAAATTGAAGAAATGGATGCAAATCTTTAGTGTATAAAGCTACGAAGCAAATATTTGATTTCACATTTTCTTCCACAGTCGAACAAGATGACTAAAGAAGTAAAAGAAGCTAACCAAAAATGAGGTAACATTTAATGCACCTAAGAACCTAAATACAGGCTGTAGTAAGAAACATTTTGCAATATCCTCATCTTTTATGTGTTTCGGTGCCAGACACAGGAAAAAGCTATCTTCCTGTTGGCTACACAGACCGTCAAAAACCATCATATGGCAAAAATACTACGTAGTTTGAACTTTCACAATTTTACTTAACAACATTAACCAGACACTGTGTACAGACAAGTAAAACACATTCAGGCAGAGCTGCTTAAATTTCTTGAATAAATCTAATTTATCACACATTAGTGTTCAAGTATTTAAGTTAAAACTTAAAATAATTAACAAGATGTTCACCGCATATCAATTTTCTATTTTAATTATTATATTAGAAAACAATGAACATCTCAGTTCTATAATTTACAACAATTATTAGACACAACAGGTAGTTTATTAACAGTTAATTTTACTCTTTGTTCTTTCTTTGTGAGAGTAGAGCGTCAAAAAGCTTTTATTATCTGTTCAACCACATATAGCTGAAGCAGTACACAGTGAAAGTTCCTCCAGTACCCTGGTGCTACATAAAGACACAGAGCTGCAAAAGGCAACACAGTGTGTGTGCAAACTCACAATACAATTCTCTACAAGACAGATACACAAAAAGAGCATCAACCATTAAAGACTGTTTGGTGTGCAAAAAAAAGCAGAAGGAAAAATTTGTGTGTGAAAATTGCATCAACTGTGACCAGAAATTAAGTGTTTCATGGGCTACCGCTGACTCGCACATGAAAACTAAAAGAAGAAGAAGAAAATATACAGTTCAACAGGGGCTCCTCAGTGCATGGCCCTCTGTAAGAATATAGTACGGTCTTCATTTGTGATATAATAAAACAAATGGTGTATATTCTTGCAAAAGGACATTCCATGCTGTAGAGTCTTATAAAATAAATTGACTTGGTCATTTCTGGGGCAGTCGTGGCTCAAGCGGTTAAGGCTCTGGATTGATGATCGGGGTTCAAGCCCCAACACAACCCTCCACTATGTCATGTCTGACCCTGCTCTCAGACCCCAACCTCTAAAGTTAGAATATGCAAAGGAGGATTTCACTGTAATGTATGTGTGACAAGCAAACGCTTCCTTTCTTTTTTCTACTCTAAAGCAAAGACAAAAACAAATAATGCTGTATGATGTCCGACTTCATACAGTCGGATATATATATATATATGTGTGTGTGTGTGTGTGTGTGTGTGTGTGTATATATATATATATACACACACATATATATCTCACAACATGTGCCTTATTACTATAAAGTGAAGAGGATTTTAGCTTTCCAGCCTCTCAGGCATGACTCACCTCTATCACTGACTATCTGATTACCTGTTTAGATAACTCGAGGGAAGTTCAGGACTGTGTTTGGAGTGTGTGTAAAAAATTCCTCCCCTGAGGGCACGGTTTTTAGCGGATTCCCAACAGAGGGCGATGCTGTTTTGTTGTTTGAGGGAACACACACTTAACTACAGCAGAAAGGCGGTTCCTGTACTCAGAGGACCAGGGTGTGGACAGTCAGGGCTAGTTAGTGACCGACACACTGCTTTCTCGTTCAGCCAGAGCTGCCACTTCAACAGGTAACGACTTTAATTCATATTTCACTTCATTTCACCAAGCTGTATTCATACATTCAGTGTAATAATCCTCTAAGTAACTCACTGTTTGCGGGTTGTTGTTTATTTTTTATACCAAAGCTAACGACTTAGCGCTATTAGCTAAACGGCTAGACTGTTAGCTCAGTGAAAAACGCTAACTCTCTAAACGTTAGTTTTAATGCCAAAAAAATCTATTTTTTACTGAGAGCGATTACTTTAGTTATTTCCTTTTCATTTATTCTCTTTTACAGCGTAAACTCTTTAATATCAAAGTAAATAAAAGTTGACTTTTCTCTCTTCCCCTTTGCTAACATTTACCTCTGTAAAGAAACCGCAGCGTTAAACGTCACCAGTCCTGCAAACAGGTCTCAACATATCAGACTCGTTTAATAAACACTTTTAAAGTACGTGTTTCCATCTTTAAAACGATGTTTCTAGTCTAGAAATAGGCTAGAAATTTCACACACCCTGCATATTTTTATATTTTTCATGACCATATATGAATGTAGGTAGAGTTGGTCCTGTGGTGAGATTGTGACGTCAAAATGCTGTATTTCTAACCCTATAAAGTCCCACTGTCCTTTAGTTTTCTATTCAAATATTGGCCTAAAAATGATTTTAGTGAGGAATAACTCGCATGCCGTTCTGTCTTCTGCTTCCTTTATATATAACTGCGTAAAAATAAAAATTGTAAATATTAAAGTACAGGTTGAATTTTTCCTATGAGTGCTGCAGACTAGTCATGCACCTAATCATTTGCATGATGTATTACATTATTGCTGTCATGGACATGTTAAAATACCTGTTACGCTGGACTCTTTTAAGCAATAAGCTACTTAGGTGGATTATTTTGCAATCTCCTTAAATAAAGACGTCTTTTCTTTTTCAGAAGGCAAAATATGAACAGTTATCCACCAGGAACAAAATGCGAATCAATACTTTGAATCAAAATATTATCTTAAGTAGCACAGAAGATTTAGTTTTTGATTAAATTCTGAGATACAGTTTTTAAACACCAACATCTCAACCTAATGAGTGTGATACGTTTGCTCATTAATGTGACATTGAATGTTGCTGACACATGGTGAGTGAGAAAAGACATTTGCTGCACTTTTCCATTATGATTAAATAAACATTAAACCTTATGTTTGAGATCTTTCTTTTCACCCCTCTATCTGCACATGGAACTAATGGAAAATACAACACCAACACACGTTTTTTTTTTTTTTTTTGTTTGTTTTTTTTTCTTTTCAATCCTGCTTTCAGTTTAAGTCCTGCTTCAGGGTCCACATGTGACCCTGAAGCAGGACTTAAACTGAAAGCAGGATTGAAAAGAAAAAAAAAAAAAAATTGTGTTGGTGTTGTATTTTCCAGCAATAATATGCTGATATTCATAAACTGGCATTAAATAATAATTCAAATAATGAATAATACTTACAAATTGTTGAGCTAAATAACTTAATTTCTGTCAGATTTATCGGCTTTAGTTTCTATTTTCCAAAAAGCAATCCATAATACTGTTTTCTGACACATTTTTAATAAAGATTTATTAACCTTCAGAAATTTGATGGACAGACGTTTGTAATCTGTCTCGTAGCTCACATTTCCATTGTTGCTTAGATTTACTGTCATATTTACACCAGAAATGATCACCAAGGGTATATTTAACTAAGTAATTTGACTCTATAGGCAGAAGCCGACAACATGTGGTGTGATGCCTGTCAGGGCTTTGTGTGTGTGTGTGTGTGTGTGTGTGTGTGTGTGTGTGTGTGTGTGTGTGTGTGTGTGTGTGTGTGTGTTAATGGTATCATATAAAGTCGTTAGGTGTGATGGTAAGAAAAAATATATATAATTGCAATTTCATTGAAAATGATTTTTACCTTTAGTCTTAGAACAGAGTAACATTAAAGTCAAGGACCTCATATAGCACAGCTGAAATGATGTAAGATGATTTAGTACTACTAAAATAGCTTACTTTCAATACCTTGATCCTCCCATGAGATTAGCCATTGATGCTGGCTTGGCATTAAAAGAACAGTCAACAAGCAGCATTTGGTACAATTGGCATTATTTCCCTCTTGTTGTGTAGTATGGCCTGGGCTATTAGAGTAATATTCAGTCCCTCAAGATTTCATGATTTGAATGCAAAATCAACCAAAAATGCCACAATAAAATGGCCACAGATTGTGTTCAAATTTGAGCCCAATGTTGTTGTGAGACATCATTCAGCCAAAACTCTTCAATTCACATGTGGCGAACATGAGTGCAGGTAATGGTTTAAAAGTAGAATCGTGCGCTTACAGTTTTACCTATTCAATTTTACGCAACAAAACAGTGTCAGTCAATCAGCATTTTGGTCACAACATTAAAAACACAGCAAAATTCTGGAGAAGCTGCTCATTAAAACATGGAATTTCTTTTTACTCACAATTATTTTCATATTTTATTGTTTAATGCTGTATTTTAAAACGGTGTCTTTTTAAAACTAAATACTGCGGCACGCATCATTATGAAAATGTCATAGATATTTGTGATCAAATGTTTTGCTATATTGTTTGTGTCAGAAACATCTAAAGAAAATGACTCTCAATAAAAAATATAATATTGCTGTATTACCTTTCTGGTTATTGCCACACACTGCCACATACTGCCGTAGTGCTTTAAAGCGTTGTTTACGCATTGATATGAATGTGTTACTTTCTTCTGTCTGTGCTCCAGGTAGCGCTGCATCACACCCCTTTCCCAGGGCACTCCTGGTAGGGGACGAAGGATTCCACTAGCCAGAGGAGAAAGAAGGAACCAGAATGGACGACATCTTCACCCAGTGCAGAGAGGGTAACGCTGTAGCTGTCCGCCTCTGGCTGGACAACACAGAGAACGACCTTAACCAGGGGTAAGTTCACTTTTGCTAATCTTTAGCGAAAATGAACTGAAACCTGGAAATGGCTATAAATTATTGTTCAATATGTAATCACTTCTTATTTATGAGGTTAAATCATGCTATGGATCTATTGAGTATTGCGTTCATAATCAGAACAGGCCCGATTTTAAAGCCTCAAAAACTGAAATTCACCTGGAGCAGGATTTTTGTCATGGCTTGTTGCTTGGCATTCCACTTACACTCTTATTGTTATGTCATGACTTTTTGTTGATGTTGCTTATACAGACATTATACAGATATTTTTCCATTTATCTTTGTTCATCTTAGTCCTAATGTATTCCGGTCCTGTACAGCTGAAGTTCAAGCAAACTTACAGATTTTTTTTGGAAGGGTGGAGTGTGTGTGTGTGCGTGTGTGTTGGGAATTCTAGTGACTCACGTTAAGAGCGTCATTAGTCGAGTGAGTTGGTACTGGATTGCAGCTTGCAGTGATGGCATCAGGCCAGATGTTTTAGACGAACTTTTGATTGCCGGGTAATAGTGTGCCCCGATGTTACCCGTGCCTTACAATTGCTCTCACATTCTTCTTCTTGGCAAGTAAACAGTACAAACCTGGATCTTCAGATTACTTGCTGACTGTTAAGTTCTTTTCCACCGAAAGCTCATTGGTGAAGTGTCGGCCTACTTCAGAATGGTCTCGCAGTGGAAAAAGTCATGCACATGCTGGAGAAATGAAAGTGTCCCTATATGGTGCAGAGATCTACAACATTAATCCATGACTCCATGTTCCAGACAGCTGGAAACAAGCCAAACAAGCGAGGCTGCGGTCAAATAGGTAGTGATATCATTTTAGTCACTTAATCCAAGCATATTTGAAGCAGATCCCTCTCACTGGGAATTTAGCTCAGTTCTTATTTATGCAGGCATCTCGGTAGAAGTTCATTACGGTGTTAACTTTGCATGGCTGGTGCCAAACACAACCTTTTTAGAATCTGTGCTATCCAAGGAAAATTGTTTATGAATTAAAGAAAAACCCTCAAGTGAATGAAATGTTTTAGTATCCCTCCCAGTGGGGAGTTAGAACATGCTGTTTGTTGCTGAATGTTGTCCTTGTGTTGAAAGTTGAACATGCTGAATGTTGTCCTTGTCTGATGGTGGATCAACAGGCAACAGCATGTTTCTAGCAGGCAGCACGTCTTCATTCGTAGTTTAAGCACTGTCATGTGACTAGAGTAGAGAAAATCATCACATCCGTTGTAGATTCTATCTAGGCATTTCCTGTACATTTCTAACAGTTAGTGGGACAGTCTAGCATTCAAGCAAATCCTGATGGTCAGCTGAAACAGATGGATGAAGAATCACAAATATGACTAGGCTTACTTCTTTGGGTAACACAGCCATGTATATTTTGCAGCGTGACTAATGTCATGGATATGTCACTTTACATGTAGTTTCTAGCACTATACTGACTCAGAGGTGGGAGGGGGAAGGAAAAGCCAGACTGCTCAGGAATGGCAGGGGCGAATAGTTTCCATACTATGAGCTCACTAACCAGAGCATTCTGACTTGAGCCATACCAGTTCTCTCTCTCTCTCTCTCTCTCTCTCTCTCTCTCTCTCTCTCTCTCTCTCTCGCACACATTTTCTAGCACTCTTTCTTCCTGTTACACTCCCTTTTACTCATCCTTCCTCTACTTGTTTCCTGTTCCAGAAATAGAAAAGCTACACTCTAGCTACATTATTGTCATTGCCATTCAGTCTTTACTCATTTGTTTATATTGAAGCTTGTAATTAAATTTTTTTGGAACTGAATTCATGGCTCTGAAGCATGTAAAGAAAAATTCTTAGCTTTTTGGGGCTATAGAAGGCATTTAGATGTCGTGACCCCAAACTGTTGTAGGAGGGGACAGGAAATGGCAAAACCGTGAGACTGTGTAAATGACCAGCTTTAAGATTTCAGCTATAGACTGATCTTATCTTATCTGAGAGCAAGCAGAAGTCAGGGTTTTTTTTGTTTTTTTTTTGTATTTTTTTTTGTTTGGAAACACTAACTAGAATTGCTGTAATTAGCATTTCAGTGATTGGTTCAAGCTTCTTCCTGCTGAGTTCTCTTCCATTTAAATTAGCTACACATTTTGTGGCTTGCATGCAGGAAAAAACTTTCGCCAGAAGACTTCTGTATACTAACTCCTTAAGTAAATTGCTTCCAACAAAGCCAGTTCGGTCGGTAGAATCAGCGAAAGAGCATAACTCGCATAACCTATCCATTTTAAGTAAAAATACTGTTTTCCTTTGTACTGAATTGACAGACCAAGCATTGCATGGTTTCCTCTCGCATCCTCTTTCCAAATGAATGCAGAATGGTGCTGCTTTAGAGCCTGGTTCAGAATCGTATGCAGGGGTGGACAAATCATACGTTCATTAGCCAGAACTGCAGGCAAGTAAAAGCTCCAATGCGCCATGTTTTGCTTTTACAGGATGTTGACTAGGCTAAAAGGTTGTAACTAATGTAATAGCATAAGGTTTACTCAACTAGTTTTCTAGTCAGCATGTTGCTGGTCAACATTTTAGCATTGAAACACTGTGTTCTGTCCTCACATCGCACCTAAAACGTATTATTGAGGTCAGATTATCAGCTTGGTTACCTGTCCACATGGTTAGCTGTGAGGTGACTGCATATTGTTGTACCAACGGGAGAGTACGATGGCTTTGTGCTCCGTTTTGTCAGTGTTTCCACAAACGTAACCAGACGTTCCTGATTTTGAAAAGCCTTCCTGTTACTTATGCACGCTAATGAATCTGCCTAGTGTGTTAGCTACGGCATCGAGACAAACTCGACATTGTAGTTTAATGGAATAATGTAAACATAAATGCAGCATTGTGATGTTGCCATGTGTGCTTACAAGCCACCAGTTAAACTTCACTTTTAATTGGCCTTGTTCACACATGGCATTAACGTGTGCCCTGCGTGATCCAATTGGAAGTGGTCTCAGGTATGAACAGGGTCTAATGCAGCTTAAATATTCACTGGGAACCAATTACTCAAAGCACATCTGGAGGTGATCCAGTACACACATGGCCCCACATCACATTGTACTGTGAAGGTAAAATCTGTTCCAGACAGCAACACAGGATTGCCTAAACAAATGCATCATTGCCCTAGCTGGAAAAATGACAATCATTCTTATAGTTTCATTTGTCATTTCATCTCTGGTTCATGTTTGCTAGCAGATGGTGTGATTGAAAGGTTTTAAACAGTCTGTACAATGTAAATGCAGTGGAAGGGATAAATGGCGGGATAAATGACCACCTTCCAGTACACACAGTACAGATACAGTGTATGAAATCTGTTTTACTGTATAGCAGGTGTGAACAGAGCCAAAGCATTATCTCTCTACAGTGGTGATGAGTGAATGTATTACGTGATTAGTTTATGCCCTGACATCTAACAGTCCTGTGGCAGAAGTGCTCTGTCCTCTGAACACGCCGAAGCTGCTCACAGCCCCATTCATTTAGAGGGAAAACTAGATGTATTAGTTATATTAGTGGGATGAAATAAAAATATATGGACCTCACTACAAGATGTTAATGATGGAATATGAATCATCTTGTAGCTTAGACAGATTGTTAGCATTTTTGAAAACTCTCCTTGTTTTTTATTTATTTATTTATTTATTTATTTATATATGAGAGAGAGAGAGAGAGAGAGCGCACTCTGAGGAGGTTATATTGTGTATTATATACAGAGATACAAGTTTGTAGATCAGTCTGTTAATCTTCAGCAATTGAAGAAACCCTTTTTTATTTAAATATATGAAATGTTTGGTGCTGACAATAATAATGAAATAATTTAATGGAAAACAAGCATTAATTATAATTAATTACATTTTTTTTTTTTTATCAGTCACTCATCAGGTTGTGAGAAGTACTGAAATGGCTATCAGAATTATTATTATTTTATATATATTCACTTATATATAATTTCATTATTATTATTATTTTATTTTGCCTTGTGAAACAGGCATAGTCAACGCCTTTAAAAGTCCTGCATAGTTTTCCTCAAGCTAATATTTGTGCGTTCTGTCAGCTGGTTGTCCTTTTACACCCTCAGGATGGGTGTTAATGATGCAGGCCTTTGGACTTCACATCCTTACAAGGACAAGTGAGTGTCTTTCTAGGAACAGCACAACACCCACACATGCTAAAAATGTGAGGGGGGGCAGCAGGAGGAGTATTATTTCCTATCTTTCCTGCTTGTTTCACTTCTCCTCCCCTTGCTGTCTTCACTAGTCAGTCGCTTGTCTCAGGAATCATTCTGAAAGCTGTGTGATAGTGACGAACTTGTGCTGTGATGTTGCATATCTAGTTTGCAAAAAGAAACCAGACAGATGCTTTAGAAAAGCTTGTCTTGTTTGCATATTTATTGTAAAACATTGTTTAAACTTAAAATTTGCAAGTCTGTCTTTGTGCCCATCTTTTCATCTCTTCGTCTTGTTTATAAGTCTTGTTGAAGGGGAGATTTGGCGTGCGTGCGTGTGGGTGTCTTTCTCTCTCTCTCTCTCTGTGCAGGGCGTTCGTCTATCGCTCTCTTTCTGTGCAAGGTGTGCGTCTCTCTCTCTCTCTCTCTCTCTCTCTCTCTCTCTCTCTCTCTCTCTCTGTGCAGGGCGTGCGTCTCTCTCTGTGCAGGGCGTGCGTCTCTCTCTGTGCAGGGCGTGCGTCTCTCTCTCTCTCTGTGCAGGGCGTGCGTCTCTCTCTCTCTGTGCAGGGCGTGCGTCTCTCTCTCTCTCTGTGCAGGGCGTGCATCTCTCTCTCTCTCTCTGTGCAGAGCGTGCGTCTCTCTCTCTCTCTCTGTGCAGGGCGTGCGTCTCTCTCTCTCTCTGTGCAGAGCGTGCGTCTCTCTCTCTCTGTGCAGAGCGTGCGTTGCGTCTCTCTCTCTCTCTCTCTCTCTGTGCAGAGTGTGCGTCTCTCTCTCTCTGTGCAGGGCGTGCGTCTCTCTCTCTCTCTGTGCAGGGCGTGCATCTCTCTCTCTCTCTCTGTGCAGAGCGTGCGTCTCTCTCTCTCTCTCTGTGCAGGGCGTGCGTCTCTCTCTCTCTCTGTGCAGAGCGTGCGTCTCTCTCTCTCTGTGCAGAGCGTGCGTTGCGTCTCTCTCTCTCTCTCTCTCTCTCTGTGCAGAGTGTGCGTCTCTCTCTCTCTCTCTCTCTCTCTCTCTCTGTGCAGGGCGTGCATCTCTCTCTCTCTCTGTGCAGGGCGTGCATCTCTCTCTCTCTCTGTGCAGAGCGTGCGTCTCTCTCTCTCTCTCTGTGCAGGGCGTGCGTCTCTCTCTCTCTCTGTGCAGAGCGTGCGTTGCGTCTCTCTCTCTCTCTCTCTCTGTGCAGAGCGTGCGTCTCTCTCTCTCTCTCTCTCTCTCTCTGTGCAGAGCGTGCGTCTCTCTCTCTCTCTCTCTCTCTCTCTCTCTGTGCAAAGCGTGCTTCTCTCTCTCTCTGTGCAGGGCGTGCATCTCTCTCTATCTCTGTGCAGGGTGTGCGTCTCTCTCTCTCTGTGTGTACAGGGCGTGCGTCTCTCTCTCCCTCTCTCTGTGCAGGGCGTGCGTCTCTCTCTCGCTTTCTCTGTGCAGGCGTGCGTCTTTATCTCTGTGTAGTGCGTGCATCTCTCTCTGTGCAGGGCGTGTCTCTCTCTCTCTCTGTGCAGGGTGTGGATCTCTCTCTCTCTCTGTGCAGGGCGTGCATCTCTCTCTGTGCAGGGCGTGTCTCTCTCTCTCTCTGTGCAGGGTGTGGATCTCTCTCTCTCTCTGTGCAGGGCGTGCATCTCTCTCTGTGCAGGGTGTGCATCTCTCTCTCTCTCTGTGCAGGGCGTGCATCTCTCTCTGTGCAGGGCGGGCATCTCTCTCTCTATCTCTGGGCAGGGTGTGCATCTCTCTCTCTCTATCTCTGTGCAGGGTGTGCGTCTCTCTCTCTCTCCCTCTCCCTCTCTCTCTCCCTCTCCCTCTCCCTCTCTCTCTCTCTCTCTCTCTCTCTCTCTCTCTCTCTCTCTCTCTCTCTCTCTCTCTCTCTCTCTCTCCCTCTCTCTCTCTCTCTCTCTCTCTCTCTCTGTGCAGGGCGTGCGCCTCTCTCACTCTCTTTGTGCAGGCGTGCATCTCTCTCTGCAGGGCGTGTATCTCTCTCTCTCTATGTGCAGGGTGTGCATCTCTCTCTGTGCAGGGCGTGTGTGCCTCTCTCTCTCTCTCTCTCTCTCTCTCTCTCTGTCCAGGGCGTGCGTCTATCTCTCGTTCTGTCTGTGCAGGGCATGTGTCTCTCTCTGCAGGGTGTGCGTCTCTCTGTCTCTCTGTGCAGGGCGTGCATCTCTCTCTGTGCAGGGCGTGCGTCTCTCTCTCTCGCTCTGTGTGCAGGGCGTGCGTCTCTCTCTCTCTTTGCAGGGCATGAGTTTCTCTCTCGCTCTCTCTGTGCAGGGCGAGCATCTATCTCTCGCTCTCTGTGCAGGGCGTACGTCTATCTCTCGCTCTGTCTGTTCAGGGCGTACGTCTCTCTGTGCAGGGTGTGCGTCTCTCTCTCTCTGTGTTGGGCGTGCGTCTCTCACTGTGCAGGTCGTGCGTCTCTCTCTTTCTCTCTCTCTCTGTGCAGGGCATGCGTCTCTTTCTTTCTCTCTCTGCAGGGCGTACATCTCTCACTGTGCGGGGCGCGCGTCTGTGCGGGGCGCGCGTCTGTGCGGGGCGCGCGTCTGTGCGGGGCGCGCGTCTGAGCATCTTCTGTATTCAGTGGCCACGTTGTAATGCAGCATGAGAACCACTAGCAGCTGTCTTATGGTTGTCTGTGTTCAAAAGTAGTAAGAAATCTGGGGCCCAAGTATTTTCATTATTTATAATCAAATTCTTTTTGCGTAGAAATACAGCAGGCCCATTAATAATAATAATAATATTATTATATTTAATAATAATAATAATAATAAGTATAATAATAATTATAAGTGTAAGTATGCATGATTTTTATTGGTTTTGCCAGTTTGTAAATCTGATTCTTGCCCTATACATTAGTATATGAGAATCGCTGATGTGCAGTAGAGCCGCACTGCTGATCTCAGCATTCATTGCTACATTGACGTCTTTACTCTGACTGTAAAAATGAAATGGATGGCCTGAGAAAGAATCCTGCATTCAAATATAAATAAAGCCTGGTGCTGAGTGAGGTAGCATGTCACACACACACACACACAGATGGGGGAGGGAGGATGCGCTGCAGACAGCAGAGGGCCAGTTAACTGCTGTTTATATTTAACCCAACAGGGGAGCCTTAGACACTGACAGCTGAGACTCTGCTTTACCCGCTGTGTGCACAGAGAAGGCGGTGGGACTGTCTGTGGCCAGTGGCAGTATTTAATAATAATGATAGTAAAAAGACTCCAAAGAACAATACTGCTTTAGAAATACAGTAGTATTTCAAAAGAAATGAGTCACACCAAGCACCAGTCAGGTTCAGCTACTGATTTTGTCTGACTGAAAGGCTTCTCTTTGTTTGTGCCTTAGAGATGATCACGGATTCAGTCCACTGCACTGGGCGTGTCGGGAGGGACGCTCCAATGTGGTGGACATGCTCATTATGCGAGGAGCCCGCATCAACGTGATGAACCGCGGAGATGACACACCACTCCACCTGGCTGCTAGCCACGGACACCGTGACATTCTGGGCAAGGTTTGCACAATCAGTATGCACGTACACATGTACGTATATATACCTGTATAAGAGTCCGATATGTTTTGGGCGAGGTGTTCGTTCAGACACGGTCAAACATACACACACGTTGAGTGCAGACTTAAACATAACATGTCTGTAAGCCAGTTTCATTCCTGGCTAGTTATATAGTAAGTACCAGATTTGAAAAACACTATCTGCGGTGAGTGTCACCTAATTCTCACCACTACTCACCCATTCTCTTTAAATGAGATCTGAAATTTTACTGGTTTGATTGCGTTGAACCTTATTGTGTAAAGTATACATATTTAATATATTAAAATCTGTTTTTTTTTTTAGACCAAGTTATTGCTTTACAAATGTTTTTTATTTATTTGTTTGTTTGTTTATTTTGGGTGTGCAGAATGACTTATTTCTGTGTTTTTAATACTTTTTCAGCTAATTCAGTGCAAAGCAGACACCAATTCATCTAATGAACACGGCAACACCCCGCTCCACTATGCTTGCTTCTGGGGCCATGACTTGGTTGCTGAGGTAAGTTTACGCTTCCCTCTGTTGGCCATATCATAGAACCACAGTGATTTAGTCACAGGCATGTGAAATCCACAGACACACAGTGTTATGCATATCTCTGTGAGCCAAATAAGAATCTTGGTCTCAGTTAAAGACACATTTCCCCAACCTATATACAGTTAGTGGCCACTCCATTGGTCCACCTACCTCCTATGGCACAGGCAACAAATATTACTGTAGCTTTAATGTAGTTCTTGAGAGTAAATCAACGTCTGCATGTAAACACTGAATTGGGAATATTGTTGCAGGACTTTAGACTAGGCTAGATGGTTTCCTTAGATTTCAGTGTCAGATGTTTTTTCCACACCACCTTATCTTAGTTTAGGTTTACATTTACCTTCTATCCGCACTCATTGACACTTATCGTATATATCTGAACTTCCTAAGCATATACTTATTGTGTGAAATTTATTAGCCTTCATCAACACTTCTATCTTTTCCCTTCATCAAATATGTGGGATTACTATAGGAAAATAATTGATAAGGTATTAATTACACACACTTCTTGTAGTTATTGATTTTTTTTTTTTTCCTCTCTCTCTCTTTCATTGTGTAAATCAGGTCTTTTTTTTTTTTGGCGATAATTTGTTTTGATTACCCTGATCAGTGATCCTTAGGGCTATGTTATGTTATGTGGTGAACAGATTTGAGAGGACAAATGCATATGCCCCCTTTTCCACCAGAAAGGACCGGGTGTTGGTTCAGTGCTGGTGCTGGTTCTAAGTTGGTTCCACTGGCGAGCCTTCTAAGAACCGGTTTGCCTTTCCATGGGCTAGAGAGCCATCACTGTATACAACGTTATACAGCAGCATTAGCGCAGCAGCGGCAAACACAACATCGACAATGGCGGATGTTGCCTTACTGTTAATGCTTATGGCTTTGCGAACCTACATTAGCATTTAAACGCGACGAATCCTGATTTAAAATGATTTTAAAATGGCACTAAAGACGTTCTCTTTTGCCTTGTTGGTCACAGTAACCCTGTCCACAGCCCCCAACGCAAACAGTTCTTAAGTTTAGACCCGCAATATTTTGGTGCTACTTAAGAACCACTTTTCCTGGTTCAGAGCCGGTGCTTTGGGTGTCGAAAAAGAAAGAACTGATTTTAAATCAAGCTCTGGCTCTAAACCAGCACTCAAACTGCCTTGGTGGAAAAGGGGCACTAGTGAGCAGTCAGGCAGGCTTCACCTGGAAACTGTTTGTGCAAATGTCTTGGATTGTTTTGAAGTATGTTTCAGGTCTTTAGCCATCTGCACTGCACAGCATTTGACTAAATCGGTACCCATAACATAGTCCTACACTTGTCTGAACACATATTGCTGCTTTAGTCAGCAGTGACATCATCAAGAAGTACGAGGACCCCAGTTCCTTTGGCAGCCATATATGTCCATCCCATATAATGAAGTGTTGTGTTTTGAATCATGAACAGGTCCTTCCATTTTTACTTTTGTATTTCATGCTAAACCCACAGTATTTACTGTCTGTGGAAATTCTTTCTGGCATCTGCATATAGTTGTGTTCTGTGTTCTTAACTTTTTGCTGTTCCAGAATTCACCAGTTTATGCTTTCTTGGTAGGAATGCACCAGTGTACCAAATGATTTGGAACCAACTAATGTTTTTGATTTATGCTCACTTGTAAGTGATATAATGAGGGAATAACAAACCCTGCCATGCAACGGTTGAAGAGCTACGCATAAAGTGCAGTAATTAATACACAGTTAACCTGATTTGGATGCAGGGATTCTCAAATGAAAGCAAGAGTATTTCACTCCAATGTTGATATGCTGTGGTAGATAGTACGGAGAGACAATGGGGGAAAATGTGGGTGACCACTGGCAAACTGGACACAAGGCCATTTATACGCTCTGCACAGTTAGTGTGGGTGTTGACATCTACTGGTGATATTGTTTAGTGATGGAAGAAGCAATTTGAGGGTCTTGTTATACTATTGTGCATATCCTCCTTTCATCAGGTAGTTACAGAAATCTCTGATGTCTAGAAGTTCTTTCTGTCGCTTTATTTGTTGGTAACATTCTTAGCAATGAATGACAAGGTTAGTGTTGTGTGATGTTGTGTCTGGCAAACTAGGATGGGGTATCTATTTTTTAAAATAGGGTGGTATTCCAAGTATACCATTTTATCCAGTTATACCCATTTCATGGCTCTGGAAAGGAGATTTAGGAGGTCTGTGGGTTCTGGCCAGGTCATAGAACAGTGGACCAGCTCTTTACCCTTGCACAGCTTTGAGAGGGGTTATGAAAGTATGGTAATCAAGTCTAGACGTGTATTTGATTATTTGCTCTATCGTTTGTTGTGGGAGGTAATGAAGGAGTACGGTGTATTAGGTTTGCTTCTATATATGAAGCACTGTATGAGTGCAGCATTACTGCACTCTGGAAACCATTTATGTTGGTTTTCATATCCATCACAGGTGTGACTTGTTTTATCTACTGTTTATGGTTTTGATGGACTAGATATAAAGACCCAGCCAGGGTTGTAGAACTTTACAGCATAGGGCGGGAAAGAAGCACGATCCCACTTATTTAACGATGATATTCTGTTGACATCATGCGCAGTGGGATGCGAATCATCACCTCCAAATCCAAGACCATGTTTCTCTCAGAGATGTGGGGAGACATCTTGCTCCTGTTGGGAGAGTTTAAATATCTTGGGATCCCATAACCCCACTAATGGAAAAAGAGAGCATGAGAATGACACAACGGGTTATGAGCATGTTTCCTGGTCAGCTCTCGGTAGAGTTGTATCAGGCATATCCCACTGGAAGGAGAGCTCAGGGCAGATGCAAATGTCTTGTGGTCCCCCAGGAGGAGTTGGAATCTATAGCCATGGATTGGAAAGTCAAGGCAGATCAGGAACTTGTCACTGCCTTTTGCCACTATGTCCATCACCAGGAATAGCTGATTGAGTGGGGTGAATGACCATGCGACTGAATATCCTATCCTATCTTATTCTATACTTTTAATGTTTACTTGTCAACTTACTAGTATTTGATGCTTCCTTTCTAATGATTACAGATACAGGGGGCGGACAATCTGTACATAGCAACAGATTAGCCTACACTTAGATACTGTATACCTCGTACTACACATGTATACCTCATACTACTATGCATGTATGTATGGCAGGTTAACTATTTACAGTTTGCATTTCTCAATTCCATTTCAGGACCTTGTCAATAATGGTGCTCAGGTGAGCATCTGTAACAAATATGGAGAAACACCAATGGACAAAGCTAAGCCACACCTGCGTGACCACCTGAAAGGTAATAAATCTATTTTTAACTGTAAAACTCATAAGACAGTAAAATTCATTTAAATATGAATGACCATACTGTAGTGTATTTAGCACATTAACCTTAACATTTTGTGTTCAGAAATGGCTGAGAAGCAAGGACAGAATCTGACCAAAGTTCCCTTTAAGGACACCTTCTGGAAGGGCACAACTCGAACACGTCCACGTAAGCACTCATTGTGTATAAACATTGCAGCTAAGCATTGTATAAAGCGATATAACTAGACACTTCTGAGGTACAAAATATATTTTGTAAATTACTTCTTTTCTAACAATGTTTTGTATTGCTGGGTTTGTTTGTTTTTTGTTTTGTTTTAAAATATCTATAGGCAATGGCACACTAAACAAACATGCTGGCGTAGACTACAAGCAGCTCTCATTTATGGCCAAGATAAATGAAAATCACTCAGGAGAGGTTAGCCCACTTTTCTCTGCTGTAAACTTTGCCCATTGTCGTTTTTGTAGCAGGATATTTTCAACTGTTACTCCTTTTTAATAGCTGTGGAAGGGACGCTGGCAAGGGACGGAAATTGTAGTGAAGGTGTTCCATGTTCGGGATTGGACCACTAGAAAGAGTCGTGACTTTAATGAGGAATACCCCAAGCTGAGGTGTGTATATATAGATATAGATATGTATATAACTTTTCTGGGTAGTCTGTAGCATTGATGTGAAGAAAGGGAAGTGCACAAATAAGGTTTCTCTACAGATGATGTAAAGGAGCTTGCAAATGCCTCAAATGTTTAACCTCTACTTATAGGACAATTTTCGGGTCAAACCTATGACTATTTGTAGCAATTTTTTTAACATATTGTATACTGATGCCTGACCTGTATTAAATAAAAGGGCTTAAATGTTGTCTACAAGCTGTCATTGTGTTTGTGTGTCTGTCTCCTTACTTTAGAATCTTCTCCCATCCCAACGTGTTGCCCATGTTGGGGGCATGTCAGTCACCCCCTGCTCCCCACGCAGTCATCATCACACACTGGATGCCATATGGCTCCCTTTACAACGTGCTCCATGAGGGCACCAGTGAGTAAAGTTTTCTAAACTTTAGAGATCTGAACAGACAACGTGAAGTGCCTTCTGGGTCTTGTGTTTGGCATCACAGATTTAAGTTGTGTGTTGTGTTTTTTTTTTTTTTTTTTTGGTTATTTTTTTCGGAAGCTGCGTTATAAAAAAGATTAGGACTTAAATCAGGTTTTGCTCGCACTTTAGACTTTGTGGTGGATCAGATGCAGGCGGTGAAGTTTGCACTGGATATTGCATGCGGGATGGCCTTCCTTCACACACTGGAGCCCATGATTCCACGTCACTATCTCAACAGCAAGAGTGTCATGGTAAGTGTGAAATCTGCACAGAACTTATCCTTTCTTGGGCCTAACAGAGCCAGTGTATTTCATGAGGTATCAGGAACGCACGCTTTCTGTCTAAAAGCAATTCTTTAGACACAAGTCCAGTTGCCTTGGCTTTACTATTAGGCATTTAAAATACCTGACTGACTAAAATACATGATCATTTTAACTGATGTTGCTGTTGATGCCATTGAACAGATAGATGAGGACATGACAGCCAGGATAAGCATGGCAGATGTGAAGTTTTCCTTCCAGTGTCCTGGCAGGATGTATTCTCCAGCGTGGATGGCCCCTGAAGGTACCACCCTAGGTTTCAGTAGACTCCTTCTTTTAAGCCCCATTGTTGGATTGTTTACTCTGTGTACTTTTTAATTTGCTCCACCAGCTCTGCAGAAGAAGCCAGAGGAAATTAACAGGCGTTCTGCAGACATGTGGAGCTTTGCTGTGCTGCTCTGGGAACTAGTCACCAGAGAGGTACCGTTTGCTGATCTCTCCAACATGGAGATTGGCATGAAGGTAAGAGTGATATCAATTTTTTTATTAGTTTATTTACTTATACAAATCACAAAATACTGTTTAAAAGCTTTTTGGTTTAACAAACATTTCCCTATTTTCCTTTTTTTCTTAATCTATACTAGATTAGCATTTCTCTTGGGGTTGAAAAATATTATGATAATGACTAACATCTGTTGGGTATTTTGCTGTCACTCAAGGTTTTATTTAAGTTGATGAGGTCCACACTTATTTAGGATCTAATAAATATAAACATAGAACTGTGGTAGGATTGTACTTTTTTTCTGTTGACAGTATATTGAGCCCTACTAGAATTTTTATTGTGTCAGTGATGGAAGTAAAACCTTTCCCTGTATCTTAATATTCATGTAAATCTATTCATGACTTTTCTGTTCTTTCATTTTCATCCATACCTTCCTCGTTTGTCCTCCAGGTGGCACTAGAGGGTCTGCGTCCCACCATCCCACCTGGCATCTCGCCCCACATCTGCAAGCTTATGAGAATCTGCATGAATGAAGATCCTGCTAAAAGACCCAAATTTGACATGATCGTGCCCATCCTGGAGAAGATGCAAGACAAATAAAAAGCCCTGGCTGTTCTCTCTACTACTCCCCTGCGCATCAACAACCTCCTCACCCTCACCCTCTTCATATGCTGATTGCACCAGTATTGCCTTAAACCCGCCATTCACCAAAGTGCTCTGTGTCACTGTATACTTTGCAATGAAAGCACGTTTGTACTTTGTACGTCTTGGACTGTTTAGTGTTATCCTTGCAATCTCTTGTACTGTTCCTTGTGATACACAATCAGTGGATGATAGTGTATGTCTACTCTCTGTAAGGGGTTTATGGAGAAAGATATGGAATTATTTAAATGCCTCTTAATAGCCATATGTGTGTTAAGGATGAGGAGCATGTGACACAGTGAATGTACTGTAACAACTAAAATGTACCATCTAACCACTAGACCCTTCATTTCATTGTTAATCATCACTGTCCTTCCCGGGGGCCATATTTTAGCATTATTAGCCGTGCTTGTGAAGTCTTTCTTTAAATGGTCAATTTTAAACCTTGTGATGTATGTTTCTTAACTTTTGTGGCAAAGGGAGTTTTCCTGTACCGACTCCCTGCTAAAGAATTATATATATGCAATGAATAGTATTTGATCAAAATCCCAGCCATAGCCATATTTCCAACTTTTAGCAGTCATTCATTAACTTTAATGTTTGTGTGTGCAAGAAGTGTTTCCTTTCTTATCTTTTGCCTTACCATGCAACTAGTTACCAAATAGTGAAATGCCCAAAGCATCAATGCAGACGTCATTAATCTACGGCTGCAGTTATTTTAATGCTATAGTTTTCTGTTTCATTTTTCAGTCAGGTCCGGAGCAAAACTACAGATGCATGACTTTTCTCTATTTCATTAATTAACATTAATATCATCATATTTCTGTTATCTAATCTTCACTGTTCGTGTTGTGTGCTAAAATGTAAGGTTCTAAACATTTTTATACTGTCTGTATACATATATGTATGTTTTTAACATGGGGAGATGCACCTGCCTACCCATGAGTGCTTTGTTATGAACTTCTGTCAACACTACATCTATACACTAGCTCTACGCTTTCTGCTTTCCTGCTTTCACTGTCTGACGTGAGCTTTTCAGTGTTTAATAAGAGCCAGGGAGAAAATGATCATAAATGTCCCATAGAATATTTAATCCAATACAATATATTGGATCAGGAACCGATATTTTTTACTCCACTCTTAAGTAAACCACAGTTGTAGAGGAAGGCATTTTTGTCTTTTAAATTATCTCACCATTTTTTTTTTTGTTTGTTTCTTGCTGATATTTTGAATAAAATTTTGTGGCCTTTTTTTTTTTTAAATCTTTTTTGGAAATTTTATTTTTCATGTAAACAGGAGTTTACAAACCGAACAGAAGAACAAGTACAAATAAAGTGTTTTGCCCTTGCTTAACTTGATTTGTCAGCATGATTTGTGTGCAGTTATATGTTAAAAATGATATGTGCAAGAATTTTTAATTCTATTATTATTTTTATTTATTTATTTTCCTTGCGTCTCATTGGCGTTTATGAATCATTCTTTGGGTCACGTGACCATAACAGGAAGCGGATTCCTGCTTGTTCTGCTGCTCGGTTTTGTTTGCTAACACTGCGTACGTTTTCTACATGAAAAAGAAAAGTCAGCTGTGTTTCGTTAGTTCAGCGATGGCTATTATCTTCCTCGTCATGTTTGTGATGTATAGCACCTTAAATTCCCACGTAAGTTCATTTGTTTTTCTTCTTTGTATCTATAATAATTCACATTGGTGTCTAAGCCATAGCTCGGTTCCAGCTCTTGGATGCAGAGCAGGTTCCTCACTAGCTAATTAGTGCTGAACGATCTAATACAAAAACTGATCTCTAAAGGAATATTAATTTATGTGAGGAAATATGACGATTACTGTAGCTGTCAAGGTGCAATCTATCCATAATAAGTAGTGACGTACATGAATAACCGATTCATTTTGAGCGAATCGTTAAAAGTACCGAATCGATAAGCGATTCATTGTTTAACGACTCACTTCTAAGGTTACTTCTTGTCCAAAATTTGCTTACATTAAACGACCTGAGCAAACTCAACCCCTCATACGCTAAATACATTAGTCCCTGCTTAAAAAAAATCATAGCAAGTTTATGTGCTTCCAGTGTGTGTTATTTTACAGTCAGTACTCATTCATGCATCTTCAGTTTATCCAGACCCTGTATTCTGGTTTATTCACCATGGCTGTGACACCAGTCCATCACAGTCACACGCCCCTGGGACATTTATTGTAGTTAGTCTGTACACCTAGGTGTGGACAGTAGGAGGAAACCAGAGAACCTGAGGGAAACCCATGGAATACCACACAGAAACCTGTATGGGATTAAAGGAGGGATCCTGTACCTGGGTGTAACGGAGCATTTCTACTCACTGAGCCACAGTGATGCCTCAAATTCCCTTACACTTGAGAACATCGACCAGTTTTTTTTAATTGTTCTTGCTGCGATTTTCACAGCTAGTGGATTTTTGAACATGGTTCTAACACTACATGTGTTATCAGTTAAATTGGGCTGAGATTAGTCTTATCCATGTTAAAAGCAGTAATGGAGCAGAAATATGAATACACCACCTCTTTATTTATTAGTCTTTATTATAGTATTAAAAGATATATTTCACGCATTTGCATAATCAACAAAACCGCATACAAATATGCTAAATTCTTTTATGTTTGAATAAATAAATAAATAAATAAATAAAAAATTCCCAAGTCGTCTGGTGGCTTATGACTAGAAATTTCAGGGAAAGGGGAATTTGTATACCAACAGACTGTGAGTAATATTCAGGGGAAAATAAGAGGAACAATCTTTCACAGAAAAAAAGAGCAAAATGATACAGAGAAGGTCTTTAAGTTATGTATATATGTGATTGTGCATTTGCATGAAACTGGGGACTGGCAAATGGCTAACTTACATTTATATTGTCGTTATTTCAAAAGATTGAGTTTTTCTCGTTGTTAAATGTTGTTAGAATTTATAAAAGATCAAATAAACCAGACTCTAAACCAGAATTTTTACCTTTACAAGAACTTTGGCTGTATAAATCTTTTTTAGATACCTTATACCAGAACTGACCAGGCAACAACTGATTCAAATTATTTAAATGTATGAAAATATTTGAATTACTAGAAAGAGCCATGTTGTACACCATTATAAGAGCTCTGTCTTTCTTCTCGGTTCTATATTTGATCTTTTTTGTCTGTGATAATTTTTTGGAAGTATGTAGCATCAGGACGTAAAAGGAATGTCAGTATTGCTGGGAGAACACTCTACAAGCTGGACACCTCCTGGCCTAAATATTCCGAGCATTTCACTGGAGAGGTTTTCGGAGTGGCTGTGAACCATCAGGCCGGTGTAGTGTACATTGTGCAGGTGAGGTTAAAGTGTGCTCACATCCAAATAATTGATATGCCACAGGAGAGTATCAGGTATATATATTTATATACACTGTTTTTATGCAGAGAGGTGAGAATGTCCCTAAAGTTCTGGTGTTTAGCACAGACGGAGATTTCCTGCATGCCTGGAACACCAGCACACTAGAGATGCCACATGGTATTTTTCTGGCCAACGCTTCAAGTTTCCCCACTGTGTGGATAACTGATGTGGGGAATGGTGAGTTTCAAACTATCGTTCATTTAAATTCTGATCTTCTGTTGATCCAGTGGCAGGCCCAGGTTCAGTTCCTGTGCAGGGCGCTAATCCAGCCACTGATCCAGCCATCGGATAAAATAAAACCTCCACCAAGTCGAATATGCGGACCACATGATTCACACAGGGAACAGGGAGCGCCCGAAAGAAGAAGATTTGTTTAAATTCTGGTCTGTCAATTACAAACTGAGCAAAACACACAGCTCGAAGGTGGTTTGGAAATTCAGAATCAATTTCAAGGATACTGAGGGTGCTTAAATGGACAGTGATACAAATACTATGAGATTTCTTAGCAGGAAGCTGAAGTAGCTGAGCAGGAGAAGTGCAGAAGGGTTGCATTAGGAGATAAAAATTAGTGTTATTATTTGCAGCTGCCAGCATTACCTACACAACATATCAGATAGCAGATATGTAGTTTAGAACAGCACACTTATTGTACCTTATGAAAAAAGGTCTTAAATACAACTGAGATCACTTTATTAAAAAAACTATTGACACCCTACAGCGATAGTCATCAACTGCCACACCACAGTCCAGTTACAGAGCCATAAAAGTATTCCATGGCTGAACTGGGTGCAGTGTTAAATACATGAATCAAATACACATCACCAGCACCAGAGATGGCAGATGTCTGTGTCACTGACAATTTCACCTAGTTACTCATTTGTATACTCCATTATTTTTTTTTTTATTTTTTTATTTTTTTTTTTTTTAAAAAGAATTGAAAATTGAAAAAACACTTGTTTCAGATTTTTGTACTTACTAATAGCAAGCAGGGGGGCACGGTGGCTTAGTGGTTAGCACGTTCGCCTCACACCTCCAGGGTCGGGGTTCGATTCCCGCCTCCACCTTGTGTGTGTGGAGTTTGCATGTTCTCCCCGTGCCTCGGGGGTTTCCTCCGGGTACTCCGGTTTCCTCCCCCGGTCCAAAGACATGCATGGTAGGTTGATTGGCATCTCTGGAAAAAATTGTCCCTAGTGTGTGATTGCGTGAGTGAATGAGTGTGTGTGTGCCCTGCGATGGGTTGGCACTCCGTCCAGGGTGTATCCTGCCTTGATGCCCGATGACGCCTGAGATAGGCACAGGCTCCCCGTGACCCGAGGTAGTTCGGATAAGCGGTAGAAGATGAATGAATGAATGAATGAATAATAGCAAGCAAAGTACCAGATGTATTTTTTAACAGAACAGATTAATTGTGCATGTTTTTCAGTCTCTGAATAATGGTCAGCATCTTGTGGAGAAAAAAAAAACCTTGCAGTGATGAACTTTTGAGACTGACTTGTAAAAAACCTCTTGTATAAAATATATTTACCTATATATTTGCAGGGCCCTATGGACACACTATAAAGCAGTATTCATCCTCTGGGAAGCTGCTGCAGGTGCTGGGAACAGCAGGGAAATCCGGCTCTGGTCTCAACCCACTGCAGTTCGACCAACCTGCTGATATTTTCATCCATGACTCCACCAGAGAGATTTACATTGTGGATGGAGATGGAGGAATGAACAACCGTCTCATCAAACTGTCTCAAGGTTTTAATATGAATAATAATAATAACTTGATTTATAGTGTATTGGGGATGTTCACAGTATTTAAGGTGTGGTCAGAAGTTCATGCAGGCAGTCAGATATAAAACACACGTTTTGATGATGGATTAGTGACCACAACACAATTGTGAATGTTGCAAAAGTAAATGTGCCACACAACATGCTGGGTTTCAAATGTATTAATCCAACGTTTCTTTTTTACTCTTATGCTCTGTGGCTGAATTCTAGCTGATACCAGAGCTCTCACACTGATACTGTAGAGATGTGATCTGATTCTGCTGTGAAAACATTTTTGAGCGAAAAACAAATTATAATAGTGTCTCTCTGTCAGTCATGTAGCCAGTTTGTTTGGCTTTGGAGAAATACTGAAAGAAGGAGATGAAGATACTAACTAACTAACTTTTCTCAAAAAAACAATGACTTTATCTTTAATTGGAAACAGTGTTGTGTTTGTTATTTCACGCTGTTGAATTTTTGATGCTGATTGGTCAGAAGTTTGATTTATTTTTAAACAGCTCTGATGGTTGTTTCAGATGCATGGTTTATATTAATATAGCAAATTTTAATGCATTATTTTTACACAGGGAGCAGAATGGTTGGTGATGATTATCAGTCTCGGAGTCTTCAGTATCAGTGCTTTGTAACTTACAGTTTTCTCCCAAGGCAAAGTCTTCAGTACAGCAGGATTTTTTTTGTTTCTGTAACATGACGAGCTGCATTTTCTGTCTTTCTAACTGAAGGAGACAATTATCTGAAGCTGTTATAAGTGATCTCAGGGACTACATTTGAAGTATGTGTCATTGAATTAAAAAAAGAATCTTGGTTAAAATAAACCTTAGAAAATAGAAATTGTTGTATCAGCGAAATAAAGCACTGGGATGTTTCGATTAATTGTGTGGTCTTTGTGTAGACCTGCAGATGTTGTGGATGCATGGTGAGAAAGGTGAAGGGCTCTCACAGTTCTACATCCCTCACAGTGTGGCTGTCGATCATTTTCAGAGGGTATGTCTGCAAAATATTTATAATCTTTATTTCCTTGTCATTCATCCACTTTTACATCTATATGTTTCACTATATGGTGCACTATGGAAAGCTGTATCATACCCACTGTTTGTGTCAGGTGTGGGTTGCTGACCGAGGAAATAAGCGGATTCAGGTGTTTAACTCGGTGACTGGAGACTGGCTGGGCTCATGGGGAAGCTGCTTCACAGACGACGCACCTTACTCCGTGAGGTAAAATACAATCAAGATGTTTCAAGTTCCCAAACCTGTATGCATTGTGTTACAGTACAGTTTGTTTTTCTGCACAGGCTCACCCCTGACCAGAAGTACCTGGTTGTTGCACAGTTAAACACTAACCGTGTCACTCTGCTGGAGGCTCCACCTGTGGGAATTATTGGTCAGTGTAAAGTGGTGAGTTCCATCCAACTGGCTGATGACATTAAACCTCACCTGGTGGATTTGGATCAGAAAACGGGAGCACTTTACGTGGCAGAAATCGGTGGTCAGCAGGCTCAGAAGTTTGTACCAACAACATTTAGGAATAACGTCCTTTAAACCACAGACTTCACCTGCTCAGAGGGAGCTGTTTGAAAGGGAAGATGAAATTATTAAAACCTGACATAATTTAGATTCATTTTGAATAAGGGTATGAACCATTAAGTCATATTCGGGATAAATACGATACTATAATAATATTTCTAAGAATATTTTCCAGATGCCAGTTCTAAGCTGAAATAAGTGCACTTTATTTTGGTATTGCAGGATGATCAGAATACTTTGTTTTCGGTTTGTAATACAATATGTCTGTGCAGGTGAATGTTTTGACTGGATGGAACAAATAAGCTTTGACATGAAAACAAGTATTTAAGTCTGAATTTCAGTCCACATTTAAGCACATAAATATTCTTAAGTGTAAGAGTACATGCATCTTGTTTAGTGTTGCCTGGTGCTTTTGAATGTGACTGTAACTGTATTTGCCATGTCTGTAATGCTTTACTTTGTGCTGTAACATATTCATGTAAATCTATACTATAATTCATGTTTGCTTTAGAAATGTGAGTTGATGCTTTTTCTGTGATTTGGAAAAATATATGGATTGACATGCCACTATATAACTTGTTTTTATCCATCATTATCAGTTTGGGACATATTTTAGAGTGATTTAATATATAATGGAAGCAATTTGTGAGAGGAAAGGTGTGACCAGTATTACCTGAGTTTTGTTATGTATGACTGAAAATATACATGGAGTTTATCAAAAGATTTTTAAAGTAGTCTGTATTTTTATTAGTGACTAATTATTAAATGTGTCAACTTTTCACTGTATTTATAATGGACATATACAAAGGTTATTGCAAGTGCAAACTTAATTAGGAGGCCAAATATGTGTTTAGGTATTGATATTATTATTATTATTATTATTATTATTATTATTATTGGAAATGGTCATTGAGCAGTGTTGTTTGTTATTTGTTGTGTACATTTGCAATGTGAATCAATTAATTCATGTAGCAAAAAAGAATCATGTTTCTGAACTCGATGTCAAAAAAACTGCCATTTGTCTTTACTGGAAATTACTGTCTTTACTCTATTGTAAGATTAAATCATTTTCAAAACCAAAGTATTCTTTAAAGCTGTAAATGTCAATAAACCTCTGTCAATACAATGCTCACCTGAGGCATGTCTTAGTACTGTGTGTTTATCTCTGTACATTATACACACCACGTTTATGCACAATTTTTATAGTTAACACAAGGAGATTTAATTGTCCACTTTATTAGAAACACAAAACTCATTAATTATTCCATCAGCCAATCAGGTAGCAGCTGTGCAATGCATAGAAAACTATGCAACTACAACACAATAGCTCCGGTGTTCTATCACTTTTTCCTACTTGTCAGAATTTCCTACTGGTAGCAATGACATATAAATAACGTATAACCTATCGGTCTGTACTACTTTATCAAAATTCATGACTATAATTTAAAATGGACATACTGCAAAATATGCAATACTCCGTTTTAACATGGGTAGCAGATTCTGACATGACCCCCCTCACACACACACACCCCACACCAAAAAGAAAAAGAAAAAAGAAAATTTATGACATAAAACATTCCAAAACTTAATATTTGAATTTAACAAAACATATTAAATTATACAATGTGGTGCTGGTGGTTAATAGCCTGAGAATTTAATTTATGATAAATTCATTCATTCATTCATTCATTCATCTTCTACCGCTTATCCGAACTACCTCGGGTCACGGGGAGCCTGTGCCTATCTCAGGCGTCATCGGGCATCAAGGCAGGATACACCCTGGACGGAGTGCCAACCCATCTCAGGGCACACACACACTCCCATTCACTCACGCAATCACACACTAGGGACAATTTTCCAGAGATGCCAATCAACCTACCATGCATGTCTTTGGACCGGGGGAGGAAACCGGAGTACCCGGAGGAAACCCCCGAGGCACGGGGAGAACATGCAAACTCCACACACACAAGGCGGAGGCGGGAATCGAATCCCGACCCTGGAGGTGTGAGGCGAACGTGCTAACCACTAAGCCACTAAGCCACCATGCCCCCATGATAAATTCATTATTTTATAAAATGTTTTGATTTTATAAAAACCGGGGCCCCCTGGCACCATCTCAGGGCCCCCAGTTTGAGAACCACTGGCCTAGACCACTTGTTCTGAGGTGTTGTCAGTGAACAGGCTGTAAAGCTGTTGGCTAAGTTACAGACACACATGAAAAACTCATGCTGATTATCTGGGAAACTTTCTCTAACAGCAGTCAAAATGTCATTGTGTCAAACAAGTTGTGAATTTGTTGTAACATTAAAACAGGAGAAACTTACTCTGTGCTCAAAGTGATGCTCGCAGCTCCAGTGGTTTTTTTTCTGGAAATGTTTTTTTTCATTGGTTGTTGCGCTAAATCTTACCCAGTACAATAGTTACTGTATTGTATTAATAGTTCTGTTTTCTGATTGGCTATTGTGTAGCCTATTTTTTGATTGGCTGATAAGTGTCAGGCTCGACTAAGAGCTCCAAGGGAGACGTACCCCAACGCTAACCATAACCATAGTTTTTGGTTGTTTATTTGTTTTCTAAACTAAAGCTACCTGTATGACTGTTTTGTCCTTTGTAGTATGTTGTTTTTTTTTTTGAAAGAGGGTGTTTTTCCAAGACCTCGGGAAACACGCCCACTTTACGTTGTGGTAACGAAACCCCTGGAATTTAGTGAATGCCGGAGGTGTGCAGGGTATGAGACTGAGGCGGGGGTGGGGCTCCACACGACAGGGGGCAGGGCTCCACACGACAGGGATGTTTGCGTAAACAAGATCCAGCGTGTTCTTTTTCTAACTTCGCTCAGTGTTTCACTATGGGAATTGCTTTGGGCGTGACCAACTACGGAAGCTCTTATGACACCACGTCTGTCTTTGAGACAGTTCGACCTGCAACCAGGCTCTGCCCTGCCTATATCAGCCAAGTCGACCCCTGTCTACGTCATTCGCGCTTTCTTCCTGTGGGAGACTGCAGAAAGCTCTCTCAGTGCATCCCGACTTGCTGATCTCGCTTAACTGTTCAATAGACGGACCGTCATTGGATTCCGTCGCCGAACGCGACATCAGTAGAGAGATTGTGGTGAGTGACAACCCTAAATTTGGAATAGCGTCCGCGTCGTGGCGAGCTATTCTGATCTCCTGCTGCGCATTTAGTTACAGCGGTAGGAAACATCTAATTTGCTTCGGTTTACGCGTCAAGGCGGACCTATCGAAGGTTTCATCCAAAGTCTAACAGGCTAACGTGTTGTGACGAGTCTTTGGGCATGAGTCGAAGACTAAGGAGGCTGCATCCCGCCCTTGTCCATCATCATTTGGAGCTACTATCTCGGGCAGGGACCCTCATCATATGTGCATAGTGTGTATGGGCCCGAAGCACACTCAGACGTCGCTAGCAGACCCGCAGACATGCGCTCACTGTGCGTCATTGCCCTTGAAAATCTTGGAAAGGAGGCTGAAAGTGTCGGTAGCTAACCAGCAGGACCCTTGCCTGTCTGAAGCTGCCTCGACAGCTACGGCCCATCTGCCGCGAGCTAGCAAGAGCTGGGCAGACATGATGGAAGCCGAATTCCCGGACATGCCTCCTTGGTTCGATGGCCTGCTCATGCAGGTGGATGACGAACTGGGGGACGAGGACACAGATGGCGATGCTAACTCTGACCTCCTCGATCTGGGCATGGACAACGAAGAGGAGGAAGACAATTCCCCCTTCCCAGTCCAACAGTCTAGACCACCTAGCACGACCGCTTCGGCCCCCCCTGCTGACAGCAGCCTGCACGAGTTGTGCAAACGGGCCGTGGCGAAGCTGGGCCTAGCCTGGCCAGCCGCCAAAGCTGCCGAAGGAGCCGTGAGAGACCTTTATGATGGGAAAAGGCTGCCGCCGACCCACTCGGCAGCGAGACAGCTCCTGCCTGCCGTGCCTGCGTGCATGAAGGAGATGTCTCAATATTGGTCTAGCCCCTTTAAGAGCAAGCTCCCCACCAAGGGACACTCGATGTTGGAGATTCAAGGGATGGAGGAGCTGGGGTTGGTCAGACCCCCAGCAGTGGAGCCTTCAGTGGCTTATCACCTCCATCCGAATCGACAATCTGTTTCCTCCTCATCGCAGTTTTCACTGCCGAGTAAGATGGACCGTTTGACCGCCGCAACCTTTCAGAGGATGTACAAATACGTGGGGCAGTCCGTATGCTCGCTGAATGCTGTGACTTTACTGTCAGCATATCAAGCGGAGATTTTGGAGGAGATGGGGCGGCAGTTGGACTCAGGTGTACCGAACCCGGCACTCTGGGACAAAATCTGTGTCGTGAACGACCTAATTTTGCACTCTTCACGCGGTGGGGTTCAGGGCTGCGGCCACGTAATGGGCCTGGCCGTGTCAGGTGAGAGAGCGCTGTGGTTAAACCTGTCAGGCCTGGGCGACGCTCAGAAAGCGGAGGTGATGGATGCCCCTTACGACCCGACTAAGGGTCTATTCGGGCCCACTCTCGAGAAAATGAGAGAAACCAGCACCCTCAGAAAACAGGAGGATGAGGCTTTTCACCTCTGTTTGCCACGCAAGCAGGCGGCACGACCACCCTCTCAGCCGACACGGCATGGCTTCGCAGCAGCCGAAGCATCAAGAGGGAGGCCGATGACCGCGAGAGCTGTGAGACCTGCTCACAGCGGACAAGTCGGCCAGTGACCGCGTCCGGATGGCTCCGGACCTTGGGGAAAGCAATTTGCGGCCGCGGCGGCTAAGAACCGTCCGCCCCACCCTGAGGAAAGGAAGAAAAAGCATGCGACCTGACACACAGGTTTTCCAATGTCCTTTTTTTAGTGTTTTTGAAGAATGGTGTGGGCGGAGAGTGATTATCCCTTTTCAGTGCTCTGTTAGGGATATATTATGCTTCCTCCAAGATCTGCTTGATAAAAGGAAGGCTTTCTCCACCATTAAGGTGTACCTGGCAGCTATTTCAGCCTGCCTTGTAGGTTTTGGTGAAAAGTTGGCAGGCCAGCACCCTTTAATAAGTCGTTTTATGAAGGGGCGCCGCATACGGCTGGTGTCTAGGCAGATGGTTCATTCATGGGATCTGCCCATCGTCTTAAGCCTTGTCTCAACATCCATTTGAGCCGATAGAGGCGGTGAGTCTTAAGTATCTCTCTCTTAAGACAGCACTGCTCCTGGCTTTGGTGACAGCCAAGCGTGTGAGTGATTTACATGCTTTGTTGGTTAGCCCGTCTTGCTTACAATTCACTCCGGGGCTCACTAAAGTTTCTTTTCGTCCTAACCCTGCTTTCGTGCCTAAGGTTTTGGAATCGGCATATAGGTGCCCGTCTCCTGAACTGCCGGATTTTCATCCTCCTCCGTTTTCTTCTCCGGAGGAGCAGAAACTTAATACATTATGCCGGTGCGGGCTCTTCAGGCATATGTGGACAGCTGGTTTCAGAACTTGTGACCAGCTGTTTGTGTCTTGGGCTACTCCTCACACAGGGAAGCCGTTATCTCGGCAGTGGCTATCCCACTGGATTGTGGAGGCGATATCTGTGGCTTATGGTTGCAGGGGTCTTCAGCCCCCTAAGGGTTTGAGAGCCCACTCCACTAGGGGTATGGCCACATCGTGGGCTTTACTCAGAGGAGTTTCTGTTCTGGACATTTGCTTGGCGGCGAGTTGGGCAACGATGCATACGTTTGTGCGATTCTATAGGCTAGATGTTTCAGAGCCGTTCTTAGCACACGCAGTGCTGGGAGCCGGTACTACTGTACCCATTTGGAAACAGTAATATGAGTGCAATCCGGGAGCTGTCTATATCTCCCATAGTGAAACACCGAGCGAAGTTAGAAAAAGAACTTTGGGTTACTTAACGTAACCCCCGGTTCTTTGATAACAGAGGTGTTTCACCAGCACTTCCCTCCTTGCACTTGGATGGGAAGAAATCTCGTTATGACATAGATAGGGGTCAACCTGGCTGATATAGGCAGGGCAGAGCCTGGTCGCAGTTTGACCTGTCTGTCAAAGACAGACGTGGTGTCATAAGAGCTTCCGTAGTTGGTCACGCCCAAAGCGATTCCCATAGTGAAACACCTCACTCTGTTATCAAAGAACCGGGGATTTCGTTAAGTAACCCAAAGTTTTCTCCTCTCGTTACAAAGTCCACATACTGACGGAATTTAGGCAGCAATTACTTGAGATTTGTGTGATTGAAATCTCCGGCGATGATAAACAGTCCGTCAGGGTGAAAATTCTGCAGATCGCTAATAGCCCCATAGAGTTCACATAGAGCCTCTTTAGCACTAGCGCTGGGGGTGGGGGGATGGGGAATGTGAACTCTGATAATATAAACAGTGGTGAATTCACGTGTTACTGTGTGTTACTGCGTGCTGCTGCTTATTAAAGGATATAAATTGATTAATGTCCTTGTAATTGACTGTGCCAGACATCAGCTTTTAAAAAAATGTAAAAATATGAAATACAACTAAATAAAATGTAGAATAGATTAAAAAGTCTACACAACTAAAATGAAATAAAGTGGTTGTTGTGAAAGGGTTGGAGTGAAAGTGGTGGCTGAGCTGATCTTTCCTGTCCTGATAGCTGACTGTATTAATGTCAATATGACAAAGAAATCAAAAAGCAGCACTAGTGGACACTAGCGGTTCTGGGGGGCGGAGGGGTCCAGTGCCCCTGTGACAACAAGCTTGCACCCCCTTGTGGCCCCCCAAATGTGGAGTGTAAAATAATTTTCATAAAACTGTTTTTTTGCGATCGTTGTTTTTTACATCCGTTATTAAACAGTGGCAACGCGGAACAGAAATGTAACCCACATTTTCTAGAGGGACTGCTTAAAGCGGAACACAACAGTATCGTAGAACATTCATCTGCAGGTTTTTTCTACTCAGAAGTTGGTGAAGTTTTGCGCGAATATTATAGTTGAAGACTTCAAGCAAAGAAGAAAATATAGAGGTGAGTAAAGTTGTTAATATGTTGTATTTGTATTAAATGCATTACAGAAGTAATGTATATGTAAATGCATAACGTTAGATCAGCTAATCTCACTTAAGTAAAGTTGGCCGCATATTCACAGATTGGAGTTTCCCGAGTCAATAACTCCTGAGCTAAACGCTCTTTTTACACAAATAACACCTCTTTTTTTATAGTAGTAATGTAGAGAGGCCGCTACAAACAATTTTCCTCAAAATCACTTTTGGACAAAATACACAAGTCTCTATGTGCGAACGACTGCGAGACAGATTCCAAGGGACCGTCTGCAAAGTGCAAAACCGAATACTGTTCGAAACTGAAAAGCGAATACTAAAAAATTGTGATGGGAAGTTCGGTTCTTTTCTGCGAACCGGTTCTTTCGGACAGTTCGATTTAATGAACCAGTTCAAAAATCCAGTTCACCAGTTCTTTTACATCCTGACGTAATGACGCAAATTCCATCATCCCGCTGCCGGCAGAAATTAATACAATCAATTTAACACACTCGAAAAGTTCTTTGTAATCATAACTTTAGTTGAATACGTTTCTTACATTTAAGTTTTGCAACTAAAACACCCAGTACATGCATTGATGTGCAAACGTGGATGTTTTACGTGTCTTAAAGATATAAAGTTAATAAACTAATCTTCATCAACTTACAAAAAGCGGCATATAAAAATACAGACTAACCTGCACAACAGTCAATAGTGAAATTAACTGACATATATTGAGTGAACAGTTGTGTGATTTTTATTTTTTATTTTTATAAAAATGTTTAATAACCTATGACTAGTTACTATGCATATCCCAATATGTATAATTTGCTCTGAAGGTTCACGCATGCGCAGTATCAACAGCTAATCGGTTCTCAGTATGTCGGACGCGTCCGAAACAAACAGTTCTCAGTTCAGTGTACTGATGATTCGCTGTATCAGTTCAGTGATTCAAGCATGCGCAGTAACAACAGCTCATCGATTCTCAGTATGTCGGACGCGTCCGAAACAAACAGTTCTCAGTTCAGTGTACTGATGATTCGCTGCATCAGTTCAGTGATTCAAGCATGCGCAGTAACAACAGCTCATCGATTCTCGGACGCGTCCGAAATAAGCAGTATTCAGTTCTGTATTGATGATTCGCTGTATCGGTTCAGTAATTCACGCATGCGCAGTATCAACAGCTCGAGCTCACAGTTCTCTCAGCACAACATGTCTCAGTTCAGTGTACAGTTACATATACTCCGGGATATTAGTTTATTAGTTTATTTAGAGACAAACGACGGCCGATAAACAGGAAGTCATTAATTTCCTATGGAGAGTCGCAAAGGCGCTGCGTGAGGTGCCGACCATCTGCCGATCCGTAATTTTCGGATCCGTTTAAGCGTTGGATCTGTCAAAAAATTTGAACTTTTGCGACTACACCGCACAATAGAATAGACCCCCGTATAACAGAACGACTAATCATACATAGTATTAGATATGCTCGCTTACGCGTTTTTGGAAAGTAATAAATGAATGGATAGATAAATAAATAATCAAATAATTATAGAGAAAGAGAAAAATATGTGGAGATTTATGACGTAAACTGGTACAACGAACACAGGTTCCGGCATGGTGGAGTCGGGGTTGGAGGAGGGAGTTTAGATCGCGGCAGCAGCGAAGCGCTAGAGCGGCTCTATGAATGGGAATTTAAATGGTCGGGTAATATGGAGGTCGTAACCGGATTGGTGCGCGTCGTGGACAGCTGATTAACAGCTGATGCACGCTTGACGACGTGGCCTGCCTGAACTAACGTGATGCTTGATTTAAGTTCGTTAATTTTAGTGAAGTTTAGTTAAGTTCCATTTAAGTGTAAAGTAGCATTAAGAGTGTACAGTAGCGAGTAAGTGAACGAAAGCGAAAGTGTACGTACGAGACAAAATTCCTCCTGTTTAATCCTCCCTCAACACCTCCGTGCGCATCTTCCGTAAAGTAAAAACAGTTTATTTTTTTAACATTCTCTTTTATTACTGTATGTTTTTATACAATATTTGTCATTTATAATTACAGGTACTGTACATTTTTCATATTCAAAACACATAAACAAAACAACTGGAGTGGAATTTTGCGAGCTGGGACGGATTAATAGGATTTCAATTCATTTAAATGGGGAAAATTGTTTTGAGATACGAGCAATTTGAGATACGAGCAAAGTCACAGAACGAATTAAACTCGTATCTCGAGGCATCACTGTATTAGTTTTTTAGAGTCGGTCCGACTGTCAGGCATGACCGAAAGTGAGAAAGTGAGTGAAAGTAACTTAAGTAACTTGTGGATCAGCGCTGACTCAAGACGCGAACTGTTTAGAATGAATCAGTCCGATTTGGTGAACCGGTTCATCCAGTTCACTGAAAAGAACTGGTTCAAAAGAACGATTCGTTCACGAACTGGCCATCACTACTAAAAACAGTCAATAGCTTCACTGTAATACACTGTATTGTCACCAAATTCAGCTCACACATCACTAATGTCCTGATAGTTCTTGGGAACTCTGATGGGGGACCGGATGACAGATTGAGCAATTTGGGTGTTCTAAGTATCGAGTCAAGGAGGGTAAAGGCCTTAAATCTAGATTATCATATCTATATAATTTATCATAGATTATCATGTATATACATATATAATTATATTTACTAGCTATTTTATCACAAAAATTAGAGCGAGGCCTCTTGGGGCTGAGCCGCTCATGTCTTAAAATACTAGTCGGGACATTTTCAATATAAAAGAATTATTGTCATGTTGTGTTGTGGTTTTGGACATAAACATATGGTTACATATGTTAGTAGTGTAGTGTATAACACGAAAGGGTGCTATAGGATGAGTCATGGATCCGGAACACAATGACTACTCATCACCGTTTACATTTAAATTGTTGACATTTGAATTCAAACACAGTGGTCGAACTTCATCGAGCGAGAGATTATTTGGAGAGACTTTTACTATTCACAATTTACACAGCATATTTTATTCAGTCAACACACAACTAACTTTTTAAACAACACACTACATTTTCACAAATTTTTTTTAAACGGGGCACGTCACACCACCAAGTTTGGAAAATGGTAAGTTTCCTGATTTATTACTTTGCTGATTAGTAAATTTAATCATCAGGATCCATTTTATTTAAGCATTCTTACTGTCTAGATTATTTTTGAGATTATTTTAATATTCATTTACATTTATATTTATTTCATATTAAATTGTAAGACAAGTAGCGTATTGTATTAGGGAGCACTAAAGCCTTAGACATGTTTATTTAACACAGAAATGGAAGACACAGTATAATAAGTAATGCTTTTCTGAAAGAACCAGTTTCTCTAAAAGCCATATCTGTTTCTTCTTTCAGTTCCAGCCAGAAGAAACTGTGCACTATGTGCCTGCTATTTATTTTATACAGGGACTTCAAACATGTCCCTGTCAACGTCTACCCCGAAGTACAACCCTGGGTACCAAATTGTGTACTACCCCGAATACCAACCTGTGTACCAACCTGAGTACTACCCCGAGTACAAGCCTGAATACTACCCTGTGTACACTACCCCGAATACCAACCTGTGTACTACCCTGAATGCAACCCTGTGTACCAACCTGAGTACTACCCCGAGTACAAGCCTGAATACTGCCCTGTGTACTACCCCTAGTACGGCCCTGAGTACTACCAGTTCCTGCCACCCGACTTCTACCCCCAGCCCCTAAGGGTGGAGACGGTTGAAGAAGACTGCTTCCTCCCAACCCCAAAGCCTCCTGCAACCACCAGCCAATTTTGCCTGAAAGGAAGTGCACACTGGTAAGAAATCAAAAAAGCACTACATTTACTTGTTTTTATAATGATGTTTTCACATATTAACATGATTTGGTTTCACATGATTTCACATACACAGACATTTAGCACCTAACCTATCTCTAGGAGATTCACAATTTAACTCCAACTTGTATCTTCTACAGATTACAAATCAGAACCCCAATGTTGGTGGCCGAGACATTATGGTCAACAAACTTCTGGGAGGAACGGCTGTGTAACCACCCAAACCTGTGCCTCCTGTGTCTCGAACATGTGTCTCCACCCAAACCTACATCTCCCCATGAACATGTGTCTCCACCCAAACCTACACCTCCCCCTGAACATGTGTCTCCACCCAAACCTGTGCCTCCACCTGAGACCATGTCACAACCCGAACCTGCATCTCCCCCTGAGACCATGTCACAACCGGAGCCTGTGCAGACAGATACTGCAAACACAAAGGTACAGCATTAAAGTCTGTCTGCAGATCACAGACTTGAGAAGACATGCCTTTGTGTCCCTATATGGACATGGGGACATGCCGCTAATGTGATCTGATTATCATGAAGCTAGTGAACTTGATCTACAGGATCCATTTTATTTAAGCATTCATACTGTCTAGTTTAATATTAAGTTTATTTTAATATTCATTTACATTTATATTTATTTCATATTAAATTGTAAGACAAGTAGCGTATTGTCTTAGGGAGCACTAAAGCCTTAGACATGATGATTTAACACAGAAATGGAAGACACAGTATAATAAGTAATGCATCCAGGCCTGTTTCTGAAGAGAAATGTCATTATTTTCATCAGTAAGCCGCAGTATGAACCTGTTCATTTCTTTTTGTTTTTCTGAAACAATCAGTTTCTCTAAAAGCCATATCTGTTTCTTCTTTCAGTTCCAGCCAGAAGAAACTGTGCACTATGTGCCTGCTACTAAAACACCTGACTTAGAAAATGTCCCTGACAACCTCTACATCGAGTACAACCCTATGTACTACACCGAGTACTACCAGTTCCTGCCCCTCGAATTCTACCCCAAACCCCTAAAGGTGGAGACTGTTGAAGAAGACTGCTTCCTCCCATCTCCACAGTCTCCTCACAACCACCAGCCAATTCTGCCCGAAAGGAAGCGCACACTGGTAAGAAATCAAAAAAGCACTACAGTAAAAATACTTAAGGTTTTTACAATGGTGTTTTCACATATTAACTCTAGACATTTAGCACCTAGATTCTAGAATCTCTAGGAGATTCACAATTTAACTCCAAATTGTATTTTCTACAGATTAAAAATCAGGACCCCAATGATGGTGGCCGAGACATTATGGTCAACAAACTTCTGGGAGGAATGGCCATGTATCCAACCGAGAGCGCGTTTCCACCCGAGAACGTGTCTGTACCCCAACATGTGTCTCCACCTGAATCTGCATCTCTGCTCAAACCTGTGTCTCCACCCAAACCTGCATCTCCCCCTGAACCTGTGTCTCCACCCGAACCTGCATCTCCCCCTGAACATGTGTCTCCACCCGAACCTGCATCTCCCCCTGAACCTGTGTCTCCACCCGAACCTGCATCTCCCCCTGAACCTGTCTCTCCACCCGAACCTGCATCTCCCCCTGAACATGTGTCTCCACCCGAACCTGCATCTCCCCCTGAACCTGTGTCTCCACCCGAACCTGCATCTCCCCCTGAACCTGTGTCTCCACCCGAACCTGCATCTCCCCCTGAACCTGTGTCTCCACCCGAACCTGCATCTCCCCCTGAACCTGTGTCTCCACCCGAACCTGCATCTCCCCCTGAACCTGTGTCTCCACCCGAACCTGCATCTCCCCCTGAACCTGTGTCTCCACCTAAACCTGCATCTCCACCCGAACCTGTGCCTCCACCTAAGGTGAACTACTAATCCCTTTCAGTTTCTGCCTTTTTCAATACAATGTGTTCACTTCCCCTTACTCTGTCTTTTAGGATACACTGTACACTGTATTTTATATAGCTGCTGTCTGAAATGACTTTTATCAGCATAGATATAGATAAGAAGTTTATATGGGTTTATATGGGTTCAATCACAGTTCCCTGATACTAACACAGCATAGCTGTTCTGTTTTATATATATTATAATCTGCTCATTGTTATAATGCTCATTGTTTGCTTTCTCTATCTCCTTGTACAGCTTATAAAGGCTAAAGGATATGGATATATAACATATTCCTCTGAATCTGAAGCCAAAAAAGGTTGTCGAAACGGGCCTGCTGAATATTTCTCTGTATAAAACAAAAATGGAACTAGCAGAGGACAAGATGAGACGCGGCTGGAAAAGAAGCACATGGCAGTTTTATAACAAAGACTCGAAGTGGGTCTGGCCAAGGACATGAACCTTAATAAGACTGAATAAAATTACACCTTCCAAATGTTTCACAAATGGTCTGAGTTTTTAATCACACTAAATAAATGTTGGTAAATACCTCACACAGCAGCAGCAGTTAAAGTGCTGTAAAATAATCAGCTCTAAAATTCCACCTCAGTAAAATAGAATTAGAATTTAATAACTGAACATCATTAAAACCTCAGTTATGAACTATGTAATAACTGATGAACAGTAAATATATAGATAGAAATACAGATCATGTTTGTAACAGTAAAGTGATCAGAGAATCTCACAGTAGAACACGTGAGAGTCGGAACACATGAGAGATTTTATTTATTGGTGTACAAGTTTAAAAAACAGTCATTTTTATATATTTAACAAAGGACATGTCTGCTGCATCACCTGTCACCAATCTGACTCGTATCACTCCTGAGTTCTGCTTTCTTTTTTAACTTGCTGAGTTCCTGTGCACGTTCTCCACAATGTTCGTATGGGTTTCCTCCAAGTTCTCTGGTTTCTTTATACATCCCAAAAAACATGACACTCTTGCCTGTCTTCAAAACTTGAAAGCCCTGTAGTTCCTATAGTTTTAACATGGGTAGCAGATTCTGACACCTTAGAGGTACAGAATGATGATAAAATTTGAAGTCAGTGCCTTTGAGCTTAGCACGGTTGTTGGATTGAGTATTTCAGAACCTGCTGATATGCTGATCTCCTGTGATTTACACACTCTCTCCCATTCACATGTTTATGAAGATTAAATGCACAACTCACTGCATTTACACAAATGGCTCATCTTGCTTGTCCACCTCAGCAGGATTTGTAATTTTCCCTTGTGTATGATGTAAAACACTACAGCTTTACTTCACAGGCTCTAGAAACTATACTGTTACACTGTTAACCAAATCTGTTTACATTTGTTTTACACAGTCTGTGAGATGCCAATCATTTTACTGAATATTTTGTGTTCTATGCAAACTATTAATGCATTTTTAAACGTTCTTACAACAATAATTGTTTTGTTAGATGGAATAAAGTTCCTAAGTTTTGATTAAACTCCATCTCTCCACTAGAAGTCGCTATGATAGTTTGAAAGCCAAAAGGTCTTTTACCAAAACATCAAAGATACACAATTAATATCAATATTACATTCATAAAATGTTAAAAAAAAGAAAAACATTCATAATACAAGGCCATTGAATTGAAATCCACATCATTTATTGTTTAATGCACTATTTTGGGTCTATTATTATTTTTATTATTATTAGTAGTATTTTGAGCAAATGTGCATTTGCAGCTTTAGCTCTGTGCATTTGCAGTTTATTGTTTTATTTGTTTTATTTGTTTGTTTGTTTGTTTGTTTTTATGAAGGACCTGTTTGGGACACTATTGTAAGTGCCTGTTGTAAAGAAAAAAGCTTGACCATCATTCTTAAAATATAAAACATAGAATACTCTTTTTAAATAAATCTCTGAACGAGTTGTATCGGTGATAAAACCATTTAACTTCAACAGTTGTGATGGATTTTCTTCAGGGTGATCATTTCGTTCAGGCATTCTCACAGACAGCTATAACTGCGGCTCTTCTGTTTTGGCGTCGGATAACATTAAACATGGCGGACTTTGGGGTTTGTGTCTAGCAAAGGTTGGTGATTATTTTTGCCTATATTTGGTAACACGGTTGCATTTTGCAGCATAACATGTTATCTTTGCATGTTGTTTTTTTCTGATGCAAAGTTATTAAACTTGTTGGATTGATGTTTTAATATTTATTCTAACTGGTTATTTTACTATATCAGCCCTAGCAGAGTGTTACAGTGCTGATGAGGGATTTCTGTTTGTTTTTTGGTAAAGAAGAATACAAACATGAATGTTCACTCGAGCAGAGTCACGTCGGTGTTTCTCATTTTGTTTGGTTTTGTTTCAAATAAAATGAACTTCCTGAGTTTATAGTGCACCTGGTATCTGATCTGTGCAGATGTAATGGCAGTAATCGGTATAAAAATAATGTTGTATATTCTCAATGATGTGCAGAGATGTTTTCCCCACAAGCCACATTGTTATCCTGTATATTTACACGTTTTATATATTTGTATATTTACACATTTACACGTAGACAAATACACTGTTTTTCTATCGGAGGACGTTTGGTTTTGTAGACTTTTTTCCTGTTTATTTAGTAGGAGACCCCATCCTCTCTCTCTGACTTCACTCTCTTCTACTTTGGGCATTAATCTTTACTGCTCGGTGATGAGTGTAAACAATCAAATCCCGGATGTTGTGGCTTGTGCCCTGAATAAGTTGACTGTTATTTGTCAGGAGCGTCTAAATTTCTCGCTAACGTCCGAATGAAACGATGTCTATCTCATGTTGTGTGGAACCACAGTGTTGTTTACTTCCTTTAGGGAAAATAACTAGCGCGTGCACAAAATGTCTCAAGAAGTAGCCGTGTGACGTCATCGTTATTTGCGTATTGGTCGAATCGTTCAGATTATTTTCATATCAACACGTGCTGCACGAGAAGGAGGGTTTTATATAACATGTAATATAATGTAATGTAATATAATATAATACACTGTCATATAATAGTATACTATTTATTACAGAAATAATTATTTGGTCATGATAAGATAAGATATTCTTTTATTCGTCCCACAATGGAGAAATTTCTCTGTTACAGCAGCAAAAAATATATAAAAAGAATAAAGTCATAATATAATATACAGTATATACAAAAACAAAAATGTATAAAAAGACATTTTGCACATAGGTAATATTGCACTTTTTAAAAAAAAATTCTGTTATTGCACATGTTTAAAATACTTTGTTATTGTTTATTATTGCAGTTAAACAGTAATAACAGTGTGTATTATGGTGACTGGTTCACTGGGAGCAGCTTTGATTGTAAAGTCTTATAGCAGCAGGGAGAAAAGACCGTCTGTATCGCTCCTTCAGACACTTAGGATGTAAATGAGACCACAAACCTATTATTTACATGTTTACAAACTATTGTAATTTCTGTCTGCCTGTCTGTTTGTTTGTTTATATGTTTGTTTGTTTCAATAATGCAAACAACTTAGCAGTAAAACTGATAATAATACTATTTAGATGAGTAGATACCAAGGAAATGGCTACAAATGGAATAACTCACTTGTATTACTTGTGAATTTAGCCAAAAAAAAAGTTTTAAGTCTAAACAAACATTCAGTAAACATCGATTGGAAACAGTGATTGGAAGAGAAAATTGACTCACAGAATGTAGTTTGCTTGTAACAACATTTACAATTGTGACATAAATAATTACTGATTTATTTTCTTTATTATATTTTCTTGAAGGATAATGTTTTGTTGAAGATCCTCACTAAATCGAGCGTGCACGTTTCTGACAGCGTTCATTGGCTCCTGGAGGTAACAGTTTATTTCTGTGCAACACAAATCATACAGTAATAAATTAAACCTTAGGATTCATTCTCATGACATCAATGTTTTGCTAATTTAGCTACACATAACATCCAATAGCAAAAAACTGTTTGTTCGTTTTAGCCTTCTGATTCTGTTTATTCTGTTTTCAAAAGTGGATGATTCAGCAGGAGAAGCCCCAGCTGCCTGCCACCATGCCGGTGGTGTGGCCTATGCTTCTTGACCTCAGTCGAGATGATTGTAAACGAATCCTGCGCAAGCTCGGTGAGATGCTTTCATCATCTGTGATCTTAAGGTGGTACTTAAAAAAGTCAGTAAACTTTCCTCTGTATATAGTATTCATGTGTAACCGTGTTGGAACTGATTTGTTTGTAGAACTGGAGGCATATGCCGGAGTGATCAGTGCGCTTCGTGCCCAGGGTGATCTCACCAAGGACAAGAAAGACCTGCTTGGGGAACTTACCAAAGTATTAAGGTAGATTCAACAGATTTGTTATAAATGATGGGGATCAGTGTGCATTTTTGAACACCTCAAGATTTACGCAGTATCTCAGAATGAAATGAGTAAAGCCGATGTTACGGTCTCACACACACTGATTTCATGGCTAAAAGTCACCAGCAGGCATACCTACTACTGGTTGCCATAGTAACATACACAACTAACATTCCACTTGGCAACAAACCAGTTTTCTTGCCGCTAAAATGAAACATCCTGGATGGTAGAAGTGTTTGTAATGTATGTAAATTTAGCATTGTGTATATACATCATATCATGCAAGATACAAGACTCTTCTCTGTTCTGGCACCAAGGTGGTGGAATGAAATTCCCCTAGAGGTCCGGACAGTTGAGTTACTGGCTATTTTCAAACGGCGGTTGAAGACCTACTTATTCAGGAAACACTTCAACTAGCACTTTCTTTCCCTATCTTTTGCATTTATAAAAAAGAACAAACAAACAAAAATTTGACACTTTTTCACTGTAACTATGAACAATGTTTTAAACAATGTTTACAATGTTTAAAACTTTGAACAATGTTTTAAACTCATGGTATCTTAAGTATGTAACCTAGTGAGCCAGCATTAATGTATCCAATGTTAGAGATTTAAGCACTTACTGTATGTACGTTGCTCTGGATAAGGGCGTCTGCCAAATGCTGTAAATGTAAATGTAATACGAAGAAGACGCAGTGTGTGTTCTTTGCCGCGGTTCACACACACACTTATGTCTTCACTCCTTTGCAAAGAGTTCAGACTTCAATTTTGTCCGCACCCACATATAGTTGCCAAACACCATCTGGTCATCAATAGGAGTAGCGCAGATAAAATCAAGAGATCACTGGGAGCTAGAAAGGTGGAGATATGAGCCGTGTCTCAGGGATTAAATGAGCGTATTGAAAGGGGAAGTGTCCCTTGCTATTTTAGATTGCATTGCATGTCGAAATGCCACAAATAGGTTATAATGCCAGTATAAAGATATTCTTGTGTGCTTCTGTGTGTATAAATTAGTTTATTTGTTCACAATAAGGTAACTCAAATAAAACTCTGCATTATTAATGATATAAAATTTTTTGGAATTCTTGTGCAATACTTTATTATGTTTATGTTGATAACATCTGAAGCAGAAATCAGATTTTTTACACAGATGATGTGTAAAAAGACTAGCAGACTAGTTGGCCTTATGTTATGTTGCCACTTTTTTACCCTGGTCAGTTTTCTGGGCAAATCAGACATGGGACTGTGCAGCACACTGGAGCTTATATATATATATATATATACATACATACATACATACATACATACATATATATATCTACATATATATATATCTACATATACATACATACATACATACGGTTGGTGTTATTCATTTACATCTGAGGACTTCTTCTATACACGGTATATTATATTTTTTGGACCACCACAACATCCCATTCGAGATTTAGTTCCCTACCTTTTCTGTTTTAATATCCTGTACTGTTCTGGTAGGGCGATGCAGAATGTAAGTATTGTTATTCTGATGTGTGATCTTTTTTCCAGCATCTCAACTGAGCGTCATCGTGCAGAGGTGCGGCGTGCGGTGAACGATGAGCGTCTCACTACCATCGCATACCAGTAAGACTGCCTGTTCACTACACGGCAGATAAAAAGCATCATGCCATAATTCATGAGTTATATATACTTCTCTGTTTTCATTAAACAGCATGTCTGGGCCGAACAGCTCGTCAGAGTGGTCTATTGAAGGGCGTAGGCTGGTCCCGCTGATGCCCAGGCTGGTGCCTCAGACTGCTTTTACAGTGACCGCCAACGCAGTAGCCAGTGCCACGGCCCATCAGAACTCTTCTCTGCTTCTTCCTGCAGAGACTGGCAACAAAGAAGGTAAATAAGGAAGGATTAAATAGATTGGGAGCTTGTTTAGACTTTCTTTAGTGGAGATGTGTGATAGCGAAAGTGTTGTTTTGCAGTGGTAGTGTGTTACTCGTATACCAGCACTACAGCCACGCCCCCTAGTGTAACTGCCCCCAGCGGCAGTGTGGCAGCTACAGTCAAGTCACCTCGGCCTACAAGCCCCGCCTCCAACGTGGTAGTGCTGCCCAGCGGGAGTACAGTATATGTGAAGAGTAAGTACCTGAACACACACACGTTCAAGTCTTGGTTTTTCTCATGACATAACGTAATAGAAAAAGGAAATAAATTATAAGTGTGTGTAAGAAATTGAACAAATGATGAACATAGATAGAACTAAAATGAAAGTTTGTTTCTCATTTCAAGGGAACATTTTATCACAGTTAAATATCTCCTGACAGAAAGCCCCCCTTAACTTGTTCTCTCTTCCTCCCTCTCTCTCTCTCTCTCTCTCTCTCTCTCTCTCTCTCTCTCTCTCTCTCTCTCTCTCTCTCTCTCTCTCTCTCTCTCTGTCATTATTATGAGTATGCTCTACTCCTCCCCCTCTAGCATGAGAACACGAGTAAGGCTTATTCACCTCAGTGTCACTTTTCTATATAGTAACCACCGTAATTTCCGGACTAGTGAGCGCACCTGAATATAAGCCTCACCCACTGAATTTAAAAAAAAATGTATATTTTGAACATAAATAAGCCGAACAAGCCTTATAAATAAGCCTGTCTATAAGCCGCATGTGCCTACAGGTACATTGAAACAAATTAAAGGTAGGGTCTCCAATTTTTGAATTGAAATGCTTCAGAAAACATGCGTCAGAACGACAAACTAAAAATCAAAACAAAAATCAAAACAAACGTGTAGCCAATGAGCAGAAAGGGGCGGGTCTTGTCAATTTGCGGCAGAGAGAGTGTTCAGTGCGCATGTGTGACATTAGCAGAAAGCGGTTTTAACAGTGACATGAAGGATAAAAACAAAGAAAGAAAGCGAAGAAACTCTAAACGCTGTTACTAGCAAAACACGGTTGTAGCTTCCTCTCTACATTACTACGATTGAAAAGAGGTGTGTTTTGTGTAGTAACAGCATTTAGCTCAGGAGTTATTGACTCGGGAAACTCCAATCTGTCAATATGCTGCCAACTTCCTACTCTTTCAGTTCTCTCCAGCGCTGGAAAGCTGATCCTGTATTAACACGGGTCCTACTACTTGCCTTATCGTAAGCCTTTCTTCGCTTTCTTACTTTGTTTTTATCCTCCATGTCAATGTTAAAACCGCTTTCTGCTAATGTTACACATGCGCACTGAACACTCTCTCCGCCCATATTGACAAGACCCGCCCCTTTTTGCTCATTGGCCTACCTTTAACTTTACACAGGCTCTAACGAAAAATTAGCAGTAAACAGTAGCCTACCAAGAAAGTCATTGGTCACTATCTTCCTGATCCTGTGCACTGAAACCACTGAAGTCATCTCCTTCGGTGTCGGAGTTATCCCGTTCGGCAATTTCATTGGTCAAATGAAAGCTTCATGCTGCCAAAGAACTGAGCACGTCACATAATATGTTTTTTTTTTTTTTAATTTTTTTTTTTGAAAAATCCATTGTTTAAGCCGCAAGATTCAAAGCGTGGGAAAAAAGTTGCTGCTTATAGTCCGGAAAATACGGTAATATTATTTCATAGCCATTGAAGCTTATCTGAACAAGAACATACAGTACATCACAAATTAATATTGAGCAGGTCGGCCACATGCCAAAAAAAGTTTTCACTGCAGACGGTTTAGTTCATATATCTTTTTCCCTCTGATTTTACGGTTAAAATTTTTAATTTGTTTTTGTGTGTTTGTATTCTATCTGCTGTAACTAAAAGCTCAGTGAAATTTGATTTTTTTTTGCTGCTAATTTGCTTTTGAACTTCTGTTCAACATTTCTGATACCATTATGACTCTTAAGGGCAAAAAGGCCATTAGGTCTTCCGAGTTATGGCCAATTAGAAGCATATGTTTAAATTTTTTAGTACTTCAGTGTATAATACAGTATCTCTGCAAATGGTTGTCATGAGTGCTCTCCCTATAAAAGCTCTAGTAGGTTTCATTATTTAAGAAGAGACTGCACAGATATTTTGTTGTTATTGTTGTTGTAGGATTTAATCTTTTTACACTCTCCCACTTTCTCAGGCGTTAGCTGCTCTGACGAGGACGAAAAGCCTCGCAAACGCCGCCGCACCAACTCCTCAGGTTCATCACCTGTTCTGCTCAAGGAGGTGCCTAAAGTGACCCCACCCGCCTCAAAGAGCATCACGGTGCCGGTGAGCGGCAGCCCGAAGATGAGCAACCTGATGCAGAGCATCGCAAACTCGCTGCCACCACACATGTCTCCAGTGAAAATCACCTTCACCAAGCCGAGCACACAGGCCACTAACACCGCCCCCCAGAAAGTCAGTACACACTCCTCTTCATCCCCCTCCTCTTCATCTCTGTTAACTGTGTTTTTAATTCATTCCAACCTAAACTTGTAGACAGATTGGGTAGTTGTCATTTTTACTATTTACCACCAATTAAACAAAGTAAAAATCTTTTACGTAGTCAAAGATAACAACTGATTCAGGACATCACTAATATTAGACTGCAAAGAAAACACACCAGCTTGCAGGTCCATTAACAGACATGCACAGCTACCACATTCATTTTAAAATTTTATTGTTAATGACAACAAATAATCACTGGAATAAATAAGACTAATTATAAAATAGTCTGTGTTATTACAATGATTTAGGACGTACCTTTCCTTAAAACGCACTCGTTTCCTTGTAGGTTAATAATCAGCCTTCCTTGGATGGAGGATGTTATGTCTGTAGGAGTGTTTGTAAGTTAATAATGTAAGCTGGTTTGTGTGCTGCTCTAGTTGAATAGGATTAGATAGTGAATTGCAGCCTATTCACTATGACCCAGTGCAAATATTTCACTTTGCAAACGTGTTAAGCACCAAGCCGCCGCGCCCTCAGCGAGAGCATTTCATTAAGATTAGATTAGATTAGATTCAACTTTATTGTCATTACACATGTACAAGTACAAGGCAACGAAATGCAGTTTAGGTCTAACCAGAGTGCAATAGCAGCAAGTGCAGGATATACAGTTTGTACAAGATTTAAATAAGTTAAATAGAGTGGTAATATGGAAGTCTTTTACAGGTGTGTGTGTACTATGAACATAATATACAGATTTACTGAAATTTACAGAAGGATATGTGCTGTATCAAAATATATGGCTATTCGTATAAACAGTAATTTACAGGTGTGTATGTACTATGAATCTAATATACAGGTGAATGTATATGTGCTATGAACATAATGTACAGATAAATATATATATATATATATATATATATATATATATATATATATATATATATGTACTATGAATATAATATGCAGATGGCTATTACTATAAACTGAAATTTACAGAAAGGTATGTGCTATAAACAAAATATTGTTATTACTATAAACAAAATTATACAGTAGGATATGTACTATGAACATAATATAATGTATTGTGTTACTATAAACAGAAACAGAAATCGGGTGGGTATATACAATGGTAAAGCAATGGTGAGCAGCAATACGAAAAAAAAGAGTAAGTGTGCAAATGAGCAGTTTTGTGTAACAGTCCATTAGTGCAGTAACGAAGTGTGGGGTGAGAATTGAGCAAATGTACAAGTGATCAGAAGTTTTTGTGTAGACAGTCCATTAGCGCAATAGCAAAGTGAGAGCTGGGGGGGATGTAACAATGTATGTAGGACAGTAGGATCAGCGAGGGGAAATACTGTTGTAGAAAGGACATTATTTACATTTTAATTATTTCCTAGCCAGTGTCACTCAAATGGGGGAGTTTGGGTCCTCTCAATGTTTCTTCCTCATATCTTCTCAGGGAGTTTTTCCTTGTCACCGTCACCACCAGCTTGCTCATTAGGGATAGATGTTAGTGATATATGCATTTTTTTTACATTTTAAATTAAGGTTTTAAAATTCATTTTAAACGTTACATTTATTTATTTATTTATTTATTTATTTCGGTTTATATGCTTCTGTAAAGCTGCTTTGATACAATGTGAAATTTTAAAAGTGCTATAAATGAATTGAATTGAAAAAGTTCATTTTTGATTGTAGAATTGGCTTCATCTAGACTGAAATACATTTAACTTACACTCTTTACCATCTTCCTGAATTTCCATACCTCTGCCTCACTAGTCATTTTGACATCATTTTGACTAGATGACACCCCCACAGTTGCAACTAATCTGTGCAGCCCTGAGCTGATAAATCAGGCCACTAGAACAGAGGTGTTCAGCCTTTTCTGCCAAAGGCCGGCATGAGTGCAAGTTTTCATTGCAGTCAAGCAGGAGCCACATCCGATTCCACCTGTTTAATTGGCTGATCTTGGTTTTTACTAGACTCAGGTGACTTTTCTGCTTGGTTGGATTGAGAGCTTGCATCCACGCCGGTCATTTCTAAATAAGATTGTACACACTATTTAAGTACACAGTGTGCAACAGTACGAGTCACTACACAGTCAACCACAAGAGCAGCATCTGGATAAACCAAAGGGAATGGAACAATCACATATGAAGTAAACCACCATATGAGAGTGTAGCAGTGTATAAAGCTTATAAGATGAGTAACCGCTGTGTTTAATAAAATTCCTCTTCTTTTCTACTTCCCATTCTGACTTATTGTAATTATTTTTTTTTGCTGCTCCTTAGGTTATTATTGTTACCACATCTGCAAGCTCCAGCTTTGTTCCCAACATCCTCTCCAAGTCTCATAACTATGCAGCTGTGTCAAAGCTGGTGTCCAGTTCTGCAGTCACATCATCCGGTCAGAAGCAGACCATGGTGATATCAGCAGGCAACACCACAGCTCCAGGCTCTGTCGCCGTGACGACTGTGGTGTCCTCCACTCCGTCTGTGGTCATGTCCACTGTGGCTCAAAGTAAGTAAAAGTGTGTATGGAAGAATAATTTAGACAATGTGTTTTAAATATTAGTTTGAAGTTCTCATATAGTTTTTTATTTTTTATAATTAGTTATGTTGATAGATTTCTTTGGTCAATTTTTGGATGTCGGATTGGCTCTGTCTGTCGTTCTCTCTCTCTGTGTGTGTGTGTGTGTGTGTACATCTTTATATACAGCTGGCTCTACAGCAGCAGTGAAAGTGGCCTCAGCGAGAATGCCCTCCCCCAAAGCTCTGGTGGGTTCTTCCTCTCAGATCCTCCAGTTCCCTAAGCAACAACAGCAACAGTCGCAGCAGTCAGTTTCACCCAAAGGCCTATCTGCGTCTCCTCTCTCTTCCTCACCTCAAACCACCAGTACAGTGTCGGTGTCCAAACCCACCATACAGATTAAACAAGAGTCAGGTGAGAACCTGAAGTGACTCATCATGTGGAATCCACAATCTGACGTCCCAAATCTCAGTCAACCAGACTGAAACAGCTTAGAGTAATAAAACCCTTGATGAGCAGATATGTGGTAGAAAATGCAGTATCAGTTTTGTCATTTTTGATTACAACTAATTTATGAGTATCAACAATATTTTGTATTTACGACTTTTGAAATCTTCTGTATGATCAGCGACTTGTGTGATATGTTTAAAAAAAGCTAAAAGATGTATATATAGAGTTAAAAGGTATATTTGTGTCTAATAAAGACTGTTCAGTTTTATATCAGAATTTTATTGATCGCATATTATGTATTACATAAACATACAAGTGAACTAGTTATTATGCATTTAAGCGGTTTTCCCTCACATGAACAGCCAGATGAGAAAACGATGCACGATGTTCATGTATGGACCAAATGTGTGCAGGTGTGAAGATCATCACCCAGCAGATGCAGCCTAGTAAGATTTTGCCGAAGCCCTCGAGTGCAGCCATGACGAGTAGCAGCTCTGGTCCCATCATGGTAGTGAGCAGTAATGGAGCTATTATGACCACAAAGCTGGTCTCCACCCCTACAGGTACATCAGGTTTGAACACTAACCCCAAATTTAATTAGTTCTTTAATTTTAGTTCAAAACCAGCAAACTGAGCTAAACAATGTAGTATACTGTCTGTGTAGATTATACAGCGATTCCTCTACGAATAAGTAGTAGTCAAGTTTGCATCTGTTAAATGATGCCTTTAATGAGTAATAGTTAGCTGAAGTGGATACATTTAGATTATAAAACACATTTACTTTATAAAATACACAAAACAAAATGAAGTATGCATACCAAGTGTGTGTCGTGTGTGCAGGGACCCAGGCTACGTACACCCGGCCCTCAGTAACACCCTCCATCGGAGCTCGAATGGCCACATCACCTGCTGGGACCACATACGTCAAAACCACCAGCGGCAGCATTATAACAGTGGTGCCCAAGTCTCTTGCTACACTGGGCGGGAAGATCATCAGCACCAACATGGTTTCTGGTAATTTGACAAGAGAAAATACACCAAAAGGAGGAACAGTGTTTTAATATGTGTCATTGATGACACACTGAGTGTATAGTTATTGTAAAAGTTGATAGGTGCTCCCTTATTCCTCTAGTCATGGCAAGATAAAACATGAAACCATGAATCCTCACAAGTCAAGTCAAGAAGCTTTTATTGTCATTTCAACCATATATAGCTGTTGCAGTACATAGCGACGATTACGTGTTCATAATAAGCTTAATGAGAAATGTTTGACTAGACATCCACATAGATTGAGTGTGAATAACTGCGACACTTTCTCTCTGTAGCCCGTAGTGTGATTTCATGACTGAATTTTTAAATGACAGGCACCACTACAAAGATCACTACTATTCCCATGACCTCCAAACCCAATGTCATCGTGGTGCAGAAAACCACTGGGAAAGGAACCACCATCCAGGGCTTACCTGGGAAGAACGTGGTCACCACACTGTTAAACGCTGGGGTAGGACCATAGTAATAATCTTTAAGCTTTATTTTTTCCTATAGACAATGTGTTGTGAGTTAAAGCATATTAAATGTGTGTGTGTGTTCCTCAGGGGGAGAAAGCACTGCAGGCTGTACCGGGAGCAAAGCCTGCCATCATTACAGCTTCTCGGCCCATCACGAAGATGATTGTAACCCAGCCGAAGAGTCTGGGCTCGGCTGTGCAGCCTTCTACCACCACCAAGCTCATCCCCACCAAGATAGTCTACGGCCAGCAGGGCAAGACCCAGGTCTGCTACAGAGTCGTGCATCAGATCATTTTAGAAAACGCCTGATTCACCTTGTGCAAGAAACAGCATTTCACCCAGAATGCCTTGCAGGTGCTGATCAAGCCGAAGCCAATGGCGTTTCAGGCGACAGTAGTGAGTGAGCATGCAAGGCAGCTGGTGAGTGAGACGCTGCAGCAGGTGACCCGTGGTCCTGAGGCTGGCGTAATAGCAGGCCAGGAGGGGGCGCTCAAGGACGACTCTCCGTCCTACATGGAAAGCAGCCCAACATCTTCAGACAATACTCATGGTAAGGGATTGCAGTGAGCAAGCCTCATGCTTTACAGTTTTTACTAATGTAAAATTTCACTCGTTCTTCCAAAATTCCACAATTATGAAAGTTTTTTTTCTTTAATGTTTTAGAAGTTTAAAATTATTTCTTTAATGTTTAAAAGTGTTCGGGGAAAATTTTTTTTCAGCAGCATGCGTATTATTCTAGCATGATATTAGAGAAATATATTACTAGAAGTACAGTGTAAGCTGTGTATTGCTCTGTGTAATATGTATAAAAAGAGTAACCCATTTAGTATTTTACATTTTGAGCTCAAACAATAAAGTAAACATGATGTATATGGCCAAGAAATATCGTGAACCATCAAACATGTGGCAGCCCCAAAGCATGAATGACCCACCACCAGATTTTACATGGTTAACGCATGCTTTTCCTCACATACAGTCACCTTTTGTCACCAAACCTGCTGATTGTGTGTGTGTGTGCTTGAGCAATACGCTTGTTTTGATCTTACTGACCACAACACAATGCTAAGTGTGGTTCTGATGAGGCTCGCTGACCTTCAGACATGCCTGATCTTGTGAGACAGTCTCAGGACCGCCTTCTTCTTTCCTGCATTGCTTCTAAACAACTTATTGCTGTGAAAAAAATGCTTTTAATTGATCATATTTACTCATTTATTGTATTTATGAAATCCAGTGATTTGAAATCAACCAAATGGTGTCATTTCAAATCTGTGATTTCTGAGTGCTTCCTCTTTCACCATCCTCTTCATAGTGTGTTCATATCCAAATCCAGGCAAATTTGCTGTTTAATACATAAAACAATTGTATCCCCATCTGTCTTTTTTAACTACTTCGGTATTTTTTATATCCATTACTTGATTTTTTTTTTTTTTCGCTGCTCAGCAACCATATTTAACTTTATTGTTCTTTGGATGGAGATTTTTCACATGTGCAGCTGCATAATTAGACCCCAGGGCAACAGGACATGGCTAACAGATTTTATCAAGAAGATATAAAATGTGTATGTTTGAAAAGACAAAGATTTATAAATAGCTCTAACAAGACTATTTATGTTCATATGCTATTATTATTGATTATGTAACTAACATTTTGCTGATTTTTATGAATCATATATTACATTGTTCTAACACATCTGTGACTATCTATTAGTAGCTGTTATTTAGAATAATGAAAGTGTTAAAAAAAAAAAAAAGCTGACAACAAACAAATGGGTATCAGGAGGAAAACTAAAGTGGATATGTATCTAAGGATAGCATGTGATATAGACTGACATTTATAATTACTGATGAATTAATGAATAATTAGCATATTAATGTTTTTACGTTTGACTTTTCCATCATCTCCAGACACCCAGGCGGTCGTGCATGTCATCAGCTCCAGGGCCCAGGACTGGACAGAACAAGAAGTCTCAGTGGAAGCGAGTCCCACCATCATTTACCAGGACATGAGTGGTGAAGCTCAGTCTGCCACGTCTACCATTAAAGCCCTGTTGGAGCTGCAGCAGACCACAGGTATGTGTGTTTGTGTAAGTGGAGGCTCCTTCACCTGTTACTCCTCTTTTTAGTCAGCTTTTCTGGTGCTGATAATAACACGCAGCTGTGTTACTCTGGATTTTAGCGAAGGAAAAGGCAGAGGCCAAGCTTCGGCAGCACACCATTGATCTGAGTCAGATGGCAGTGCCAATACAGATGTCTACAGAGAGGAGACAGTCACCTGAACCCTCAGGCCAGGCTGCAGGCGAGCCTGAGACCCCAGCAGACGCCACTGGTATCCGTACTGATGCTTATTGAAACATGCTCCTTTACTAAAGTGCTCTGTGAGCACAAATCAAAAGCCTAAAACCGAGAAACATTTATTTATTTTTATGACTCAGGTGTTTTTGATATTATAAATAATTGATTTCTTTTTGCCATTTACAAGCCTGTTTAAAAATACACACCGCTGAAGTAAATGTTTTCGAGTCCAAAGTCACTTCAAGTGTTTAGAGTTTAGAGATTTGAAGTTGCTGTAATTCAGTAACTGAGCCACTGACATTAGCTTTGTTCTAGAAGCAGTTAGCAGTTTTGAAACCTGAGTTTCTCGATGCAGTGGGAAATGTTTGTACTTAGTGTGTGAATTAGAGTGTTTGTGTGTATGAACGTGCTGAACGAGAAACGTTTGTTTATACGTTCAGGTAAAGTGGTGAAGGCTGCAGCAGGAGGTGAAGTGTCTGCATCCTGCAGTCAGTCATCAGCTCTGTCTTCCACGGTGAAAAGCTCGAACACTGCTCTGTCCACCAGCACCAGCTCAATCACTGTTCAGGTACTAGGATTTGCCACACTGTTGTTAAAAATAAATGCACTCGCATATGCACTTCTATACTGTAGCTCGCTTTGAAGTAAGAAACCCTACGTTAAATTTCTTTAATAGGAAATGTTTACTAAAGCAGCTGTTTGTAATCGCTGTTGTGCTAAAAGATAAAATCTTACTTGGTGAACTGTTAGCAGTAAATTCAATTTCTGGCACCTTGGGGACAATGTTGTGCTCACTTTGCAAAAAATCTCTACTCTTACAAAGGGGCTTTTCACTGTAAAAATTTTAACCTTCTTATACAATAAGACAGAGCCATGATCACATCAGCCTGTGTAAAAAATATATTTGAGTGTGTGTGAGAGAGAGTGTGTGTGTGTGTGTGTGTGTGAGAGAGAGTGTGTGTGTGTGTGTGTGTGTGTGTGAGAGAGAGTGTGTGTGTGAGAGAGTGTGTGTGTGTGTGTGTGTACGTTCTAACCTGGCTGCTGCTGCTGCTGCTGGCCAGTTTTTTGAGAGAGGGGGGGGGGGGGGGTGTGAGGGAGGGTGAGGGCATGTGTGAGCGAGTGTGTGTGTGTGAGCGAGTGAGTGTGTGTGAGCGAGTGTGTGTGAGCGAGTGTGTGTGAGCGAGTGTGTGTGAGCGAGTGTGTGTGAGCGAGTGTGTGTGAGCGAGTGTGTGTGAGCGAGTGTGTGTGAGCGAGTGTGTGTGTGCGAGTGTGTGTGTGAGTGTGTGTGCGAGAGCGCGGGTGTGAGAGAGAGGGGGTGTGTGAGGGAGGGTGAGGGCATGTGTGTGTGTGTGAGATCCACAGTAGTGTATGAATCGACAGTAAAAAATCTCTTATTTGTGCCTGCATTTAAATACTCCCCTATACACCTGCCAATGGGGCTTCATTCAGGTGTAATGCAAACTCTGCATACAGATAAGATGACAGTTTTCTAGTCAAAGAGAAATGTGTGTGTGTGTGTGTGTGTGTGTGTGTTGCAGGCAGGAGCAGGCAAGCCCTTGGAAGAGCAAGCCATAGTGGAGGAAGGTGAAATGGAAGGTGACACATTGGACCCTCAAACTGGACTGTTCTACAGAGCAGTGACTCCCTCAGCCCCACCTCCTCCACCTCCTCCTCCTCCCACTCTTCAGCAACACCGCACCCCGACACACACCCTTAGCAAGCCAGTGGTGCTCTCCATATCCACTCCCACCAAGTCGACTCTCAGCCAGACCGAGGCCTCTAAACTCAGCCCCAGCACCAGCACCAGACCTCCAGCTCCAGCTCCAGTGACCACACGGGTGGATAAACCCTCTGTCTCTCCTGCTCCTTCTCTTTCCACTCCATCTGGATCTGGAGCCCAACACACTCCCCCCACCAAATCCATTCACACTCCACAGCTGCCCCGACTACAGCAGGCGCCAAGCTCACACAACCGACCCAAAACACACACACAGCTCTCCCAGCCCCCACCACTGCAGGCCCACCATCCTGTGACCTCAGATAAACTGGCCAGCAGCAGCAGCCAGGTTAGAACGTACACACACACACACACACACACACACACGGAGTAAAAAAAATTTCACCCAAAGTTTGCTCAAATAAAACAATTTGAGCAAAATCAGCGAAAATAGCTGATATGATATGTAAAAATAGCTGCCTAATGTTTTCTTTCTTTTCTCTCGTTTTTGGTGACGGGTGCAACAGACAATCATAACACAAGGAGCAGCAGTCACTAAAATCACATTTGGGGCTACTCCTGTGTCCAGTAGCAGCAGCGAGGCTGCAGTGAAACTGCACGCAGAGTCCAGCTCGGAGAAACCCAACGTCTCAGACATCCTGAAGATCTCCATGATGGAGGCAGAGATCGAGCCGGGCACCGAGGCCGTGGTGGTCGACTCATCCAGTGACTGCAGCACCTTCAGCAAAGCTGCCTCTACTTCACCGCTCATCAGCAGCTCCAAACATACACTCACACACACACATTCTGCCTTTGGACGCATCCAGAAGAGCAAAGACCTGGACATTATACAGGTGAACAGTCTTTTCTTTGTGTGAGTGTGTAAGACAGTTGTGTAAAACTCACTTAGCGCTATTGCAATTGTAGCATCAACTGTTGTTTTCATTACAAACATTTGTTGTCTCTTTTAACAAAATGTAGACAAAGGAACAAATTCTAGAAAAGGTTCAGATTTAAAAAATATATATAGTACTAGGGTAAGATTGAAAAGTATTGACGTTTTGACGAACTGTGCCCTACTTACTATTCTTATTCTCTTTAGTACATGCGCTTTATCAAGTGATGTTTGTTCGCTAGTTAGTGAGGCATGTAACACACATTAAAGCTTTTACTATGACAGAAGACTATTACGTGCCTCCAAATCACATACATTATAACAAGTAAATCAGAATGGTGCACTAAATATAGAACAGTGGACTATACTGATGTTGTCTGTCTGGTAGTTAGTCCTTTAATTGTTGCACAACAATAGTTCATGTAAAAACATCCAATTCTCTTATATTCATTTTATTTGTTTAAAAAAACAAAACAAAATAAACAACCAAATCATTATTTTTATTAAATATAAAGCTCAGGTATTTAACAGTTTAATATTCAGTATATTTTGTCTCAGAGGACTGATGATGATTACACAGGTTAATGAAATCCACTGATGTTTTGTGTGTAAAGTGCTACATGAGCTCACCAGATACAGTTTTTCTAGCGTTTGCAGTCATGTTTGTGAAATCTTTAGACATCTTTTCTTATCAAATGACTCGCATTGCAGTTTAATCTGTATTCTTGAAAAGCGTGTCATGTTTTTGGAGCTTGCAGGTTGGTAAATGTGTTTTGGTCTGCCAGTGTTTGCAAACAGCTGAATTTGCTTCCTCTAAAGTACTGACATGTCCTAGTGCGGCACTGAGGGCTGCAGTGGGACAGAAATTCCCGAATAGTCAGTTTATAGAGAAGTTGTGGTTCTAGAGATGACATCGCGGCAGGTATATAGATGAATTTATAGAGATGACATCACTGTTAAACCTTCTACAAATGTTTGTAATCTAGGAAACTTTTTTGACTACACACCTTCACAAGAGCACTAAAATGTTGCTCAAACATGTCACCTGCTCTGCTTGGCTTCAACCCTTACTTAAAGATGTTAAAAAGATGATGACATCCTGGTCTGCTTTCATAACCTCATGCTAGATTACTGTAATTACCTGAACAGACATTTTTAAAATTCAGCTGTAGTCATATCAAATGCTCAGCACACATTACACTTCACAAAAGCTACGCTTCACTATTTCACACATTTATCATATGTCTCTCTATAGCTCTCTTCCTCTCTCTCTCTACAGCTCTCTCTCTACAGCTCTCTCTCTACAGCTCTCTCTCTATATCTCTCTCTCTATATATCTCTCTCTATATATCTCTCTACAGCTCTCTCTCTATAGCTCTCTCTCTATATCTCTCTACAGCTCTCTCTCTATATCTCTCTCTATATATCTCTCTACAGCTCTCTCTCTATAGCTCTCTCTATATATCTCTCTACAGCTCTCTCTCTATAGCTCTCTCTCTATATCTCTCTATAGCTCTCTCTCTCTCTATCTCTCTACAGCTCCCTCTCTATAGCTCTCTCTCTACAGCTCCCTCTCTATAGCTCTCTCTCTATAGCACGCTCTCTCTACAGCTCTCTCTCTATGGCTCTTTCTCTGTATATCTCTCTCTGTATATCTCTCTCTATAGCGCGCTCTCTCTACAGCTCTCTCTATAGCACGCTCTCTCTACAGCTCTCTCTGTATATCTCTCTCTCTGTATATCTCTCTCTTTCTATAGCTCTCTCTCTATGGTGCTCTCTCTATAGTGCTTTCTCTATAGTGCTCTCTCTATAGCGCTTTCTCTATAGTGCTCTCTCCACAGTTCTCTCTCCACAGTTCTCTCTCCACAGCTCTCTCTACAGCGCTCTCTCTCTCAACAGCTCTCTCTATAGCGCTCTCTCTCTCCACAGCTCTCTCTATAGCGCTCTCTCTCTCCACAGCTCTCTCTCCACAGCTCTCTCTACAGCGCTCTCTCTCTCCACAGCACTCTCTATAGCGCTCTCTCTAGAGTGCTCGCTCTCTCTCTACAGCTCTCTCTCTATAGCTCTCTCTCTCTAGCGCTCTCTCTATAGCTATCGCACTTTACAGCTCTCTCTTTACAGCTCTCTATCTACAGCTCTCTGATTACAATTACTGATTACTGTTTTGACTCAATTCCTTTCCTATTTCATAGTCAACACTCAAGAGTTATCATTGTTTTTGTCCCAACATGTTTCCTCCTTCTTTCTGCTCTTTTTCTATGTATCATTTTTTCTACAGTGAATGTAATACAAGCTATTTTCAATGTAAAACTGTACAACATGCATAATTTGCTCATATACATAATTTAATATCAGCAAACCAGCAAGTGCTATCTGCAATTAGAAAAACGAACAACTGTCATTCAGTACAGAAACTGCACTATCCTCCTCCTGTCCTCTGACAAGTATAGAACTTGTTCTCTCATTAACCCTGATGTTAAAATGATCTAAAATGAAACAATTCTATGCAACTTCATAGTATGACCCTTGCATTTATTAAAATTCTGATGTGAAGGCAGCATTTGTCCTGATTAGCATTCAAACAAACAAACAAATAATTAATAATAAAATCTACCTCTCAATCTCATGGGCATTATTGTTACCAACCTACTATATGGTCTTTATAGTCCTGCGTTGTTGCATTGTATTGCAAATGAACCTTTAGTCAGTCTCTCTCTCTCTCTCTCTCTCTCTCTCTCTCTCTCTCTCTCTCTCTCTCTCTCCTTCTCTCCTTCCTGTAGGTGATCCCACAGTACTCCATCATGCCTGACTCGAGCCAGTCAAACGTTGTGGTGGAGCCAAGCGGTTTTCTGGAGATCACCGACTACACCAGCCAGCGCCTAGACGACGAGGCTACTCTGGACCAGGAAGTGGACAGCAGTAACGACGAGGGTGCAGCACCCAGTCCCATGGAGACCTGTGCTGACCAATCCCAGTGAGCATGGGCTCTTACCAAACACAGCAGCATTCACACGATCATGAACAATGAATGAATGAGCAGGAATAAGAGAGAATCTGGCATAGCTGGTGACATTTTAGGACATTTCCTGAAGAGGATTTTCTAAAGAAGACTTAAAGAGACATTCTCTTAAACAGAACCCTTCAGTATCTTACAGTAGTTATTCTTCACAACTATTTCTTCTCAACACATTTTTGTTTTTTATTCCAGGACAGTATTTCACCCAGAACTGGGATTACTATATGATAAATTCCGAAAGGAGATGATTGGACCGGTTTGGCTTTGTTTAATTAATATCCTGTGTTTTTAGAGCAGGATTAATGAGTGTTTAAAGGTTCACCCTAACGTGTCAGTTTGTGCTTGTGTTCTGGATATCATACTATAGATTTAAAGAGTATGAGCTCTTGGCTTAGAATTGTTTATGTTGAATTGTTAAGAGTAGAATTTTGAATTGTTTCCTGTCTTTTTTTTGTCTGGAAGAGTGTGCACTGTAGCGCTTAGTGTAAATAACGTCCCGACGCTTACACAGGTAGTTGTAGAGACGTCTTATCATGATGCATTTGTACATTGACAGTTGTCTCCAAGTTTCAAAAGCAGAAACTTCCCCCATTCGCTCAATCATGCTTTGTTGTCTTTTAATGTACAACACTTTTAATAGAGTAAACTTTAATTTAGGATTCAAACCAGAGCCTTTTCCGTGGTCTTAATTTATCATTAATATTTGGTAGAAGTTAGACTTTTTAATGTCTTTTTTCCATCAGACAGGTAGGTGTCACCACCGTCATCATCATCATCCTCATCATCATAATGTTGCTTGTTCGCTAGCTTTACTCCACCAGGAAGGTTAAACGTGCCTATGTGAGATATATTTAAATGTGGAAAGTACCAATTTCCTATTTTATCAGCTGACCACATTGTGTTCTCCAATGAAAGAGGTGTGTTGGAGGTGTGTGAGGGATTACGTGTTGTCAGGTAAGCATACATTAAGGGCTTCTTGGTGGATTCCAGTCACTGTAATGGTGAAATGTGTAGGGAAGCTTTCAGAGATTACTGCCGTTATTTATGGTCTTTGAACTGTGTGATGCAGAGGTGGCAACTGGCTGTTGTGGAAATTCTGCCAGCGTCACTAAAAGCCCCTTTCAGACCCTTATTTGCACACACTAGCTCTCCCATTGCGGCTCACTTTCTGTTTCTCTGTCCCTTCATACTGTTAGTGACATATTTCCATTAATTTCCATGCTTTGCACTGGAGTTGGGACTTTCCAAGCCTGTTTTCCTGAACTCCACCGGGAGCAAGTGTCCACCTTTGGGTACAATTATAGTGTCAGAGTCATAACAATTAGTTTTAACTGGTATTCTATTTTTTGTCCTTTTTCCTGGAACACCAGCATCTTATGTAACATCAGATAATGTGCTTCTAATGTTGCATGTAGACACATTTTAGGGCTAAACTTTAGTGTAATAAACCCTCTACATTGTAAAGGTTTTTGAATAGACTTCTGTTTTTTTTTCTTCTCCCTCCAGCCTTCTTCCTGTTTGTCTTCTTTCTCTGTCTTATATCATTTGACTCGATATGGTGCCACTGGTTGTGTATTTATTAAAAACAAGTGTAACCCATATGTTTTGATAAATGACAAAGAATCTAGCAGCTTCAGACATCTGCGGGTTTCAGTACTGGGATTCCCCATCATTCAATGCACATTTTCAAATGTGTCTGGTTTTCCCAGATTGGACAGATCTGTAGGACCAACTAGAGGAATCATTATGAAGACTTTGAAAGGGTGCTGTGTTTTGTGGTCCTGACATAATGCATGTCTGAGACAATCAGCTGGTTGAAGTTACACTTTCAGTTTCAGTTACCTTGTCATGTTAGAGCGAAGCATCAGGTGTGGGGGAAAACCCACATTCAGGTTTAAACTAGTCCTTCACCGCTTAATCGTCCGGAAGTCCCTGTGAACATTATATATGGACTTTGAACTGAGGCTCATTATTAACTATATCCAGGATTGTTTTATAAACTAAACTAAATTTATAAACTTAACTTAAATTTAGGATTTTAATGCAAAAGTTAGTTTTGCCAGCAAAAAGCTTTATACATTCAGGATCTCTGCTTGCAGAACTGGTCCTGTGAGTTCATATAGTGTGTATAGAAGTGGGATTGTGTTCTCAATTGGTTGTTTGTGAAAATGGAAACCTGTGTTTGGTTCTAGATGCATTTTATAATTTTATTTTTTTAACTAATTTCACACAACGGTGTCACATGGAAACATGTTGGGACATGTAAACAAATTCATCAGATGATTGAGGATTTCCTCCACTTCGTCCTGTTTTGATTCTAGATTATGTTAAGCTCCTTCCTCCCAGTAAAAGGTATATGGCCACTAATTAGGATTTAGAGCGCTCACTAGAAAGTGACCTGAAACTTGAAACCAGCTCACATGGCCACACTGAGACTTGACATTTGGAGCAAATTAACATTTTAAGTGTCTACATAAATTCCAGGTAGACTCTTGCATGTACTAATCATCCCAAGTCTTCTCTTAGTTTCTGTGGAAATGGGCAATGCCGAGAAAAAAACTATATGTATATAGTCTGAATGATCAATCAGTGCTTTGTTATAGTCAGTATGTTTTTCACCAAAGGAAAGTCTTCAGGACTTTTCAGTGCTTTCCCCTTTATTGTTCACTGGTTTTTTTTATCTTGCATAATAACCGCAGGAACTAATTTGTCTCACAGACCCTTACATTAAATTGTTAAACACTTTAAAACATGTTGTTATTGGAAATCTTCAGTGTGTTAATTATTTTATTGTAACTACAGAATCCTTCATGGTTTATTCTGTACATGGAAAAAAAAAATCCAACCCCAAGGGGATATTTCCAGATAGTGGGAATATGGTGGTATGTATTTTTTAAATAACATAAGGCAAAAACAGATGATAGAATGAATGAATGAATAAATAAATAAATAAATAAATAACCAACCAACCTGAGTTAATAGGTTCAAGATGTTCAGGCCTCTGACTGAGATCAGTCTATTAGGGGCAAAATATTGGACATGTGTCTCTGGTTAGCTCTCTGGTATTTTACTGTCTTCAGGCCAGAATTTATGGAGCAGGGTCTCTTCTGGGTGACACCCTTTTCCTTTTCCTTCTCAATCATGTCTGCACACTCATTTGGAATCCCTGCATGACCTGGAATCAACTCAGAAAAACAACCCCAGAATTCCTTATGAAAACAAAACCTGACGTCAATTTGGACTTTATCCACCCTTCATCTGATTTAGGGGACAGCTCATAAAGGCTTGTGTATTTGCAGTGCTCCACAGATACACAGAGTACCACACATTTCTCAAGTTCTGCTCAGATGAAGGTACATGTACTGTAGTACAGTTACAGTTGCACCATATAACTGGAATGTAATTAATGATTTATTTTTACGGTTAAAAGGTGAAGCGTATTTATTGGGAGTGGGAGAGAGGCTTTTTTGGCAAGTTTTCTGAATAGATTAATCATAGAAGAGACTCTGTAGCTGGTTTTACAGTACTGTTTAAATGAATCATGGAGCACAAGCACTGTCCGTAACAGGCACTTTCTGAATGTAGGGATAATGATGAATAAAGGCAATATTGCATAACTGAGCATTAATGCACTCAATGTCCAGTTTATTAGGAATACCTGGACACTTGCACTTTGATGTTGATGTCAGAATGATTGCTGATTCGCTGATGTGATTTGCATGCACAAAAGTCACTAAAGTTTACACGGAATGGTGCGAAATCAATAACATTCAGTGAGCTGCAATTCTGTGGGTGGAAAAGCCTTGTTGATGAGAAATCAGAGGAGGATACGCAGACTTGTTTCAAGCTGACAGGAAGTCTACAGTAATTCATATATCCACTGAAAAGAAATGCATCTAATTTTAAAAAGCCCTACCTGTTGAACCTTGTGGTGGATAGGTTACAACAGCAGAAAAGCTATAAACAGGTATCCGAGGCTACAGTGGACACAGGCACACCTAAATTTGACAGTTGAAGACCAGGAAAAAGACCAGAAAATGTTTATCCACACTTTACCCAGTTTCTGTGATCAGCTCACACCGCATTATCATTCTCCTCTGCCCTCTTACATCACCAAAAAGTTTTCACTTTCACTGTTATTTGTTTTTCTCACCATTCTGTAAATTCTAGAAACATTTTCAAAATACTCAGTACTTTCAAAAGATTCCGATTATTGATGCAAACCTGAACTGAATTTCTTGACCTGTATTTGTATGGAGGCTTGTATTGTGCTGTAGCCCCACGATGGAATATTGGGTGATTGGAATATTGCATGAATGTGTAAGTACAGGTGTTTCTAATACAGTGAGTATATCTAGAGCTGCTTGCTGTCAATAAATCTTTTCTCTTTAGCATGAAGTTGACAGTGCCTGGCTGAACTTATTTTGAACTGAACTTAGTCTGGGTTTAATCCAGTTTCAAATAGAACATTCAGCTAAAAAAACTATTGCCTTGCATGGATAATATCATTCAGACATTTTTCTTGTCTTTCAAAAAAAAAAATCACAATTGTGAGTGTAACATTTAACTGTAAAGTTTTTTTTGTACCCCAACCACTAATCTCTCAAAAGAAAAGAAATGGCTGAATGTTTTTTTTTTTCTGCCCATCCCGAGGCAACCAGAGATTTTGGATCTTCATTGAAAAGAAGCCAACCCTGTGAGGATCCTGAGCATCTAGTGATGTACCACCTCCAGTTGGATTTGCTTAAGTAGCCAAGCTTCAAGATGCCAACTACATGTGGTTTTTGAGGACAACAACCTCCTATTCAATACAGAATTATCAGACTGTATCTGACTGTAGAAAGGACATTTTTCATAATAACACTCTCCAGTGTTTATAACAATTTATAATCACACTCTAGTGTCCCTTAAATGAGGATGAGGTTTCCTTTTGAGTCTTGTTCCTCTCAAGGTTTCTTCCAGCTTAGGGAGTTTTTCCTCACTACAGTCACCTCAGTTACCTCAGGCTTGCTTATTGGGGATAAATTCAAACACATTTAAATATATCTAATATCAATCTTGAACTTGTATATAATATTAATTTTTGTATATTATTAAACTTTTTGTACTATGTTTCTTATGTTCTGTAAAGCTGCTTTGAGACAATGTCCATTGTTAAAAGCTCTATACAAAAAAACTTGAATTGAATTTTATTGAACTGAACTGAACACTGCTTTCACCGTATTCATTTTTAAATGTGATGGGATTGTTCTTTATATCCCTTTGTGAATTAATATTTGTTTCAATTTATTTATGTGTTTTCTTTGAAGTCCTCCAGCGTACTACAGAGGCTTGTTTCCTCTTTGATGGAACCGTCATCAATGATTTATTGCGTCAAAACCATTACCTAATATGTTCATGCTGTATTTACTTGGTTATCTCTCTCTACAGATTAGTCTGCTGCTTTATTATTCTTACACTTCTAAAACAGCAGACAGAACTGAGTCATCAGAATCTTGATGTCCTCCAATCTTCAAGATTTCTCAAGAGAGCTGTCTGAACTCCAGACACAGGAAATCGTCTCATTCTGAAAGGAAATCATTTGATGTTCTTTCAGTCATGTTGTAGGGCTGCTACGTAATGCTCACTGTGAGGGCGAAATAGTTTCACTAACGTAATGACGTTTTGTCTGGCTCTAATCTTGACATTATCTCAGAGTTAAAGAAAATCCAAAATTGATTACACATACAGTAATTAGAATTATTAAGAAGCTGTTGGCTTATTAATTCATTTCTGCCCAGCACAGACACAGTTTCCTCATACCAGTTAAACTAGATGCTTGTGTGGTGAAACCTGAACCTCACCCGAAAAACAATGCATTCCAGTGCTAATAACTGCACAAAGCAAGCCTTATATTTTAAATATAGGGTGACTAAGGTATAGTCCAGCGTTTTGCAACAGAAAAAATGTTTTCTCTTGTGCTTGAAAAAGAACATGAACGAATTTACTCATTTATATCTCATTATAAGTCTATGTATTATATCTCATTATAATCTCATTATATCTCATTATAAGTCTTTATATCTCATTATAAGTCATAACTGTTTGTATGATCGGTGTATAGCTAGAACATGTTGAGGTGTTCTGTGGCACAGTGGGTCATGTTTTCACTTCACAACTGAGTGTTGCACTTTCATATGTTCTTTGTGTGTCCTCCTGTGTTTCTTTTGGGTTCTCCTGTTTCCTGCCAAACTCCCAAAAACATGATGGTAATTATATTGGCTACTCTTAATTGCCCTTAGTTTTAAATGTGTGTGTGTGCTGCTACTTACGTACACGGCTCTTCATGGTTTAGCTCCCATGTATCGAACTAGTCTTCTAACACGTTACAATCCTTCATGCTCCCTGAGGTCACAAAACTCCCAGTAGTTCCCAGAATATCTGTCTACTAAAGGTGGTAGGGTGTTTTCATATTTCGCCCCCAAACTTTGGAATAGTCTTCCTGATAGTGTTCGGGGCTCAGACACACTTTCCCAGTTTAAATGTAGATTAAAAACTCATCTCTTTAGTCAGGCGTACACATAATACATCCCATAACATTGTGCACTATTACATCTGACTTGCACATTTTATGAACAGCAGATATGTTAATTCCTCTCCACTGCTTCTCTCTTTCCTACCCATCCCGAGGCATCCAGAAATTGTACCATCTCCGATCCTCTTCCACGATTTTGGACCTCCACTGAGATGAGGCAGACTCAGCGAATCCTGAGGCATCTAGAGGCATCTAGAGATCTATCAGCTTCAGTTGGACTCTGCGATACTAAAGAGGAGATCTGAACTCCATGTGATCTTTTGCATAAATACAACATTTGTCAGACTGTATATTTATAATCACACCCCCCAGTGTCACCCATATGAGGATGAGGTTCCCCTTTGAGTCTGGTTCCTCTCAAGGTTTCTTCCTTTACCATTTAAGGGAGTTTTTCCTTGCCACTGCTGCCTGAGACACCTCAGACTTGCTCATTGGGGATAAATACATACACATTGTGAACTAAATATACCTAATATTAATCTTGAGTTTTTTGCGCTATACAAATAAACTTGAATTGAATTGAATTGTGTTTGGGAATGGTCCATGTGATCGACTGGCATTCCATCCAGGTTAGATTCACATATTTATTGATTCTGGGATAAGATCCACAGCAACTTTGTATAGAGCATTTAGAGATAAGTATACATGGATGGCATGTTGGCTTCATGGTTTATTTTCCTGGTGGAGACTGGGAGCACAGATGGAGATATTCAATATCTTGAATATATCTTGACTTGAATATTTCATTAAATCAGTTATTGAATGATTCACCAATACACAGATTCACAGTATTCATTTTATGGTTAAAATCTTTTGTTGAACACGGATCAAGTATAGTCATACTAATTTTAAGTGTTACATAGGATGTAAATCTAACCCAATCTTTTCTTGAAAGCTGGAGGAAGAAATTGCAAGCTGAAAAGTACAAGCTGTTACTAATGTGTGATGACATAACACTTGTTTAGTGTTCATAGAAATAAACAGATTCCACTTTGCTGAGTCTTTGTCTTGATGGAGTTTTTATAGGCCTCCCTGCTTCCAGGCACACCTGCACATCTGGAGTTAATCAAAGATCCTGTGTGTGTGTGTGTGTGTGTGTGTGTGTGTGTGTGTGTGTGTGTGTGTGTGTGTGTAAGTAAGTGTGTGCATGCATGTAAGTATAATCTTGGTCACAACTTTTTTTTTAATTTGCTACATAAATGTTAACCTCGTTAATGTCGTTCGTTCACTCATTCATTCCTTCAATTATGCATTTATTCATTCGTTTGTTCATTCATTCATTCATTCATTCATTCATTCATTCATCATTCACAGTCACAAGCTATCCAGGCAATAGTGTACACAGGCCAGGAATATAACCTGGATAAGCTTTCAGAAAAATCACAGCTTCACAGTAGGACTGTAATGGACTGTTTACGAATCTTAATTCCAAGCGATCATGTTTATATATGAAAAGCTAAAATACTGTATATAGCAATGTTAACACACTTAATAAAAACATACTAGGTAATACTATACACACCCTGAACTTTACATACTGTTCCTCCTCACGTTGTGCTGGACACACTTTGTCCTATTTCCTGTATCCTTTTGCAGTTAAAAATTTTCCTAGAGCAAATCAGCAAACAGGAGAAGGGCTACATGGACATTTAACTCAACAGAAATGTTCCTATTGTCTGTGTTTGGCATAGATTTCAAATTGTTTTTATCACATTCTCTTTTCAGAACTTATTCCTTTCACATTTGGATGTGATTTGAATAATTCATCACATGGTTGAATTAACTGAGGCGAGCAATGTCAAGTGACCCTGATCTCATTTAAAACAACAACAAAACTGATTACAATCCCACCATGTGTTAGTCTGTTTCTCAATGGAATTTGTTTGTTAGGAAAATAAAGAAGTCCATCTGGAACACTTGGTCAGACCCTTGAATTTTAATCAGATAGTCTGGAATGTCTGTGTTTGTTTTGCATTACCATGACTCCAAAAAAGAAAATAGAGCTACATTTTGCAGAGTTATATTACAGATGTTTAATATAAAATATCCTAGGTGAAACTTTAGCATGTGTGTGAATTTCAATTTGGTTTCTAGTACACACTCACTGATTTCCGTGTCATTGTCCCAACAGCAGGGCAAAACCTTGAGGCCATTTTAAAGACTTTAATAAAGTCTTTATTAGCTCAAGTCTTTATAGGCTCAAGTAAACTATGGCAGATGACTCAACACTCAGATCTGAGAGTATATTTTTGTCTAAAACAGCAAAATTCAGGTGGGTGAAACGTCTTGAAATTATTCCAATTCTTTGAAGCTATAAAACAAGTTACTCATCTGATATGTTAGTAATCAGATAATCAAATTGTTTTGCACTGCATGTACAGTGAGGAAGATGGTTTTCAATTTCAACAGGCATCTACAGAGTTATGTTTGTAATCATATATTGTGGTGAAAGCTTTTTTGGTCATAAATTCCCTTTACATTTACAGCATTTTGGCAGACATCCTTATCCAGAGTGACTTAGATTATCTAATTTTTTTTTTATATACAACTGAGCATTTAGGGTCTTGCCCAGGGGCCCAACAGTGGCAGCTTGGTGGACCTAGGATCGAACTCACAACCTTCTGATTGGTAGCCCAACACCTTAGCCACAAGGCTACCACACACCCCAGCATGTACCCTTAAGCGTAATACCTTAAGCATGATAAGCTACGAAAAATCTGCTGATGGATCACTGAATGATTTCAAGCTGTTTTGAGCTAATGGTTCCTGAATAGTTGTGAGCAGCTATAGTTTATTATGAGTTTTTCTAAGTACCAGGATATTTAAGCTCAAAACCTAGTGGCCTCTTCCAGAAAGGTAGTATGATTTTTTTTTTATCAAGGTAAAAGCTTAAAGCATTCCAATCAACACTGAAATAGTTTAAAAGAACAACAACACAAAATCATCTCATTATTTGGGAATGAACTCTACTGAAACTGTCCTAAAATATCAAAATATAACTCAACATGCATTTTACCTTTAAGATATTATTTTTGTACTGTGTAATATAGGGTACCAATCATTCAGGATTAGTTTTTAGTCACTGCTTATTATCTTATACATACAGTGTGCTCCCATGTGGTGGTACAGAAAAGCATTCATCCTATAAAGATAATAAAGTCGGCTATGTTTTCTGTATGGGAAGGATGGAATTACTCTTTCTCTGTCTCCTGTCAATCAAAGCAAAACTAACCAATAGTAGGGGTCTATGCAGAGGAGGGAGGAAAGCTCTTTTCTCTGAGTGCGTTATGCCCCCTGTGGCATAGGCAGCAGTTCAAAGAGATAAGGATGACTTACTTCACATGTCTCAAAGGAAGCACATGTTATTCTTCAACCTCCCTGCTGGAGAGATGATGACTAAGAGATTAGGGAAATTATGGGGAAATGCAGGGCTAGCAATGGCTAAACTCTTCCTAGTGCTAGTGAGTAATGAGTAATCACAAACACAGTAGTATCTTCATCTGAGGTTTGGGATTCATTACAGACCAAAGACACCTTTCACTGTTCAATTTCAAGTGAGACTGGGACTGGGTGGAGTCCATACTTAGGAAAATGACCCATTAATTATAATTACTCTTCCATTTCCTTGTTTGTGTAGAAGGTCAAATGCTTCCTTGGATATTTGTACATTATCTTCCAGATATTCCTTGTAATGTCAACTGTCTGAATACGTCTGTCTGGAAAAAGGACACAATGGGGAACTGAGAGAGATAACATCATAATAAAACTTCTTCAGTAATCACCACTGGTATTTTCTTCTTATGCGGAATTGCCATTGTAATGCTACAAAAAAGGCAGAAAATGATGACAAATGAGTATAAGGGTGATTTATCCTATAAAATCTGTCATAAAAAAGGTTTATAATAATACATCCGGGGGGGCACGGTGGCTTAGTGGTTAGCATGTTCGCCTCACACCTCCAGGGTTGGGGGTTCGATTCCGGCCTCCGCCTTGTGGAGTTTGCATGTTCTCCCCGTGCCTCGGGGGTTTCCTCCGGGTACTCCGGTTTCCTCCCCCGGTCCAAAGACATGCATGGTAGGTTGATTGGCATCTCTGGAAAATTGTCCATAGTGAGTGAATGAGAGTGTTGCCACTCCGTCCAGGGTGTATCCTGCCTAGATGCCCAATGACGCCTGAGATAGGCACAGGCTCCCCGTGACCCGAGGTAGTTCAGATAAGTGGTAGAAAATGAATGAATGAATGAATAATACGTCATAGTTGTATATCATAAGAAATATTTTTATTTGTTCATAGATTTAAATGTTTTTTTTATTGAACAAACACTATAGAATAGAGCATACAAAGACTGTGGGTTTGTACAGATAATTCATAATAATATGTTAGTTAAATAAGTTTGCTGTAAAATAACGTTATCATGTTTATAAACATGAGAATTTCATAGAAAATTAACTGTATTAAATTGTTAATGAAACAGGCAACATGTGACCACCTTAATTGCAGACGCATACTGATTTAATCATGTCCATGCTTCATGAACAAAGAAATACTGTTTTCATTCCCTGACTCAGAAAAGTGTTGTGAAGTAAAAGTTTGAAAAGTGTGACTCAGTATCATGTCATAAAGGAGGAAAGTGAGTGCAATCTGTTTGCAGTTGAAGACCACCTAAAGCTCAAATGCACACCGCTGTCAACCCCCATCCACACACAGGACATCAGTCAGAAAAATCTTTTTGCCAGGAAGAGGCCATGTCCAACTAGGATTTTTTTTTTTCAAATTGCTAACAGGACAGCTGTTAGTGTTCAGGAAATTTCCCAGACTGTGTTGGTTCTTTATAATGTAACCTATATTCTAGTGAACAATTTTTGGTACTAATGTACTGTATATACTTTGAAAAAAAAGTTCATGAACTTTAAAATGACCTTTGTCGAAGGAATACAGCTTCAGGATCCTCAGTTTGATCTTAAAGGTGGGGTTTTCGTTGTTTGAAAGCCAATGTTGACATTTGAAATCACCAAAACAAACACGCCCCTAACCCAAATGGGTCCCAACCCTGTATTCATAGCTCCGCCCACACATACATACATAACTCAGGCAACTAATGGAAAGAAATGTGTCTTTATCCTAGCTGAAGGGATGAACAATACGATTGCAGATAAACAAACAAGCAAAAATGACACACAAGCATAATCATGCAAAGGACGGCATATATTAGTTCTGTGAAACAAAGCAAAACCAACGTTACTCACCTATCAAGAAGGAAAAAAGCAACCTCAGCGTCTTAAGTAAAGTTGGCCGCATATTCACAGATTCGAGTTTCCCGAGTCAATAACTCCTGAGCTGAATGCTCTTATTACACAAATAACACCTCTTTTCTATCGTAGTAATGTAGAGAGGCAGCTACAATGCAGCTACAACCCAATTTTCCTCAATATTAGCTTTCCTCCGCGTGGACAAAATACACAAGTCTCTATGTGTGGACGACTGAGAAACAGATTCCAAGGGACCGTCTGCAAAACCTAAAAAGCGAATACTAAAAAACAGTCAATAACTTCACTGTAATACATTGTACTGTCACCAGCTCACACATCACTGATGTCCTGATAGTTATTCTACAACACTTATTTGGGAGAAATGTCTTTTTAATACATACGGCCAACTTTACTTAATATTTAATATGCGGCCAACTTTACTTAAGTCCCTCTGCGTCCCATCACAGAATTCCTGCTCCTTCAGTTCTCTCCAGCGCTGGAAAGCTGATCCTATATTAACAAGGGTCCTACTTCTTTCCTTATCGTCGTAAGCCTTTCTTTGCTTTCTTTCTTTATTTTTATCCGCCATGTCAATGTTAAAACTGCTTTCTGCTAATGTCACACATGCGCACTGAACACTCCGCCCATATTGACAAGACACGCCCCTTTCTACTCATTGGCTACACGTTAGTTTTGTTTTTGTTTTGTTTGCAGGCCCAACTCAGTTTTCTGAAGCATTTCTTAAACAACGGAGACCCCACCTTTAAAGGCCAATGAGCCAATGAGCAGAAAGGGGCGATGATGGTTGTATAATGTATGATGGTTTGGAGCTGCTACCCATGAGCTTAATTATGATGCAAAACACACCAATGAAACAGCCTAAATTATTTGGTGTGTCATGGCTGTATAAAATAGGGCTGTATATATGCAAAGCGCATTAATTAAACTTAAATAGTTTTGTAAGGAGGAATGGTCGCCTCCTTACCATCGTTCTCATCTGCTCAGCAACCACAGGAAATGGTGAAAGTCTTCACGACTAAAGCAAGTTCTGCTGGTTCTTGAAACTGCATTAGTAACATTTACTGTATAAAGTGTATGCCAACCTTATACATGTCAGTTTATTGTCATAAGTCTAGAAGACTCCACTGTATAAATATGTTTAGTGAGAGGTGTGAAACAGCTCTGCATCATACACTGAAGCTGACCTAGACTCATACGTCAAACCAAGGGGGTTTCAGAAAGGCAACAATGTCATACAGAGCTTTACAGAGGCTTTAAAGTGTCTCACTAAATTCATGATCCTGAGTGGAGAGTTCATGACTCTGCTGTGCATATAATGCTTATCTATAATAGCAGCTGTTTACTGCCATGCTATTAATTCAATCCAAGTTTGGGCTCTGTGGAAGCCCAGAGGGAATGTGTTACAGCAGTCCTGACATCAGAGGTCCATAGAGACTGCGCTGCAGTGATCTTGGGTTGTGGGAAATATTTTGGTTGGCAAACACAGAGAGACATTTTATAGTATGTTTAGCAAATGACATTTTAAGAGAGTTAAAAGACAGTTGCTCTAGTACTCTAATGTTGGCTGATTATTTATTTGGTTTATATCATTGGCTCATACATTCCCATAGAGAGACTACAAGCATGTGAAGTGAATGAATTATTTCATTTTGAATCCTTGACCCAAAACCAAACCGAGCCATAGAGCTCCTCATGATCTCTTTCACATTGCCTGAGATCTACATTCAAAAACACTGCTTCAATGAAATATGCACACTTTAGATTTGTTTAGATTCAATAAATATTTTCAAATTCAGTAGTGAATTGAAATACATTACAAACAGTGACTGAATAAAAAAGATCTAAACAGGAACAAGAACATGAGAATGGCTTCAGTGTTGTCTGCCGCTCGAGCTGCTGCTTCACGCAGGGCACGTCATAAAAGAAAATAAATGTGCTCCAGTGGAATGGTATCCTAATTGATTCCATTTGTGCTTGTAAACTTACTCACTATGAGGAGAAGTTAGTGGAAGGCGAGAGGTGTGCAGGATCTCAACACACCACGTTCCCTCTCAGACAGCAAGCCTCGCGAGCAATAAATTATAGACCTATAGACCTGTATAGAGCTATAGGTCAGGAAAAACTCTGTATGTAAATACTGAACATATCTTTTTTGTGGAAGTAGAATGGTGAAAAATTTGTGTCATTTGAAATATTGAAGTTGGAATAACCCAGTTATACTGAGGTGGAAGCAAGATAGATGCTGAGTAAGGTTTTTTTTTTTTTTTTTTTTTTTTTTTTTTTTACAGATTTACACACATCTCTAATCAGGAACAGCCTGCTGAGATCAACAGAATAAAAACAACACCTAATGTATGTGGTTAAACCTTTGAACAAGTAACAAATATATAACCAACATATAATATAGTGCGTGTCTGTGTGTGTGTGCATAAAAGTCTGGTTTTTAAATGTGCCTCTGTATATTATGTACATTTTCCTAGAAGCTCACTCTTACCCCTGATTCTGTTTTTGTGAAAGGAGCCCACTGGCGTCATGGTTAATTTAGGTATCCTTTACTCGTTTTTGTCTTCTTGCAGAAACTCAAAATGAGAGTCTTGTGTGGAATATGTACATGTGGTGGCAGCGGAAGAACGACTTGAAAACAAAGCAATACAGATTAAATTATATTGTGATGAGTCATACCATCTTTTTGTTATTTCTGTCTTTGACTCAAGGCTGGTGACATGGTACATGACTAAAAAACAACTTAATATATACCACACACACCCACACACCCACACACCCCCCCACACACACACACACACACACACACACACACACACACACACATGCCTATAGACTTATAATACTTACTTTTCTTAAAACCAAATCTTTTTTAAATTAATTTGTATTGCAGTTGCTACGGCACAAGCACAAGGAGTTCTAATATTACTGTTTTAAAATACTACTACTACTAGTAATAATAATAATGTATTATTATTAATCATAGAAATTGAGAAAAGTTTGGAATTTTATCGAACATGTATAATATTCAGAACAGTATCCTCCTATATTTTCTACGTATAGTACTAGATGACTGTAATTCAATCCTGTTCTTCATCAAATGTGGGTCAGAGGCCTGTGGTAGTGCACTAATCCGAAAACTATGATGTAAATGTAAAGGCACCTCCTTATCCACACTTTTTATACTAAATAACATTACATAGAGAGTGAAACAGATTGGCACTGAGCCTCTCTACACTTTTCTGATGAAAATCCATCTCTAGAGAAAACATGAGAAGTGAAGTGATACGTCTTCAATCTACATATTTAAGACACTGTGCCACTAACTCAGTAAGAAAAGCTGTTTTAAGTGCATGGCTACAGGCAATTCAGTGACTGTGAAATGTGGACATCGGAGTAGTTTCTGGTGTTACAGTGCCACATACTTTAGGTATTCGATTCTTCCTTGTTCTCATAAGGGATTATCAAATGACACCAGCCAGTTTCACACTTACTGAATCAATGAAAACCAGGCTTTGTGTCTTTGAACATACCAGAATAAATTTTCTTCTTGTTGTCACATTTGTAAATGTACATAATTTATTTCCCAAGGCTTTAGGATAAAGCAGAATTCATTTGCATATCTGATGTTTATATATGAGATTTTTTATTTTTTTTTTGAGCCTTACGGCAACAGAAAGCCTTCCTTTTCATTCTATTCATTCTCCGCTCACCTCACCTTAATTATCTGAGTCAAATAGCCCAGTGCATGTAGTTAATGCTCTTACTTAAGTTCTGATGAATTTTGACTGGAGGAAGCTCGCTGCTCAGAGGATGTGAGATACTTCGGTGGATGTGAGACTGAACTTAGCTTCATAGTTTATCGCTTAGACCATGCACAGCGCTGACTCACATGTTAAACCCCTCTTCCATCCACATGACACTAAGCCTGACTAAGTTGTTAGGTATCAGTAGACATATACACACGTCAATGAGGATGTTGCAGAGATGATCACTTCTCTCTTTCCCTCTCACTCTTCTCTTTCCTTTTATGTGCTTAAAACATTTGTAGATTGCTTGCAAGTAACATTTTAAAGCTGGAGGAGAATAATACATGCTGAGTTAGTGTATATCTGCGTTTGAGTGGGAGGTAGAAAGCAGACAGCAGAAGAAGTAAGGGCTGGTACAGTGGGTGGGGGGAATACGTTTCCGATGGACAAACAAGTTACAGGAGAAGGAAAAAACAGATTAGATCCTTAGATTAATGCTGTCTGGATCCACAGAAAAATGTTTCTCATGCTTCAGGTTTTGAGTAAAGAGTGCGGCAGGAATGCTGGCCGTCTCAGTATGTTATGGGAATTTCAGTTCATTTTTTTTGTGTGTGTGAACCTTGACAGTAATAGTCTGTGTAGTAATAGCATAGTCAAATTCCCTGCAAGGTACTGGCTCTGTCAATGCCAGAGTTAAAAATACAAACAAAAAAACACACTTAAATACTTATTCATTCATTCAAAGATTTTCACAAATTTGAAAGTAGTGTACTATTTTCAGTCTCACTATGAAATGCTGTTTAGTCTGTGTCAGCTGTTATTTTTTTTTGTTAGTGATGGTTTGGTTGGCACCAAATACTTCATTTCCATGTATTACCTTAAAAAAAGCTGGACGTTGGATTGACCATTCAAAATTTTACCTAGCATACATTGCATTGCCCCGCCCCATGGATATGTGTGTGTGTGTGTGTGTGTGTGTGTGTGTGTGTGTGTGTGTGTGAGTAGTGCTGAGTAATGGGCTAACATCTCTTACAGGCTTGTTTCCTGGGTACAACTTATTTGTATCCTGTTTTTCTGCGATAGGCTCCAGATCTATTCATAGTTGGAATAAAATACTTAATAATATTTTAAAATATTTGATATTAAATGAAGAATACATGTAAAGACATTGTACATTGTGGAACAGTTTAGGAATTAGCCTACAAGCCGGGATTCAAATCTAATTTTAATGTAATTTCAGCTGATATTGAAATATTTCTTAACAATTTTTTTTATTTTTGTGTTTTCAGGACATTACTCTGCTCTTCAACCTGTAGACGGCTAGACTGGATTTTAGCTAGGAAAGGGATGAAGGTGTAAATGCAAATCTAGTTGCTTCTCTTCCTACTGCTCTCCTTAACTGTTCACTGGACTTCTGAAATTTGAATTTATTTTTAATAACCAAACTCTGATTGATAATTTCCTAGAATGTTGTCTGGGACTTCCTTAGTCTTGATGTTGTTTAGGTGTGTCCCCTTAAAAAACCTAGTGGTTCCAGGAAAAGGTGCATTAATTCTGAGATCACATGACAATTTAATTACACAGCGGTGAACTCCATTTATCTAATTATATGAGAATATTTTGGAGAATTGATCATACTGGAATTAATTTAGGGGTTTCACAGCAATGAGTGTGTGTGTGTGTGTGTGTTTTTGTTGCATATCATTTCTGAACCATTATTTGACTTTGTTTATTGTATATTTAATAAATCTAGATCCAAATATTATCTGAATAAACCCATCTCAGTTTCAGATTGTAACACTACAAAATGTGAAATAGTTTAAGGGTGGTAAATTCTCATGAAAGGCCCTGTACACACACACACACACTCACACATGCCCTCTTGTTGCCACATACACCTACTATTATGGGAGTCATTTGGTCCACATAATCAGATAAAACTTTGTGACTGACACACACACTATTTAAACAAAGATGTTCTCTTCTTGTTTCTAGTAATGCGGTTCTTATGTAATAACAGTCACAGACTAATTGGTGTTGTTATGAGTTTTGAGTTTATATCATTGTTTTTATCTTTGCACCAAATAATTCCTCATATGTTCTGTATGTTTTGCATATATTTAAGTAACAATTATGGATCTTGTATTTTACAAATGTGCAATAATTATTATTGGTATTATGAATAACAATAATAATAAAATTATTGCTAATAATAATAATAATAATAATAATAATAATAATAATAATAATAATAATAATAATAATAATAATAATTCCTGTCCTGCATTGGCAGTCTGGGTCAGGCCGATGGCACGTAACAGGACCGGGTGTGAACATAACTCTATTTATATGTGCTGACCATTTTCCTCTCAAGCTGCTTCCTGTTTGGAGAAGCCTGATGGATATTGTCCTGCTGTCTTTCTGCCAGCCAGGATTATATTAATACAAACATGTCTCACACCAGCTATTTCCATCCCTTATTCAAGCTAATGCATGTACAAACACACATGCCTAGAATATCTAATGCTCTTTAAACACTAAATTTGTCACACATACATTTGCTTATATGTTATTATATATCTATAGTTCCACTAAAATTCAGTGAGTTTTAAACAATGAAGCATTACAACAATCGTACAACACTTACACAGGACAGATCATTTATTTAACAAAATACGGATATTCATAAATATACATCTCTTTTACATTCTTCATATATTTTTTTATAATTCCTTTATAAAGCATTAATATTTAGTGGATTGGAGCAGGAGACAGTTTGAACAGCAGTGTGTAGGTGTATGTATGCGACCGCTTCTAGTTTCGGCTGATGTGGATTGCGTGGGATTTTAAACAAGAAGTGGTAGTGACCATGAATTACATATGAGGAAATATCGTATCATTACAGCGTCAACAACCTATGAAATGAACTTCTATTTATACACAAAGTGATGACACATTCAATCACACACGGATTTCCTCCTGTCTATTTTAGTCATGCCAGGTCCTGGTATAGACAGCGAGTTTAAACAGCTGTCACCCTGAAATCTATTAATAAAATAATCTGAATGAATGCTTCCTTAAATAGGATACTCAAATACGCCGAAGGAATATTATACATTCGTTAGATTTTTGAAAATGTAAATAAAATGACAAGATTTCCATCAACAAAACAGCTACATTTTGGCTAAGTAACAATAACATCTTATTCAGATTCAGAGTTGTAAAGACCAAATCAATAACAGGAAAGGTAACTGTAGCAGTCCTAAAGCTGTGAAAACATGCTCCAGTTTTACTGCAGGTGTCCGGACAGCAACACTTCCTGGCTCGGTTAAATCATATCTCAAACACACCCACACTTCACATGGTCTCGGCCTGGTCCCATGACTCCCATGCCACATTAGCTTGTTAGGAAGTTCTAAGGATATATTACATTTATATGTAATATGTTATATGCAAAGTCATCACTGCCGCTAACCTTAAAGATGACAATTTATTCATGAGCGGTGTGAAAGCTTTAAATCCATTTTTATTCTCTACCCCTATGCAAAACTGTAGTAGGTGCTTGCTTTATAGTGTTTTTGCTGAGTTTGGTTATTCGAATATACAATGTGTACAATACCATAGCATTTAACACATCTTTAATATTCATATAGCATAGTCTTTAAAGTGCAAAAGAATAGTTGTTAAACAACCTGGGGAAATGTACTGACCACCCAAAATGACATTGCTGACATAAATAAAGACATCTTCAATTTGTATACATAACTAAATCACACAAATGCTGGTCCTTCGTCTGTTTACTGTCTGTCATTGTTACATCAAGTAAGAGCAATGGTTTCTTTCTTAATGTTTGCTGATCCTCATGTTTCTCTACATATAGAAACCTTTTTCTTCAGGCAATTATCTTGGGCTTATGTGTCTAGTCAACTTCGTTTTGCTGGTGTTAGTGTTTCTACATGGAACAACCATTTTAGCCATTTCCCCATCCCACATATTACATATTTCCAGTAACTCCCTGCAGAGGGACCTTCTACTGAACTCATGTGATACCAGTCACATTTTTATTCCATGTATAGTTATTCAGCATGTATATGGCTTCCCAGTCTTTATAATTGGGCTATATTATTCTACCTGATGGAGGTGAGCTGTTTAAGTCATGCAGATGAAAGTTTTTGTCTTGCAGGTCAATACCTGACATCTGATAACATTAATATACATTTCTTGGTTTCTTCTCCAGAATATTTTAAGCCTTGTAACTGTTGAATCTGTGACTTCTTGAGTGACACATCTTTATGGCCACCAGCAATACAATCATTAGTCCCAAAACCAGTACAGCGATCATAGCAATTACAAGCACTTTGCTGTTCAGAGTTTCACAGTGTTCAGATCTCACATCCCTGAGGCTGACTTTCCCGTACCCAGTGTCACTTGTGAATTGGCATGTGGCATTGTCAATGTCAACATGGGACTGCTGTAAAAAACTGATCAAATGCATGTTTTCACAACAAATGAGTGGATTTGAGTCAAGATATAGAGTTCTGAGTGTCTTCTCTAGTGCCAATATTGTGGAAGGATCTAGAATCTTGACTTTGTTGTTCTCCAGATTCAGACTCTCGATGGCAGAGTCTCTGCCCAGAAACAGGCCATCTAACAGGTTATTGGTCAAATCCAGCACCTTTAGGTTGCGTAAGGGTGAGAGGCTGATGTTCAGCTTTTCAAGCTGGTTTCCTCTCAAGTAGAGATGGGTGAGGGACCTCTCCAAGCCCGAGAAGGCCTGTTCACTGATTTTTATGTTAGGGTTCAGAGATAGGTCCAGGATGAGCAATGGACTTCCCTGGAAGGCATGTGCAGGCAAGGAAGTCAGTTTGTTCTCAGATAGGTAAATGTATCGCAGGGTAGGGATAGAGAAGAGAGAGACACAGCCACTGGTTTGGTTTTGTTGTGGACCACAGATGTTCAGTTCATTAAACTGAAAATGCAGGTTGGTGATGCTGGGTAAATGAAAGACTCCAGAGTCCAGCATACTGAGAATATTGCCCTGTAGGTAGAGAGTCTGCAGTTCCCTCAGTGTGTTTTCCATAAAGGTCAGGTTCTGTAGGTTGTTGAAGCTCAGGTCAAGGGTCTTCAGTGCATTTAGAGGACTCTCAATGTCTACCACAATGTTATCCAGACAGTTATTGCTGATGTTCAGGGTATCCAGAGCCACCAAGCTGGAGAAGAAATCAGGAGGCACAGCCTTGAGCTGGTTATAACTCAGGTCTAAGTACAGAAGTCTGGGAAGTTTCTGGTGTGTTTTGCTGCTGTGAAGTGGAGCAAGGGTCAGTTCTTCTATATCCCTCAGATACTGTAGCTCATCTTCTGGACCTGTGCTGTTCAAGCTATGCAGCTGGTTTCGTGAAAGGTCAAGATAGATGATCTTGTTCCTCCTTGGCAGAACAGGAAAGTAGTGCATCTTATTCTCTCTCAGTTCCAGGTAGAGCAACTCAAACTCTTGGTTTGATTCAATGCTCTGGAAGGAGGTCATGCTGTTTTTGCTTAGGTTTAATGATTTCAGCTGGAACAGGTTAAAGTCATTAATGCATGAGATGGAATTCACTGATAAATCCAGCTCGGTGAGATTAAGCAGAGAATCAAATGTGCCATCTTCAATCTCTAGGATGACATTGTTATGTAAGTCAATGTTTCTTAATGAAAAGGAACTAGTGAATGTACTATTGCCTAATTTTGTTATGCTATTTTCGTTTAAATAAAGATTGGTAAGAGCAGAAGCATCTCTCAGAAGGTAGTCAATCATGTCTGAGTAAAGGCCATTTCCAGACAGGTCAAGATTCTGTACTTTGGAGATTGGTCCCACATGGTTTTTCAGAGCTACATCCAGAGCTTCCAGGTGTGTCTTGTTCTTGAGATCTGATTGGACAAACTGCAGGAGTTTGCGGGACAGATTGTGCATATGGTTGTCAGGGAACACACTGGGCAGTATACTGCTCAAGCTCTGATTGCTGGAGTCATCTGCACTCTGGCGCTATGGAGGAAAACAAAAAAAAAGCCAAATTAACCCTCATATTCGTATGTTTCTAGCCAGAGACTGCTAGATTATTTCATCAGCATATTTATAATAACTGTAACCATACAGAAGAGGTTTCTTTTGACACAAGCACTCTCTCACTCATTCTCACTCATTTTCTACCGCTTATCCAAACTACCTCGGGTCACGGGGAGCCTGTGCCTATCTCAGGCGTCATTGGGCATCAAGGCAGGATACACCCTGGACGGAGTGCCAACCCATCGCAGGGCACACACACACTCTCATTTGACACAAGCATTTTAACATATTTATTGGTACTGGCATTCAATGACGCAAATATGACCTATCTGTGGCATTGAGCAATTATCCAGTTCCTGCAATGCTTAAACATGCATGAGCAATGTAATGGTGCAGAAACAAAATATGGCACTGTTTTACAATATTTCCCCAACTTCCTTCCCATCAGCCTTGTCATATTGTGTCATAATACACTTTGAGGAACACTTGTGTCCCATCGCTTAAGGTGCTTTCCTACAACCTTGAAAGCCAGTAAATGTTTGTCTCCTTTTCTTAATAACAGTATCCCATAAACACTGGGGCAAGACAGGCGTAAAGCAGCCAGTCCACCTGCTGGATCACTCTACAGAAACAACTCTACATGTGGTGCCAGTGGTTTAATCTTTATCTCAGTTTACTGTACATAGGAAGTTTAGTATTCTCTCCCGGTCTCTAGGGGGTTTGTTCTCCAAGTTTCCTAACAACTCCAAAAAACCTGATTGTAGATACCATGCACCATACACCTCACCAGTTACTGGAGATGGATAGATAAATATGTTTATGTAAAACAATAAAACTTCTGCACTGCCAGTTTTATCCAGTGTTTTTATATCATTCTCACTGTACCCTTTTGTAGTCCCATTGGTAAAATTTTTAAAAATACAAAATACTTATATATGATACAGAATTTTCCAAAACGGCATTAAGTTCTGGTTCATTTAAAGGCTAAATTAAACTAAAAATTCATTTTATATAAAACAATTATCAACTGTAGTTATAATATACATATATAGCTATAAATATACTGATTACATTGCTATTATTAACGAGGACAGTGAATTTAACCATAAATAAATGTGATTCATATCAACTGCCATTTTTAATTACATGAATGAAAATCTGAATTAAATAAACAGTGTAGTTTAGAACAATTGTGAAATCCTGCCAATTTAATTCAATCTGTTAAATCTGCCTAATAAACTAATAAACAGGAATCAGAACATGAATGGCTCTATTTAAGAGATCCCCAGAATGTCACTCACCTCTTGGCAGAGTGAGAGCTGTAGAGATTGTAAATTCACCATGAAGAAGAGGACCCACACCTGGGTGCTCATCATGCTGCAAAAATAGAGCAAGAACAGTTTTAGTGCACGCACAGAGACCGATAAAGCAGTGTGAACTCAGCGTACAATAAGTATATTATTAGAGGGAAGTGTGAATCTGTTGTAATATACATCCCTCTTATATACTATTACAGACTCACCCATCCATGTGCTGTAAGCGATAGATATTATATTGTAACTGATACTGACAGACTTCTGTAGTGACAGATGATTGTTAATCTTTAAGCCTTAATTTATTCCATTTTGAAGGGAATCTTTGACATAAATTACACGACAGAGCACTCTGCAGAAACACATTATGTCGTTTCAGTTCTAATACTCATAATTACTTTTCTGACGTAAGAGGAAGCACCCACATGTCAGAAAAAGCTGAAAGTTTAGTCATCACTGACGGAGGACGGTTTTAGATGGTGGGGGGATGACGGATATCGGGATGCACAAGTGCATGGTATTTTCGATTAATTTCATTAATCACTGGCTTGCTTTAAGGATATAAGGTCTGGTGACAGCATGAATCACATCTTTACACACATACACTAAGTAAAAACCCTGACTTCTCAAAAAATCAGTTTCAGACAGATGACCAAATGCTTACAGTGTGAGAGGATCTAACTTCCTGTACAGTTTTTCAGGATGCTGTTCCTTCTCTGTTACTCAGTTATAGCACATCTCTGTTTATGTACATAAAAAGGCATCATTTAAACAGGGCTCCATGTGTTTTTTGTATCCAATCTGGCCACAGTAGGGAAGAGAAAGAGCGAGAGAGAGAGAGAGAGAGAGAGAGAGAGAGAGAGAGAGAGAGAGAGAGAGAGAGAGAGAATGAAAGAGCGAGAGAGAGATGAATGAGAAAGAGAGTAAAGTTGTCTTTTAGCAGTAACCTTACCTTAGAAGCGACTGCACCTATTCAGCTATCTCTTGAAGAGGGTGTCACTCATGCTCATGCTGCCTGCAGCTTCTCAGTTCAGCAATGACACAGTGCAGCGGTCCATTCCCTATTTTTCCTCTGCTCTCCCCTCCCTTCTCTCCCTCCCTCTCTCTCTCTCTCTCTCTCTCTCTCCCTCTCTCTTTCACTCTCGCACTTGTACACATCCTGTGAGAATATCCTGCATTATTGTTATGCCCCTACTTTCCTTCTTTGGCCTAACCTTTTATGGAATTGAGGAGCTCTCTCTCTTTCTCTCTCTCTCTCTTGCACACACAGGCACGCACACACACACACACACACACACACACACACACACACACACACACTCACACACACACAAAGAGATATAGAGAGTATCCATGTGAAAAACTGCAGCTGGCCTCTGAGAATAAATTCCTTTAAGGAATGACACAAGGAGTGTTTTACCATGTGAAGTACCCAATTGATTGCTATTGTTTTAAGTAAAGTGAAATATGTACTTACTCTGGCCTGGACATGACTTCCAATAACAATTCTTCATTTAAAGAAGGTCCATCTCATTTGAAAGAACAGAGAACCTGAGCAGACAGTGATGGGCAGGCATATATAAGAAGGACAGCCTGCAGTCAGTCAGGGATTTCCCGTGTTTACAAGCCCTGGTCATTAGACGTTAGGAACATTAGATGTTTTTTTGTTTTGCATTTTTTTTGCCTATTAGGATCATATAATAAGCTGTCTGACACCTTTATTGCACTTAGATATTTTACAAAGTAATGTGTGTATGGGCTGTAAGTATAACTCACATATATAAATAGCAACTATAATACCAAATGCATTAATAATAATAATAATAATAATAATAATAATAATAATAATAATAATAATAATAATAATAATAATAATGGAACAACAATCCTTTATTGGAAATGTATTTATATACCAGGAGGCAGAGACTGTTTGTTAGACTTGTTCATAAGACAGTAAACAACGCCCTCTAGTGGATATTTTTATGTATCGTATCGAATTGAAAAATAATATATGTTATTAGTTTCAAGAAATTTTGTCTAAAATCAAAGCTGGGCGCCATTAAGGACAAAATGGATTAAGACAAATACTATAAAATTGTTGAGGACAATCTATTCCAGTCAGCCAGTAAAAGGAGAACCTCCCAACAGGGCAATGACCCAGAGCACTGGGCAAAAGCTACTGAGGCATACCTGGCATATATACAGATTGGCCAAGACAAACACCAGACTTAAATTCAGTCCAAGTCTATGGCTTGACCTAAAACTTGCTGTCTACCATTTTCTATCTAATTTAGGAGAGTTAGAGAAAATTGGAGATACTGCAACACAACAAAAAGAGAAATAATCACTAGGGGGTGAATGTTTCCTGCAGGCACAAATGTCATGCAAACACAAGTTGGCTGAATCCCTCCCACAAGCTGCGTGTAGGACTTCCCTCCTGAAGGGAGGGTAATAAGTGCAGCAGTGTTTACATTCTGCAGCTTGCACACACCTGAAGGAGCACTAAAGATCTGTCCATATTCTGATGAGTGGCATCAGTATCAGACTCAGCTACAACAATTCAGCACGGTGAGTGGAGCTAAATATCATCTGGCTAACAGAAAACTCTGAACAATGTTCAGATATTAAATATAAGCTCTTTCATAGTATTCTATGGAATAAGGATGTCTGTGTAGTGTTATTAACATGACTAAGAAGTGTCACAAAAATTTAACTGCTGTACTATTCATAGCAGAGTATAATGTTTTCTTTTCTCAGTTTTATTTATTTATAGCTTATGTATGCAGGATTGAATTGGAAATGGAATTGGAAATACATAACCAAAAAGCAAACTGAAGAATAAAGAATCTCACTATGCACTGCAATAGGTTAGTGTCCACTTGACATTAGGGGGTTGTGAATATACATAACACAGGTTCTTCTGTATGATTTTTTTTTTTAATTTAAAAAAAACAAAAATTAATAGCAAGCACCATAATATATTTTCAGATCCCCATCCATGGGTTTTGGGCCTGATATCAATCTAGAGGCGAGCTTCAGAACCAGCTCGTACCAACCTGCGCATATTCTTCAGCAGCTGAATGTCTTCAGGAAAAGTGGCACATTCACTGATGTTATCCTGCAAGTGGAGAAACATGAGTTTCCATGCCACCGTGCTGTGCTGTGTGCATCCAGTCAATACTTCCGCACCATGTTTATGGGCCAGCTGCGTGAGAGTGGTCAATCTGTGGTGCGGCTGAACGAGGTTTCCGAAGTCGCTCTAGAGCACCTGCTGGACTTTGTTTATGAGGGCCAGGTTCAGCTCCAGGAAGAGAATGTGGAGACTGTTTTTCAAGCTGCTGACCTGCTGGATGTTCCTGCACTGTCCAGAGCCTGTCTGGATTTCCTGGAGAAGTGCGTGTCTCACTTGAACTGCCTGGGTCTGATAGAATTTGCCAAGCACTACTCGCTGCAGCCACTGCTGAAACAGTGCCAGAATCTGCTGTATCAGGACTTTAACATTGTAGCCAAGCACGATGAGTTCCTTGAGCTGCCAGTGGAGAGAGTGGTGGAGCTTTTGGATTCTGAAAACCTACAAGTGCAGGAGGAAGTCCTGGTGGAGGCTGCTCTGTTATGGGTTCACCATCAAAGAAGCAAGCGGAAAGCAGCACTAGGAAAGCTACTGGAGAGACTTCGGCTGCCCTTATTAGACCCTGTGTTCTTTACCAACGTGCTGGAGGCTGATGAATTCATCCAGGAATCACCTGACTGCAGGAAGCTGTTACAGGAGGCGAGACTTTATCGCATATACGGCAGAGAGATCAGCTCGGAGAGAACCAAACCAAGAAGGTCAGTCATACAGCAAGAGAGGTGACAGTACTTGTTAAGTTTCCAGTCAGGATCTTGGTTTAAGCTATAAATGGTCACCACAGATGTTTCACTTAATGTCAACTGTGGTACTAATATACTGTCAAAAAACTAAACCAGTAGCTTAATAAGTAAACAGGATTTACAGAATCTATGCACAAAAGTTTCCAGAACTATTTTAACACTAAGAAGGACAATTCATATACTGTATATGAAAAATCTAGATACGTCTTTGCATTGTTTTTGTCTGAAAGGAAACTAAGAGCTAAAATAGCAAAACCTAATGACTGATTATGGCTTATATTTACTAAAGCTGTTACTGACTAAAAGATCTCTGCATATTAGTCTTACACTGTTTATGTGTGATTTGTACAACTAAACAGGGTCTGCATGTAATTTAGGTGAACTCCTGTGTTCTGTACTCTCTCTCATTCTCTTTCTCACTGTGTGTGTGTGTGTGTGTATGTGTGTGTGTGTGTGTGTGTGTGTGTGTGTGTGTGTGTGTGTGTGTGTGTGTGTGTGTGTGTGCAAATGTAGGCAGTCTGGCTGGGCTGAGGTGATTGTGGTTGTCGGCGGTTGTGACAAAAACAGGATTTCAAGATTCGCCCTCACAAAAACACAGGTCCCCACCACTGGGACATGGCTCACTTCAGTCAGTGTGCCAGGATATAAATATGAATTTGCTGTCTGTGAACTTCACAATGACATTTATTTATCAGGTATGGTATATGAATCTTCACCAACTTATCTCCCCATTTAGCAGCGAGTAGTAAGTCTGCCTACATAATTACATTTGTAGTTTGATCACATGAATCACACTCAAATGTAACTTCATTACTTCAGATGTGGAATATAATTGAGGCATTCTTTAATCATTTAATAACTAATAAACTATATAGACTAAATATCAAAGTACTCAGTGCTTCCCTTAAACTGCCACAAAGTGTGAAGCGCTCAATTGTATAGAATGCTTTTCTATGCTGTAGCATTACTATTTCCCTTCACTGAGCTAAGGGGGAAACTGTAGTAAGCTACATGAAGACATGGTGTGTGGACGACGTGAATACTCTTAAGACAAATCGGAACACCACAACTCCCAGGACCCAACATCCACGCCAACTCTCAGGACCCAACATCCACCCCTGACCTCATTAATACTCTTGTGCAGAATGAATACAAATTCCCACAGCTCCAAAATTGAGTGAAAAGCCTTAAAAAAAGAGTGGAGGTTAATATACCAGCAACGGGGGTTGAAATCTGGAATGGGATGCTTAATGAGATTGATGTCCACATAGTTTTATATAAACACTATGTAATTGGTTGGACTATAAATTAAAACTATTCTAAAAATCAGTTTATTTAATATGACATTATATTTACTTGGTAATCTAACATCTAATTTTACAAGTTATGGTTGGCATTTACAAGAATTGTTATTTTGCACTTCCATTAAAATAGATTTTCACATCTGTTCAAATATGCATGAAATATTTGTCTTTTCATATTTATATCTGTTTGATCTGTCATGCAGCTACGATGGCAGCTGAACCTACTACATACTTACCTGATGTAATCTGTGCCGGTGTGTTTCTGGGAATGTATGCTGTATAACATGGCCTGCATGGGTTTATTGTCACGTGTGTGTATACAGGTGGGCAACTGAACAGCACACAAGTGTGGCGCTTTATGGCTCAGCTAAACCAGTGGGTTTCTGTGGGTAGCTTGCTGAAGGGAAGATGGCAACACAAGATGGTCTCTTTATGTGGAAAGGTGGGTTCCATATCAAACACATTCCCTTTTTTGTGCTATTTCCAGTTCAGCGCTCTTATTTATACTGTAATGTGTGTGTGTTTGTGACTGCAGCTGTATGCTGTAGGAGGATATGATGGAGAGCAAAGGCTGAGCAGCGTGGAGTGTTATAGCGTGTTTGAGAATGTGTGGAAGCCTGTGGCTCCATTGCTTTTGCCTGTCAGTTCTGCTGCTCTGGCCAGCTGCTGTGGAAAGCTTTATGTAATCAGTGGAGCTGTGAGTGAAGACTGCAACACCAACATGGTGAGACTTTCAGACATGTACACACATGTGAGGTGTAGCAAGAATCAGCTACCATTAGTGAGTAATGAAAGCTTTAGGTAATTATAGCTCAGAAACACATCTGAGCAGCAAGCTCTTTACAAGGATTGCAGAAAAGCACTACAGAACTTGGCTAACATAGCTTGTTATGAAACCTCTATAACCTATTATAGATTACAAAGACTCTAAAGCATGTAGCTTCCAGAGAATATGAAAGACACCGATCAGCCATAACATTAAAACCACCTGCCTAACATTGTGTCAGTCCTCCTTGTGCCACCAAAACAGCTATAACATATTGAGGCATGGACTCCACAAGACCTCTGATAGTAAGCTGTGGTATCTGGCACCAAGCCATTAACAGCAGATTTTAAAATCGATTGGGAATCTGTGGAATTTGGAGGTCAGGTATGCACCTTAAACATTTGCATGAGCAACACTGTTTAGACAGGTTTGATTCAACAGGAATGATTTGAGGAACATGACAAAATGTTCAAGGTGCTTACCTGGCCTCCAAATTATAGGAATGCCAGGACCCAGGACCCAAGGTTTCTCAGCAGAACATTGTCCAGAACATCACATTGCCTCAGCCAACTCTGATACACAACGCACATGCACTTGGCTGTCCATATGAAGTACAACAAAATATGATTGATCAGACTAGGCTGCCTTCTTACATTGTTCCATAGTAAGGTTCTGATGCTCACATATCCATTGTCCATTGTACTCTGACTGGTCTGTAGCTACTCAGCCCCATACACAGCAGGAGTAATATCCAGCGTTAACTTTTTCAGCAATCTGTGATACAGTAGCTCTTCTGTGTTATTAGACCAGACAGGTTAGCCTTTGCTCCCATGAACATCACTGAGCCATGGCGCACTCTTAATCGGTGCACCGGTTGCCCTTTCTTGTCCCGGTTTTGTTAGCTACTAACCACTGCATACTGGGAACACTTCACAAGACCTGCTGTTTTGGAGATGCTCTGACGTAGCCGTCTAGCCTTCACAATATAGTCTGAGTCACTCAGAACCTTTCTCTTGCTCATTTTTCCTGCTTCAAAAGCATCAACTTTGAGAACTGATTGTTTACTTGCTGCCTAAATAATCCCACTCCTTGACAGGTGTCACTGTAACCAGATAATCAGGTTTAATCATTTCACTTGTGGATTTAATGTTATTGCTGATCGATATTCAATTACAAAAATTGTTACATAAGTCTTCTCTAGAGCTAGTCTTTTGTCTGTGGTTGAATCTTTGATAATCTGACAGAGGTCAGGATGCATTAGATCAGATGAACGTTGGGTGTGCTGGGGTTCTTCTTCTACACACCTGGGAATGTGTTAATTACAGTATTTCTCACAGGTGAGGCTCTAATCTGTGATTGGTTGAATCCTTTAAAGATGTGACAAGACTTTTGTCTGAGCAAAGTCTGACCTTTCTGTCCTAATTAAATAATTAAAAATCAAGGCATGATAAGATTTTATTTTGGTAAAATTCGCTTAATCTAGAGGCCTTTGCCTTTCATATAAGCCACTTCTGATTCCAAATGATCAACTAGAAGTCAAATTATTATTTGTTGTTCCTATAACTTGGATAGGCGACAAGACTTTTGTCAGAGAGTGTATATATATATATATATATATATATATATTCCTCATTATTCCCACTATGATTATTATAAGATTAGTCAATGTATATAAGCACACATTTTTACTTTACAATTCTTCTATCAAACAGTACTCTCAAAATAATTTAATATATAGCTCAGACCTGCTTAGATTTTTATTATTTTTATTTATTTTTTAATTTTTGCTTTATTGTTATCAAGGTCTTCATTTCTGACTTCATTTCTGACTCAAAGAAAATTCTTCAAAAATTCTTAGAAACACCATTAAAATTCTTATCAAATTTGAATGTTCTATTTGGTTCATTTCGAATGCAGAGAGAGTTTAATTGATTAAACACACTCAGGAATTTGTATTGAGATATTGCTTTGATATAAACTGATTACTGTCTGGGTTTTAATCTAGTAAAATAAATAGGTATGTTTATGAGTGTGTTTGGTTTTATGCTTCACTCAACAATCTGTTGTGTGCATGTGTATGTTCCAGCTTCAGTGTTATGACCCCGTTAAGGATCAGTGGACATGCATGATGTCCTGCCCTTTCTCTCAGAGGTGTTTAAACGCAGTGTCACTGAATGGATCAGTCTACGTAGCCGGGGGTCTGTTGGATGTGCTGTTCTGTTACAGTCCCATGGTTGACTCATGGAGCAAAGTAGCTGAGCTTCCCATGAAATTGGTAAGAAGGAAATAAATAAACTACACAAGACTCTAAGACACATTTGACCAACTGTTCAGATGATTGTGTGTTTTTTGTTACTAATGAAGTTGCTTTGGCTCTGATTTTAAATCCTCCTAAACACCACTAATTACGTTACTGTAATTCATTAGTAATTAATGATTTGCTATTAAAATTATTAATGAATTATAAACAGTACTTTGAGTTCAGTCATCCCTAAGTGTCCTTTACCATCTCTACACTTTTACACTAAACAGATTAGCACTATGTATTCATCCTGCTCATTCATCCAATTTTGTCTTTCAGGAAAATTGTGGGTTGGCTGTTTGTGATGGGAAAGTGTATATCTTGGGTGGCCGTGATGAATTTGAAGTTGTAACTGACTGTACATGGGCATTTGACCCACTGAGCGGCCAGCTGACCGAGGAGATGCCCCTAGCGCGCAGCCTGGGCAACCACGGATGTGTTACTATCACACAACACCTACAGCACAAATAAAATGATCTTTTTATTTTCATTTGAAGCATGAAAAGTCCTAAGGTCATCTACTACCTTGTTTACTTGAGATGAATTTCATTCTTTAATCTTTGCTGCTTATAACATCTAGTCCAAGCCATAGTACAAGCCTTAAGTGTTATTAATTCATTTTATTCTCTTCAGGAAATAAAACAACAACAACAATGACAACAATAGGAACAATTACAAACTATTGTAATATAAAAACTGTGAATTTTGAAAGGTATACTTCGCTGTGTTTCATGTCTCGCACTGTTGATACACTTTGCTGCTTTGCCTTTATATTTTTTTTTCAATCTCTTTTCTATTATCTTCAAGTTATCATATTTTTGTTCTTTGCCAGTTTTAACCTTCTGTTAATTTGTCGAATCATTATTTTAAAGTGTTATTCTAAATCTATAAAGAGAAGTTGGGCTAAATAACAAATTGTCAAATACTTTACTGCAAAACTTTGTGGTGTATCAAGAGCCACAGTATCCAGAGTAAAGCACGGGCTGAATTTGGGTTTGGGTTGTAAAATCATACGATCGCCACTACTGAACCATTCTAGAGGATCGCATACACCCAGTGGTTCAAACATTGTACCCTGAAGGTGGTTCAGTACTGTATATCATCCATACGCACAGCCAGACTGGTGACAGAGTGGTTTAATTAACATGAAAGTGAATTGAACATCACCCATGGCCTGCAGCACAGTCACCAGACCTGGATATTTTCTCCAACAGTATCACATAGTAACCTGGCCATTGTTTTGCAACAGAAATGGCTCAAAATCCCCCTGGTCACCTTGCAGGACTTATCTTTCTTGTCTTTCGTAAGACAAACTGATGCTGTATTGGCTGTAAAAGGAAGCCTGAGACCAAACTAATTCATTATTGTGGTTTAAAACAAGGTGTTTCAGTTTCATTTTGCTATCTTAAAGAACAGAAGCTAATATTTTTCAATGCATATGGTAAATATATTCAGTGAAGAATAAAAAATAATAACAGTGGATATCTAGTGGTTATTCTCCAGATCTTATTTATTTATAGTTATAACAATGCCACAACACTACTATACAATGTTTTTTGTGCAAATGTCTCCATTGAGGTCAGTGACTGAAAAAGTACAAGAGGTTTTGTTATTTATATAAAATTTCATTACAGAATATCATTAAATCAGTGGTGTAAATTTTGATTTTAGTCAAGTTCAAGCAAGATCAGTGTTCGTCTTTAACGTTCTTCTAATCGTTTTTCTTCTTTCATATTTGTTTTTGAGGATTTCCTTGCTCTGATCTTTTCATGGCACATAGGAAGGAAAGAGGAAACAGTTTTCTATAGTCCTCTTTTTGTATTCTGCTGTAATCTGATATTGGATTGAAGGTCCAGGTCTTACTCATCTTTTGCTTGTCTAGTGCAATAGTCAGCTAAGACAGACATTTGCTTTAGATGGGTCAAAATAAAGTCAGGCAAAGTTAAACAAGGATCATTCAATATCATCATAAAGGGAACCTGCCAAAGTGAAAAAACAGGAAAAACCATAATACACAAGTCTGATAACAAAACTAAAATAGCTAATTACACAGTAAAGATAATAAAGGAGTGCGACCAACAGTATTCTGCTTAATCAACTCAGTGGTAGAAAAACAAAAGGAGTTGGTAGTAAACTAGTTGCAATACAAAATCCCAGACACTATCAAGGGTAAGGACATTAAGATGGACATACACAGCTTGGTATTTGTAAATATCTTAATGTCCTCACCATTTCATGAACTGCTGATCTTCTGAGATACATACAGTATTTATAGAGATCAGCAGCAGTTTTATGAAATAATCAGACCATCAGGTCCCAAAAACCATGATACAGTCTAAGTCGCTGAGTTCACACTTTTTCTTCATTTAGTGCAGCTGAGGTGCTACAGTTAATTCTTTTTTATGTAAACAGGGAATGAATATCAATGAGCAAACCCTCAAAACATGTATGTGTGGTTGCACATACAGTTTTAATATTCTTTAATACTTTTGGGTCACATTTCAAATTACAAAATTATTGTTTAAAACAACTTTTGTTCCCATTTGAAAAAAAAAAAGATTCTTAAAAAAATACATTCAGGAAAAGTATGATGATTATTTGAAAAGCATTTTTACAATAATAATGTGGTCGACTGATTAGTTATTTAATGAGATAAAGAAATTTGCTTTATGGAATTTAAAAAAAATTGATGTCAAAAATCTGATGTATCATGTCTCCAAATGGCTCCTCATTCTTCATATGCTTGGCCAGCGCTGCTCTTGTTGTGGCTGCAGGCAGAGCCGATCCTGACCTCCCTGGGGCCCTAAGCAAAATTCTGCTAAGGGGCCCTCCTACTTGACCCGTGAGTCATGTAAACCATTTGCCACACATTCACACTTGACAGCATCTCCTCTACTAACAAATTTCAGCATAGCACCTGTAAGTTATAGATACTATTATTATTAATTTTATAAGCTGCATTAGGCCCCACTTAAACTGCCTCCCTCAGATTCCTCTTTATCCATTTTCAAATATAAAATACTATTTATAATATGACTTGGCTCTTGCAATATTCAACTAGTGAATATGCAATAGCAGATATCAGAAATGTAAATTCCTGATATCAAAAATTTGGTTACTACTAGAAATCACACTCTTAATATTTACATTTTAAGTATTGAAAACTGGATTTTTGATATCAAAAATCCATATCATGTGAATTTTATAGTATGCATGAGAGCTGTGAGAGCTGTGGGATGTGCATTCATATTGACCTGGCATTATGCCCATTCCAATGTAAATACAATGTTTTCCATATTGCATTAACATTGTCATTTAGGAGTGCTATCACGCTACTTTTTGTGCTGGTCCCGACACAGATGTTGCTGCTGGAAAGCGCGTGTCATTTCGTGCACGATTGCACGTGCATATGAACGCATGTTCACGCGCGGCGCGGTTATCGAGCTGCCGTTTATAAACACCGTAGCCAAAATAAATAAATAAATGTATAAGTAAATAAATAAATAAATAAATAAGATAAACACTGTTGCCCTTGGGCGTTTATTCACGCGAATGTTCACGCAATAAATAGTGTGACAGACAGGCCAAGAGATGCACCGGCAGCACGGCACAGCTAATTTAGCTAGTCAGATAGAGACTAGAGACAGAATCACATCAACTTAACTTTACTGTTATTTGCTCTTGCTGACATCAAACCTGAAGAGAACACAAGTTTACCTGATTGCTGTTCTCGCATTTCACTCTCATTTTGTTTCTTTTTTCTCTTTTCATGGCCAGATGGATAGCTCCGCTTCATATTGTCATCTACACAGTAAAATTAACACGTGCTGTAAAATGAGGCAGGGGGAGGCGGGGCCTTGCGTAATTTGCGGGGCCCTACGCAACTTGCGTAGTGTGCGTATAGGGCCGATCGGCTCTCGATGGAGCTATCCATCTGGCCATGAAAAGAGAAAAAGAAACAAAATGAGAGTGAAATGCGAGAACAGCAATCAGGTAAACTTGTGTTCTCTTCAAGTTTGATGTCAGCAAGAGCAAATAACAGTAAAGTTAAGTTGATGTGATTCTGTCTCTAGTCTCTATCTGACTAGCTAAATTAGCTGTGCAGTGCTGCCGGTGCATCTCTTGGCCTGTCTGTCACACAACAATTTATTGCGTGAACATTCTTGTGAATAAAGCCCAAGGGCAACGGTGTTTATAAACGGCAGCTCGATAGCTGCGCCGCGCGTGAACATGCATTCATATGCGCGTGCAATCGTGCACGAAATGACACACGCGCTTTCCAGCAGCAACATCTGTGTGGGGACCAGTACAAAAAGTAGCGTGATAGCACTCCTAAATGACAATGTTTATAGTCTCTCAATCAAGGTTACAACAACGTTAGTGCAATATGGAAACCAATGGATTTACATTGGAATGGGCATAATGCCAGGTCAATATGAATGCACATCCCTCAGTAAATAATAACCATCAGGGATCAAGTATTGCTCTCATGCATACTATAAAACACAGTGATACGGTATGGCAAGCCATTTTAGCTTTTATACATTCACATTATGGATTTTTGATATCAAGAATTCAGTTTTCAATACATAATAATGTAAATATTAAGAGTGTGATTTATAGTAGTAACCATATTATTGATATCAGAAATTATGTTTTTACACTTTTACACACACTACGGACAATTTTTCAGAGATGCCAATCAACCTACCATGCATGTCTTTGGACCGGGGGAGGAAACCCCGGAGGCTCTGGGAGAACATGCAAACTCCACAGACACAAGGTGGAGGCGGGAATCGAACCCCCAACCCTGGAGGTGTGAGGCAAACGTGCTAACCACTAAGCCACCGTGCCCCCCAAGCTGTGTTCGATTTCTTTATATTATTATATATAATATTTGTTATATTTTATTATTTTCTGCTTATTTAAGATAATGTTAATATTCACTTTAAAATCAATTGCTAATATTCAACTCAAAATTCTATTTAAAATATTCCATTCAATAAAGATTCGTTTATACCTCATTCAATTCTGTATTGTTTTACTCTTTGACAGAGAGATGGAGCAAACTTTTTTAAAAGGAGGGAGGTTTGTAGTGGGAGCAGTGGGGTGTCAAGTGTGAATGTGTGGCAAATGGTTTACATGGCTCACGGGTCAGGTAGGAGGGCCCCTTTGCAGAATTTTGCTTAGGGCCCCAGGGAGGTCAGGATCGGCTCTGCCTGGCATTATGCCCATTCCAATGTAAATCCATTGGTTTCCATATTGCATTAACGTTGTTGTAACCTTGATTGAGAGACTATAAACATTGTCATTTAGGAGTGCTATGACGCTAATTCTTGGCGCGGTTATCGAGCTGCCGTTTATAAACACTGTTGCCCTTGGGCGTTTATTCACGCGAATGTTCATGCAATAAATTGTTGTGACAGACAGACAGGCCAAGAGATGCTCTGGCAGCACTGCACAGCTAATTTAGCTAGTCAGATAGAGACTAGAGACAGAATCACATCAACTTAACTTTACTGTTATTTGCTCTTGCTGACATCAAACTTGAAGAGAAACACCTGTTTACCTGATTGCTGTTCTCGCATTTCACTCTCATTTTGTTTCTTTTTTCTCTTTTCATGGCCAGATGGATAGCTCCGCTTCATATTGTCATCTACACAGTAAATTTAACACGTGCTGTAAAATGAGGCAGGGGGAGGCGGGGCCTTGCGTAATTTGCGGGGCCCTACGCAACTTGCATAGTGCGCATAGGACTGATCGGCTCTGGCTGCAGCTTAGTAAGGGTTCTAACTCAACATCGTCCCACGATTAGGGTGAATGCTTCACCATATACTCTGTGGTAATACTTCCTGATTTCTGATTTCACTTCTGTATAAAAAAAGGTTTATAATTTCTTCTGATAATCAAATGATTCTGTATTTTTTTCTGTATCTTTAAAGCTGTAAGATCTTCGTGTATGATTATTTTGTAAGCCACATTAGTTCATAATGTCTCCGAATTATTATTATTATTATTATTATTATTATTATTATTATTATTATTATTATTATTATCTTGCAGTTAGTCAGTATGACAACAGTTAAATGAAAGAAGGATAGAATTTTATATTATAATGTTGGAACTATGAAGCATTTATCTTTTAAAAGAATGCAAAAACTAAACGTGAGAACTACAGAGACATTTTATAAGTAGTGTTTAAATATGAAAATTAAAACTTAACAACATGGGGTACCGAAACCAAAAGCATCTTTTTAACTTTTGTTCTTCTGGAGAAATTCCTGTCTTCATTCTGGTCAACAAATTCCAGTGGCTTCAAAAGCCTTATCTAAAAACTGTCTTGCCACAAAGTACAACAGGAAACCTGATAGCTCCTACAGTACTTAACATACTTCCTTGATAGAGTATTTTTCTAAAGAAATTCCACAGCAACAATCACATATTATTCATTTTTTTATACATACAGCTTGAGTGAATGGATAGTCTGTAATTTCTACATTAAAAGAATATGTTAAAATGAGTATACTTTAAAAAGCAGGATGGAGTATTTTGGTAAGTGCTGTGAATATATAAAAGAAAGTAAATAGTTGAACATACTGTACAGTGTCATTAACTTTACTGTACAACTTGGAAGTAGCAATGAACCTTTGTCTGTATTGGCACTGGTTTTTGTTTTTAGTCATCAATTTTTTTCCACAAAAAAACAAATAATAACCACTCTACGTGGACGTACTGTATATTCTCTGACAGAATGATTTAAGCTACAATTACATCCTGAAACCTCCTGACATCCTGTTGTTGGTGAGCAACAAGAGTGCAAGACGATTTAACTTTTCATTTTTAAGTGTTTTAATAAAAACAGTTAAATAACGACATCTCCCAGTCATTGTCCCGCAAAGCCATTTATACGAATAAAATGTTGTGTTTATGTAAAAATCACACAATACAAACAATTACTGTACTGAAAATAGCTCAAAAATTAAACTTAAATTTGAGATGAAACTCGAACTATTTTGCAAACACAATACTGCTCTGTTACTCTACAATGCAGAAATGTTTAAATTAAATATTATAGTTACCAGAGCCAACATTCTCACATGATGCAAAATGTAATTGATTTGCTTTAATAGTACCTGAATGGATTGCACTCACTGTATATAATTCAATCTAATAATAAGAATTTGTTTATATAAAGCTGAGTTTAAGCAATGAAATCCCATTCTGTTGAGAAAAATATTAGGTAAACTATGTGTAACAGTTATTTCTTAAATGGGTTTGACCAAATATTCCTTTTTTCAGCTTAGATGACATAATTGTGGGTATAAGCACCATGAGATTTGGTGCCTTGACTGATTTTCATTTCTCCTTTGACTTCAGTAAGGAATAATGTTCACATACATCCTCTTGTATATTTCATTCTGCCCCAGTTTCTATCAATCTAAACGAATTTTGGTTGGCTTGATTTTTCAGGGCTCAACCAAGTGCCACAGCCTGTTTGAAATCGGACATCTGTAATATCCACTGAGAGGCAGCGAATCGGATGTAGTCTACAAAATACTGCAATCCATATACAGTTTTTTACAATCGCTATGACAGTTTTTTCAATATATTTAACAAGTTTCCTAAACTCTTAACGCACCAACACACCTAAAACACACAATTGGCAAAACGGTTAATTTCATGCTCAAAATCACTCATTGTAAACTAAACCCCAAAACTCATTTTAAAAATACAATAATAAACTAACACAATACACTATGTCTAACAAAACACTGCAAACATGTTTTAAAATCAAATAATTATTCAAAACACTAACACATGTTCTCTTCCAACAGGAACATTTAGTCAATCATAACACAATGACAAAAAAAAACTATCATCAGCTGAAATGACAGAAACTGCATTATTTTACAGTATGTGTCAGGTCTGTTCTTATACAATAGACAGTATATTGTATTGATCATAGATTGTGTTTTGCACTGTAGTTGCTTTTGAAGCCTCTCTACATTTTTGTTTTGTTGGGTTTAGTAAATGCATGCATTTTGTTTATTTTGCTGCAGACATTCAATACAAAAAAGAATGACCATCTCAGAGTAGCTTTATAAAATGTACAGTTTATGTACAGACACAGAATTGCTGCAGTAAAGACTTTATTTGCAAAAGGACATTACTGCAAGATATACAAACAGAAAAAGCACCGGAATTATAATAAAAAAAGTAATCTTCTAATCTGCCTGGTCATTCTTCATAGCCACATGTTCTCATCCACATCACACCTGATATCTTCTCTGGCAAGGCATCGTGGGAAGAATCTTTTGGCATGGCTTATCCACCCCTGGCAGTGTTCAGCTGTGATGTCTTGGCATGCAGCATCCATTGCATCCAGGAGGGGCATTTGGTCATGTGGACGATGGTCAAAAACCTTCCATCTCCAGGCTGAGAAAAACTCCTCAATGGGGTTGAGGAAAGGGGAGTAAGGGGCAAGGAAATGGGACATCATCCTTGGATGGGCGTCAAACCAGGCTGTGACTACACGGGAATGGTGGAATTCCACATTGTCCCATGTGATAATATATATTGGCAAGTGGTCTCCCACCTGTCCCCTTTCTACCTCTGGCACCAGTCTTTGGTGCAGGTCTTCTAAAAACACGAGAAGGCGGTCGGTGTTGTAGGGGCCAATCTCACATTTATGCAGGAGTGCAATGTTGTTGGAGATTGTGGCGCACATAGTGATGTTGGCTCCTCTCTGGCCCGGCACGGTAACTGTGGCCCTTTTGCCAATTATGTTTCTCCCACGGTGACGCCTTTTCGCCAAGTTGAAGCCAGCCTCGTCAACATAGATCATTTCATGTGGGACTTGATTGGCCCCCAACTCCATGACTCTCTGAAAGTAATTAGACACAGTGTATGTAAATGCTGTGCTGTACTGTATATCTACTGTATGTTCTAATGTACTCTAGGTTTATAGAGTAATTTACTGCAAAACACACTGTGTATAGTACAGTAATGACTGTACTGCATAACCTTACCTGGACGCATTGGTGACGGAGTTCTTTGATGTGCTCACTGTTCCTTTCAAAAGGAACTTTGTATAGTTGTTTCATTCGGACTCTGTGTTTAGCTAGAGTCCGAGAAATGGATGTTATGCTGATTGCTGCAATGTTCCCAAAGACAAGCTTGTCCTCTACAACTCTGGACTGAATGTCCTTCAGTTTTATTTCATTGTCAGCAATCACCATGTTGACAATAGCAAGTTCCTGTTCTTCATTCAAGAGCTTTCCTCTGCCCCCTGAGGGAGGTAGACATTGAATCCTTAGAGGGACAAAATACAGTTACATATTAGAGACCAGAGGCATACAGTCACTCTAATACAGTAAATGGTAAAATTATTTACACTTTGCTGTAGGAGGAGCAATATCCTTCTGCATGTAATCAGGGACCATGCCATTGATCAGGTCAAAATTGGGCAAGTCCACAATCGGAGATGGCCCTTTAATGCCCAAAACACTCTGTTCATTATTTTTGGCAATCTCACCTATTTGCACAGTTGTGTCATGATCTCTAAGGTCTGGCATCTCCTCCAAACAAGGATACACTCGCACAGTCCCATTGCCTTTTCTCACTTGAACACCTGGATGAAGACAGTACCCACATCCATACTCTCCATTAAACTGTTTGAAATTTTGCAGTAAAGGTCATGCAACAGCATCACATATGGAACATAATGCATAGACCTTTGCTGTTTTGATTGTGTGATCTACCAGATCCTGCCACTGAAGACCTGTTTGCCCAAGACTTTTGCATTCCTCCAAAAAAGGTTTGAGGAAGCTAGGCATTAGGCATTATGACTTTTTTTCTCTTCCTTCTGGGGGTACTTCATTAACAGAGCATAGTAAGTGCCAGATGCTAAATTTAGATGACTGGAACACAGGCACTCCGTCACAATTGAATGACAGGGAAAAGAAAGAATTGCTAACTGATTTCAGATATTTGTTAATGTGTTTTCGGATTTGTTAATGTGTTTTCGGATTTGTTAATGTGTTTTGGGATTTGTCAATTTGTTTTCGGATTTGTTAATGTGTTTTGGGATTTGCTAATGTGTTTTGCACTTCTCGGCCACTGTAGTTGATAGCCGACCATGATTGAGCAATTTAAGATCTCCTAGGATTAAGATTTCCTAACTAGAGATAAGATAAGATTTGGTGAGATAAGATGAGAATCCTAAATCAACTTAAGATTTTCTTTTGTAATATGAATTTTGTGAAAAATCCTAATTTAACAAATCATATTTCAAGTTAAGTTAAGTTAAGTTAATATCAAGTTAAGACCTAAGATAGAAAGTTTCTGTAATATGCCCCTGATCTTGTCGCCACAGATTTAGGGACAATTATACACATGTACATAACACAATGTAAACCAAAATTAAATACAACATTCCTAAATTACATGTACTGTAGTCTAGGGAGAAATCTCTTATTTACCTGAACTTCTGATGAGGTCCCCACTTCAACAGTTTCTGGTGAATGTGGCATAGGGCTGTCATCCTAAAAAGAACAAGAGTCTTTCAATACTTTTTTTTTCTATAAAATAAACAATAGATTATATCAATATCAATATCAATAGATTAGTAACATTTACACCAGTAATGTCTACCTGGAGGCCTGTATCTGTGGGGGTGGATTCTTCAGTGCCCTTTGGTGAGTGCAAAACATCATCCTAAGCCAGGCCAAAAGGAAATACACAAAGGAGAGAAACAACTGATTAGTCCATTTAAGGGTAGATAAAGTTGACTAGTTTATTTTCCAAAGATTAGAAACCATTCAATTGTGCCTAATAAAACTTCCATTTCATCACATCAATTTACAATACACCAGTCCCCACATTTCTTTTTTAATCCAGTCTCACTTTCCTTTGTATTGTAAATGTCTGATTTATCTTAGGACTTACATTATTATTGGCACTCTGAAAAGTTTCCCCGTCCAAGTCAAGTAGATATTTTTCAATTTTCCTGCAGTTTCAGACAAAACATTATAAGAGTGACAGCTTCACAGCTCCATAATATTGTATCATTAGTCTAGAATAGATCAATGGTTCTCAACCTTTTTTTTAGTCTCTGACAGATATAATACTAACAAATATTTTTGCATTGCTGCTGTGCTTAGATTTCCATTAGTGTCTGGAGTTGATATAACATTATTTTTTAAAAGTACACTGTAAGAAAAGATACACCATATCTACCCAATAAAAATGAGGCAAAAGATTACAAGCAATATTATTAATTCAATTTCACAAGGTTTGGTATTGAGTAAATATTAATTTTATTAATTAATATTATTAATATTAATTAAATGAGACCCTTAATAGTTATCCATTTAATATGAGTAGATTTGAATAGAAAACAGTACAGAATTAATTATAACCTAAACAAAAATATTGAGTTGATTTGAAAAAGATTCAAATACATTCTACCATTTAAAAAATGTTATGACAATGTCATGTTTTAATGATCACACAATGTTTAAAACAACAACTGTTTTTTATATTGACTTGTTTGCTTGTTCTGTAAATGATAGAGAAACATTGCATTTTATTATTCTAAAACTGTTATAAAACATTATTTCTGAATATTCAGTAAAAATATTGCTATAGAAAACACAATTCACTTATTAGGTTAAGATGTTGATGTTTTGTTTAATTTAAAGTCACCATTATTGTGATTAGTGTTTGTTTTAGTTGGACTCTTGACCCTTGACTTTTTGCTTGCTATTTTTTCCCTGGTTGCATTACTTTGTGTGTATAAAGCACAGTTGTTATAGTAATGTAAAGTTAGTGCAATTCTGTAGTGGTTGGTACATAATAGTAAAGATCATCATCTAATTAATCAATTTACTCATCAAGTTTCTTTTCTGTGAATAATGTTTCATGAATATCAGTTTGTCATTAATGACTAAGGACAAAAATTAACGACTGCTTATTTGGGACATACAAACATCAAGAATCAGAGTATGAATCGCAACAATGGTGACAATTAAATGAAAAACTTCATGCTGCAATGCATGCTGGGTATCAACAATTTACAAATCTCATCCAGGATCCACCCAGCATGCACTGCAGCATGGATAAATAATGAACTTTTTACAATTTTCTTTGTCACCATTGTTGAGATTCATACTCTGATTATTGATGTTTGTATGTCCCAAATAAGCAGTGGTTAATGTTTGTCCTACATTTCTAAAAGTCATTAATGACAAACTGCTGTGAAAGTGCTGTACAGTGATGCCTCGAGATACGAGTGCTTTGACATTTTTTGAGATACGAGCTGTGATTCGACCAAATTTTTGGCTTGATATACGAGCAAATTTTTGAGATACGAGCATCCGAGCTGCCGCCGCCGAAACAAAGATCCCCAACAACCACGTGTGCTCTGTTTCCCCGCCTCAGCTTCCCGCGTCTCACTCGGTTAAAGCCGCCTTTCCACTGCACACGACAAACGACGGCCGATAAACAGGAAGTCATTAATTTCCTATGGAGAGTCGCAAAGGCGCTGCGTGAGGTGCCGACCATCTGCGGATCTGTAATTTTCGGATCCGTTTTGAGCGTTGGATCCGTTAAAAAATTTTAACTTTAACTTTAACTACACCGCATCTGATATGCCGACCGGACAGGTTTTTATTAAAACGACCGAGTGTCAAAAGAGTGACAAAAAAGGCAAAAACAAGTGAAGAGAAAAGCGATGAAGAAAATTAAGCAAAATTAATGTAAAGAAAACAGAAATTGTAGCAATTAAGTTCAGTTAAGTTAAGAGAATTTACGGGCACGGTGGCTTAGTGGTTAGCACGTTCGCCTCACACCTCCAGGGTCGGGGTTCGATTCCCGCCTCCACCTTGTGTGTGGAGTTTGCATGTTCTCCCCGTGCTTCGGGGGTTTCCTCCGGGTACTCCGGTTTCCTCCCCCGGTCCAAAGACATGCATGGTAGGTTGATTGGCATCTCTGGAAAATTGGGTTGGCACTCCATCCAGGGTGTATCCTGCCTTGATGCCCGATGACGCCTGAGATAGGCACAGGCTCCCCGTGACCCGAGGTAGTTCGGATAAGCGGTAGAAGATGAATGAATGAATGAGAGAGAGGGAGAGAGAGAGAAAAATATGTGGAGATTTATGACGTAAACTGGTACAACGAACACAGGTTCCGGCATGGTGGAGTCGGGGTTGGAGGAGGGAGTTTAGATCGCAGCAGCAGCGAAGCGCTAGAAAGCGGCTCAATGAATGGGAATTTAAATTGCCGGGTAATATGGAGGTCGTAACCGGATTGGTGCGCGTCGTGGACAGCTGATTAACAGCTGATGCACACTTGACGACGTGGCCTGCCTGAACTAACGTGATGCTTGATTTAAGTTCGTTAATTTTAGTGAAGTTTAGTTAAGTTCCATTTAAGTGTAAAGTAGCATTAAGAGTGTACAGTAGCGAGTAAGTGAACGAAAGCGAAAGTGTACGTACGAGACAAAATTCCTCCTGTTTAATCCTCCCACAACACCTCCGTGCGCATCTTCCGTAAAGTAAAAACAGTTTATTTTTTTAACATTCTCTTTTATTACTGTATGTTTTTATACAATATTTGTCATTTATAAATACAGGTACTGTACACTTTTCATATTCAAAACACATAAACAAAACAACTTGAGTGGAATTTTGCGAGCTGGAACGGATTAATGGGATTTCAATTTATTTAAATGGGGAAAATTGTTTTGAGATACGAGCAATTTGAGATACGAGCAAAGTCACAGAACGAATTAAACTCGTATCTCGAGGCATCACTGTATCTCATATACATTACCGACAGTAAAGAAACTTTTATGAGTGAAACAATTAATTAGATGATGATCTTTACCATTATGTATCAACCATAACAGAATTGCACTATTAACTTCACATTACCATAACAAATGTGTTTTATAAACACAAAGTAATGCAACCAGAGAAAGCTAGCAAGCAAAAAGTCAAGGGTCAAGAATCCAACTAAAACACTAATCACAATACTGGTGACTTTAAATTATTTGAGTTGATTTGAAAAAGATTCAAGGGGGCACGGTGGCTTAGTGGTTAGCACGTTCGCCTCACACCTCCAGGGTCAGGGTTCAATTCCCGCCTCCGCCTTGTGTGTGTGGAGTTTGCATGTTCTCCCCGTGCCTCGGGGGTTTCCTCCGGGTACTCCGGTTTCCTCCCCCGGTCCAAAGACATGCATGGTAGGTTGATTGGCATCTCTGGAAAATTGTCCCTAGTGTGTGATTGCGTGAGTGAATGAGAGTGTGTGTGTGCCCTGCGATGGGTTGGCACTCCGTCCAGGGTGTATCCTGCCTTGATGCCCGATGACGCCTGAGATAGGCACAGGCTCCCCGTGACCCGAGGTAGTTCGGATAAGCGGTAGAAGATGAATGAATGAATGAATGAAAAAGATTCAAATACATTCCATTTTCAAAAGTTATGACAATGTCATGTTTTAATGTTCACACATGACATTGTCATAACATTTGAAAATCAACTCAATATTTTTGTTTAGGTTATAATTAATTCTGTACTGTTTTCTATTCAAATCTACTCATATTAAATGGATAACTATTAAGGGTCTCATTTAATTAATATTTGCTCAATACCAAACCTTGTGAAATTTAATTAATAACATTGCTTGTAATCTGTTGCCTCATTTTTATTGAGTAGATATGGTGTATCTTTTCTTACAATAGTGATTCTTATAATAAGCATGATTCTTAAGCTTTATGCTTATGAGATCTCCATAGGCGTTGACTTTACCAGCTAGCACATCAATACATACAGTAAGACAATGTTATCCTGCTATCATAGTCTCCGATTTCTTTTTCTGCCCGTGTGTCCTCCACACAATGTCACGCAAGGCTTAGGTTGCGTCGCAACGCCAGACGCTTTGAAAAGGAGGAAAGCTGCGCGGTTGCGTCTTTATACGCGGTTTTTGAACAGGAAATGCTTATTAATCAAAGCATTTAGATATTACATCTCGCGAGATCCACGAATATTCCGCGAATTTAAAAAAACGCTCTTGATTAAAATGAATTGAGCACATCTGGCGTTTTCGGCGCATATGTATCCAATTCCTGATATTACCTGACCATAAACAACAATGCAACAACTCAGCCACAATATTATTATAAAATAAAAATATTACACATATTAATTAGTTTGCATATTTTATTGACACTAGCCATGGCAAACAGCTAATGTAAACTGCCTTTAAGAACCACATTGTTTGTACAGTACGTGTGTTAAAAATAGTAAGGGAAATTAAACAAAATGAATAAAAAGTAATAGTTTAAAAAGTATTTTTTACTATCTGCCGACCCTCGTTGGTGAGAACCATTGTTTGGAATACAAAAAAATACGCGTTGTGTCTATATTAACTGTTAATTACAAAGCAAAAATCATGCGTTACAGTCAGACTCGCAAGGCACCAAAATGTGATATTTTTATGTGGTATCTAATGAAATAGCCTATTGCTGTAATCTAAATGGACTGAAAACCACAATCGTTTTATAATTACCAAGGTGAAAGATTGCAGTGGTCCAGTGGGTCAGTGGAGAGGATGCTGGGATGTATAGCGAGGTGAAAACCGATGCCATACGCAAATATGATGACACCAAGATGGATGAGGATGGATACCCACAAACTGACTATTCAGTTGCTGTGGAATGGCAGAAGGGGAAAAAGCCAAAACATGGCTGGCCAGTCTACGCTGCCTCTATCAAGTTTGTGAGCAGTAAGTAAACTTCTAATGGATTTTTTTTTTACAGTGTCAGGTCCACTAACAATAATGTTAAGCTGTTGTGATGTGTATACCATTAACAAATAATATTTACAATAGCACAACTAAGTGACAACTAAGTGTCCTTAAGTTCAAATAGGTTTGGCTGTAAAGTGCCTTAATCTGATCTCTCATATTACTTTTAACTATTTTTCAGACAATTGATTTCAAACTAATGCTAAGATTAAGGAATTCCTGTGGTTGGACTCTAATGAAATGGACAGGCCTCTGCCTAAGAAAAGGGCCACAGTCCCACCATCAACAGATTCAGATGAAACTGATGATGAGAACACACTGGTAAGATAAAATAAGATATAATATAATAATACTTTTGGGCCTGGCTTCACAAACAGGGCTTAGATTAAGTCAGGACTAGGCCTTAGTTATATTTGAATATCTAAATTGTATTTTTTTTATATATAAATGTGCCTTACAAAAACTTTACTGGTTTGCATCTTGCAACAAAACAATGACACTGATAGATTTGAGATGTCAGTGCAAGATATTTTAGTTGAACACTTAAAACATACATTTTAGTCTGGGACTAGACTTAAAGGGACAGTTCACCCAAAAATTTAATTTCTATCATTTACTCACCCTCGTGTTGTTCTAAACCTGTATAAATATCTTTGTTATGCTGAACACAAATAAAGATATTTTAATAAATTTTTGTAACCAATCTGGGGCACCACTGACTTCCATAGTGTTACATTTTCAAGTCAATGGTGCCCCAGATCTGCTTATTTACAAACATTTTTCAAATTATCTTCTTTTTTTGTTCAGCATAACAAAGATATTTTTACAGGTTTAGAACAACACGAGGGTGAGTAAATGATGACAGAATTTTAATGTTTGGGTGAACTGTCCCTTTAAGACTTGTCTGTGAAACCAGGCCTTAAAATATTTGCAGACTTTAAAAATATCTGCTATTTTCAAACCCAAGTCCTATTGTTATTTAGAACAAGCAGTAACAAAAAAAGCAAAATGCCAGGCATGTATAAATATCAATACAACAAATATCAATATCAATACAACAAAGCAACTTTATTGTTTCTGCACCTGCCTATGTTCATAATTTGTATAAAGATCTCCTTTCGAGATTGGCCTCTCTTCTCTTCCACTTCAGATTCTATCACTAGTATCCTATACTGTACAGTCATTTTATGTCAATCTGTTTATATTTATAAAGACAAATATATTTCTAAGAAGACCAATACATATCATCTCAATCTCTTGTTGTTCTTTGACAGACACAAAAGAAGAAGACAGTGATTCCCAATCCACAGAGAAATGTTGCCCAAATGGTTATTGATGAATATCAAGCCACAACCTTGACAGAAACTATGGTTTAACTGTATTTGCACTTTACACTTTTAAAGTCCCTGTAAAGTCAATTTTGAAAATAGTTTCTAAACACATTATAATTCTTAGAAATGTATTGCTGAAACATGCCACTAACTGTAAACTATGTATTACTGAATTGCAGAGTTAGATCGTTAAACAGTTTTTCACCATTTCTGAGTTCAGGATTTTTTAGGTGTCACTACAATGGTGGCTCAATGATGCAATGGATTTTGATGTTTTATTTACTTTTTCCCATCATTTTTCTGTGGTGTGACAGACTCAGAACACATTTAATATCTGACTTTACAGGGACTTTAAATTATTGTTAATTTGCCATTTGGTTTCAATATCATTATTTATCTTGATATGTTGAGATCAAGAATTTAATAATTGGTAATAATAATAATTATTGGTAATTGGATTACTATCAAATATATGACAAGATGCCTAAAACTTATTCAACCTCTGTAACATTTGGCATGACTTTGCGAAACACAACATTGACTTCATCAGCTTACATGATCATATTCTGTATACACTTAGGCAGTTGAGTAGGTAAATAGGTATAAGAGATTGCTTTATCAGCAATCTTTTTGTTTGTTGCTAGAGCTTCCAAATCTGATCACTGAAGTGAAGATGGCCCTAAAGTCTCAGTGTCCATCAATGTCATCAGCCAGCTCTGACTTGGAAGGTGGAAAGGGTTTCCCACTGAGTGTAACAGAGCCCTCCCCACCAAAAGCAGTATCCACAGAACAGGTAGTGTACTACCTTTTCTAGTCAATGAAGTCTGCACTTTTCAATTAACCATTTGGTATTCAGCATCTGCACTATATAGACAAAAGTATTAGGACATTCACATAAAGATGTTTGGGGCAGCACAGTCTATCTTTTTAAAACTATAAAATTAGAAGCACACATCTCTGTAGAATATAATTATATGCCATATCATTAAAGGGATAGTTCATCCAAAAATGAAAATTCTATCATCATTTACTCACTCTCATGTTGTTACAAACCTGTATAAATGTCTTTGTTCTGCTGAACACAAAGAAAGATATTTTAATAAATGTTTTCAACCAAACCGTTCAGAGGCCCCATTGACTTTTACAGTAGGATAAACGAATACTATGAAAGTGAATGGGGCTCATGAATGGTTTGTTTACAAATGTTAACACTAAACTTTAATTACACATGAGATTATGCAAGTATCTGGCAAACCTGAGTGTCTCTTTTATCATAAACCCCTTCGAAGCATCTGCAGCAGGCATGTATTTTGACATCATGCGTGATGCACATACTGTAAGTTTACATGATGTGCCAAACACATAATTGACATAAAGAGCCACACACATGATGTATACATAAAGGTCTTACAGCTTCATCTAAAAAAAAAAAAAAAAAAAAAAAAAAAAACCTGATTCTCTTCCTGCACCTTTGGGTTGCTGTGTATTTGCAGGCCTTTTTTTACTTTTTACATTATAAAACTGATTGAGCTATTACTAAGTTGCACAGAAACAAAGTCAAGGCTCTGTTAAAGAATCAAATACACCAGATCATTCTGACCAGCTTAACACATTTTTTTTCCACTAATTGTTGGCTTAAAGAGTTCTTATTAAAGCACTCTATGCATGTCATCACTGTTAATGTACTGTTGAATACAAAACCACTACTACTACTAATGATAATAATAACAATAATAATAATGACATTGGTATCTTGTTTATGACATGATCACTGAAGTGAAGTGATCATTATGACATGGGTCCTCCTAAACTCCTTAACCTTAAACTTTTATACTGTATTAGATGTCATTTTCATGCCTTTTTTCTTCACTCTCATCATACAACATGACATATTACGTTAAGCTTTTGCAGATCTGCCATTTTATTTATACCGCAAAAGGCTGAGATTATTCTAAAACCAAACATCAACAGTGGAGAAGTTTAATATGATTATTAAAACCTTCAAAACAATTTGAACAATTTTAAACTGTTATGTTGAAGACAGGTCTCGATGTTTATCAGGAGATATTACTTGGTTTAGCATCTGATGTAGCTAAAGTCATCAGAAGCGACAAAATATTTATGTGTCGTTCCAGAGAAATTCCTGTGTTATCAACACTGCCTTGTACACGTGCCGCTCAACAAAATCGTCAGAGATTTGGTTCTTCCAGTGAATTTCCACAGAAACAATCATGATCATCATCAATCATGACTGAGGACCAGATAATCCAGTTTATATTTCAGTAGACAAAGGCCATCCTGTATACATTCCTTATCAGATACCAGTGTAAAATAATCCCAATATTGTTGTGGCTCATGGTATCCTAAGGTCACGAGTGGGCTTTAATGTAAAAGAACCCATTAAAGTTAATCTTATAATTGAAATCATATCATTTTCTGTTCAGTAACACGATTAAACCTATGACTTAAAGGCACTAAATCTATACCAATGAAAAAAATCTTTTGTCATTCATTTGTAACTGCCTTTTTGTCAAAATCTGGTATTCCAAATTGCATCAATATTTTTATATAACAATATTAGAACCGTGCAAATCAAATAAATCTTCTCTTAATAATTGCACAAACTGTCCCTTGACATTATTTTATAAACAAGATCCCAAATTAGATCCACTTCCTGGCTTCGTTAATTAACAATCAGGAAAGAAAAAGAAAACAAAACACAGAGCTCTATCTGAGTACAATTGTATGTCTTGTGTTGTTTTGAATGAAAATATGCTAGTTCATATTAAACTATTTGATTACAAGACTTAATAGTTTGTCACAGACTTCTGGTTGAGCTTCAGAATCCCTAAAGTGAAAGAATAGACAGTTAATTCTTTATTACCAGAAGGGTTTTGGGGGAAACCCAAGGTCAAGGTCAAGGTCAGAGAAACTTCTCGTCTAATGACTCCGAATGAATTGTGTTGTAGCAACTTCATGTAAAAATCATTAAAAAAAAAAAAAACATTTACATAGCAGTGAAAAAAAAATGCTGAATCGGGGTTCATCTGACTTTTCATATATATTTTTATATATGTATAAAAAGAAATCAGATAGCGAGGGTTTCATATACAAACAATAGTGACAGAAGACGCAGAATGGAACTGAGTTAGTACATGAAATGTGATAAAGGCACTATGATTCACAACATTCCAGTTCTCAAAGAATGGTCACATTATTAACACGTCATTAACATCATTAATCTGCATTATCACACAGAAGACGTAAGGACAATAGTGCTAGAAGTCAAAACATGCTGCAGAGATCAACGCGTAATTTTTAACAAAACATAAAGGCTCGGAAAATCAGTCACATTTGAACGGTGCAACGTTGGTGTAACCTGCACTCGAGAGCCTATTCCTAATTGTTTCTTACATCTTTAAGTTTTAATTCTCAACGACAGACATCTTTTTTCTCTGAAATAAAAGCAATAATCTATATATATGCTATTTCAACACACAAGGCTGCATGACAAAGGTCCAGCATCATATTAACTGTCAGGAATGTCATGGTATTTGTTATGATAACTCTACAGAACAGTATAGTAAATGGTATGTTTTTTCCCCCGCTTAAACAAACCATAAAATAAACGAAGCTACGATGTCACCTCATAATGTGCACAGAGATAAACAATTAAGACTTACAGAGGGGAAGTAAAAACAGAGGAATGTCTAACACTATTCCCAAAATCAAACTGTTTTGGCATGTCACAAAACAGAGGCAGCAACGTCGTGTACTGAGCAGATCGACACGGAATACATCAAATGGAACATGATCACCAACAACGACCTATCTACCGCGCTAACCGCTAATATAACAGAGATGAGCATTTACAGAAAAAGGCTACAGCTAAGCAGACAAACACATCCTACCGACTGCACTGCTGCTTACACAGCTGTACCTGCAATGTAGCATATGGAAGAACATCTGCTTACAAGAGGATGGCAATGACCTTGAAAGTATAAATAAAAAATATATATATAAAAAAAGAATGTTTGTAGTACAGTAAGACTGTTAAAAAAAAAAACAAAAAAAACAATTTGGTTCCATGATCATTTTTCAAGACATATATTAAGCCTGGTCTTGGATAACATTGCAGAATTTCTTCACTGAATTCAGTTTAAATGCTTGGACTAAGGAGAAACTGTGTCTATGAAAACTTGGTTGTAAGTGTTAGTGTTACTTAAAAATAAGTGGAAAAAACACTTAAAAAATTCTCTAAAAAACAACAAACAATCAAACAAACAAAAAAAAAAAGACAACTTTTAAACTAAGCACCCAGACCTGTACAATTAGTTAGAATTTGGTCTGTAACATCAACAGCTCATCTGGTCATGTTTGTTTGTAGTGGTTTCTAGTTTTCATCTATTTAAATCAGTAAGACAATGGGGTGCATCAAAATGGCGTCACTTATCTGACAGTCAGCAATTCATAACATATATATTAAACAATGTCTATATGGCATTTCTTCAGTGAGATCAAGCACGATGAACCTCACTTCTGAGAGAGATCTGATACAACAGGACAGTCTAATACACATCATGCACAGATTCAACATACTAATCAGTAAAAACATCATGTTATGGTGCTTTGAAGCCTTTCAGTATACGTGACATAATTAACATGCAAGAGTTTCATTGTTTATTTGAGTTAAAAAAATAAAAAAAAAAAATTCAAAATGGAGTGTTGCTGGAAGCGTGAGCACCACTCTGTGTTCTCTTGCTCTCTTTCTAGTTCTTACGGATGTCAGCGTACACCACAGGCTCCATCTTGTGGAAAGAGTTCTTGCTGCCAGAGTGATCGAGCTGAGCATATATCACCGGGCCCTGAGAAAAGAGGAAGAAGAGAGAAATAAAAAAAGGGTGGAGGAAGTTGCAATCATCATGAGCTATACTTATAATGTTTATATACAAAAAAAAAAAAGAAGTACTCCGTATCCATGAAATATAAAAGGTGCCCATTAATCCCCCATTCAATGCTATACATAGGAAATTAAGCTGGGAAGATTTGCTGGCAAGTGACACGTAATGCTTTTGGAAAGGTTGGATATAAACAACACACCGGGCTTTGACAGTGAGGCAGTATACCAAATGTCTAAAGCTGTGTACACAGAAGTGAAAAAACCTAAATAACACACATATGCATGTTACACTCTTCAACTAAGGACTTACTTTTATATACAGAATGTTGAATTGATCAGATATTTGGCCACCATCTTGACTTAAGTCATTGTTTTAATTAATTTTTTTTTTCTTAATTTACAAACACGTGGGTTCTGGGTTGTCTCTTACCTGTAAGAATCACTGGGAATGTTCTTAAGAAAATAATATTAAGCACCCTTTAGCTAATTTTCACACTGACGTTCATCAGGTATATTCCGGTTGTCTAATGTTGATATTCTAATATCCATAAGAGTCACAACAATAAAGTGACCGAGGACCACTGATTTTCAAATGACACATTACGTCTTCCAGTGACATGAGCGACAGAAACCTCAGATGTCGACGAGTCCAGCGACACAATGAAGTTGAGAAAAGTTGAACTTCTGCAATTATGGAGCAACTTGGTGCAGAGACAACAGCAGTGAAAACAACAGAGTGCACATGATCCATGTCATGCTTCTCCTTCATCCCATATCATATAATGCATATATAAAACAGAGAATTTTATATAAATAATATATATAATAATAAATAATATATAATAAAAAATAAATTTTCTTTTTTTTTTTTTTTAATTTTGCTTTATTTTAGAGGCAAGAAAACTGATTTGCTGACAAGTTGCATTCTAGTTGCACCAGCTCACCTGAAAACCTTTATTACTATGGTAACCAGTAGTACTCGCCTAATGATGACGTCATAGCATGAAGTATGAAGCATTCAGTAAGTACATAGTATGAAGTTAACCACTAAGAGAAGGAGGACGAAGCAATGTTCATGTGGTGTCTTGAAATATAATTTTTCCACTGCAGTGTAGCTTGCTTTCTGTCATTGTCACGTGTTCTTGAGCAGGTTTTGGCTCACATCCCTGCGCACAAGTCACTAAAACTCAACCACACCAGAGATTTCTTTCAATAACTTGAACAGCAGCACTTATGTCTGCATGAAAAAAGACAAGCATGGCCTTTCTTTATATCTACATACGCGTACGTGTGCACACGCGTGCACACAAGCGCGCACACACACATCCCCTTCTCACTGTATATTTGACATACAAACACCCAAACATGAGTTTAATATTCAAACAAATCACAAATCAGATAAGGTATTTAAAATACCGTGCACACCTTAACACAAGACACACCTTCAAACACAAATGATATGCATCAAGATTTTACTTCGTATTAAGAAAATATGCTTTAGCTTATAATGAATAGCCCTGCGATGGGTTGGCACTCCATCCAGGGTGTATCCTGCCTTGATGCCCGATGACGCCTGAGATAGGCACAGGCTCCCAGTGACCCGAGAAGTTCGGATAAGCGGTAGAAAATGAATGAATGAAAGGAATTATAATGAATAGGGCTCATAATAAAAATTCCCCAATCTATACTTTGCCTCTGCAGGGGAACAAAACATGGGCAACAAATGACACTAAATGAGGAAGATGTGGATGAGGACGGAAGCATAAAATGTGGGAGCACTGTGCAGACACTTAATATTTAATAATTTAATGCTGAACTCTATTTTAATATGGACAATCTACTGCTCAGTTACAAAATACATTTCAAAATGAAAAAAATGACATCTGCTCCAACATTTCAACTTGCAAGTTCGGTTTTCTCTTTCATTCAAACAAAGCTTCATTCATACCTGTACTGGAGCTGAAGGACTGCTAGAGCGTGAGCCATCTGTGCTGGACTCAGCTTTCTTCCCCGGCCGAGCCGCCTGTGTGCTCACACTCTCTATGGAAGTGCAGCTGCGGCAGCCGGAGTGGGTGGGTGTGGGTGAGAATCGGGTTGCCATGATGCACAGACAGTGGCGAATGGAGAAGGCACGCATACAAGCGCAAAGGAGAGACAAAGATGAAGAAAGACACCAATGTGATGAAATAAAATGATTTAAAGTAACAGATACTAGCAAAAGGTTCCAATGGAGCAAAGTACTAAACAAAAAGCCCTGTTCACACAGACATGAGCAAAATGTGGCATGAACCTTTTTAAATCTGCCCTGGAAGATATGAGTTTTCTTTTCTAAATTAGGAATTGAACAAATGATGTTCGACAGAGTGTAGTAAAATTCTAATAATGCTGTTGCAGCAATTACTGATTGGTAATTTAATCTTTCCCTGTTTCTCAAATGTCTTATGTTCGCTCACATAAGGGTTAGTACACATGCTAAAGAACAAAAAAGAAGGAGATCATTAAACAACAAGAAGAAGATGTGTTAATAAAGAATACATTTAGAGAAATGCTAGATGATGCATGACACACATGAAGACACAAAGAGCCCATGTTCACCCTGAGAAGATCAAACTACAACCTTGGAAAGTGCAGACTGGAGCAGAGTATAGCAAGTCCTTTTAAACCTTTTTTAAAAAAACAACAACAAAAAAAAAACAAACAAACAAAGAAAAAAAAAAAACAAAGCAGTGACTCTGACTGATACTGATATGGAAATATGGTTAGTTATCCTCGGCTTAAACCAGAGAACATGATGTTACAGTATGTTAGATTACGTTTTTGAGTAGAACACATGGTAGTCATCTAACTGATGCAATACACTATGCTCCCTTTGCATCGTTCCACAATGTGAACAATTGTTAGTCATGTGAGAAGGACAGAGAGCACTCATTCACTTCGACTCATGCTCAAAAGGCCTAAGAAACACAGGCCGTTGCAAATGTAGTTCTCGTTTATTCACTATCCTGAAACGTCCATTTTACGCCTACTTGAGGCTGTGCACAAACATGTCTGACACACAGCACAGAACAGAACAAAATAATTTCATTTCAAACCTCCCTTAGGAACAAAATATAAAAAGCTTACTTGGAATGTCCCTTATTAAACTCAACGTAACATACCCTTCATAGTCACGGGTGGACCGCATTACTCTTATTAACAGATATGCGACTACAGCGATGATGATGACGCCGATGATTGCACCGATGACTGCACCCACAATCACTGCTGGGCTCGTCTGAGGCAGGGACTCTGTGAACAGCATTAGACAAGTCATTAAAAAAAGATTTGGGGGCTGACACTTCGCAGAATCGCAGATTAAAAAAAAACAACAAAAAAAAACTCACATTAGGGGATAAGATATAATATATTGTTTGGCCAAAGGTTTGTTGACCCCTGCCAATCACACATGCATGTGCTTTTAGTTCCCCCTGGAATGGATTTCCACTAGATTTTGACACAGGAGAATTCAGCCTCAAGCACTTTAGTGAGGTCAGGCAGTGATGTTGAGAGAGGAAGACTAAGGCACAGTCAGTTGAGGCTAAGGCACTCGACAGGCTCCTCAAGTTCTTCCACTCCGACTTCGGCAAGCCATGACTTTATGGAGATGTGCGGAGGGGCTATGTATACAGGGTCATTGTCATGCTGGAACATGTTTGGGCCTCGTAGTTCCAGTGCAGGGAAATTGTAATACTACAGCATGCAAAGACATCCTACAGTCCTGCTCACCATTATTGACACCCATGAAGTTTATGTACATATTGTGGAATATCTACTGAAGGAAATTTATCAAGTGAAACAACATATTACTACAGATAGCTTGCGTTTGATACAAAACAGCAAATAATAAAGAACATTTAAAAAGATAAACATTATGAGGAAAACATAGAAAAGCATAATGCTTGCCGTGTCAATGGTATTGGCACCCTTTGCTGCAAATCAGTATGGAAACCCAATTTGGCTCCCCCGTTGCAAATCACAAATGAGGATCACCTGTGATGAATTGCCTCCACCCATTTGACATGAATTAGCCAATGAATGATTATTTTGGTGTTTTAAAAAGCCACCTGTTATTCCCTCTTCATGTGTGACAATGGTAAAGACAAAGGAGCTGTCTGAAGACATCAGAATTGCTATTATTTGCAAGCACAAGACCTCCAAAGGGTATAAGGCCATCTCCAAAGACCTTGGTATCCCTGTTTCAATGGTGCGTAATGTTATTAAGAAGTTTTTCAGGCATGGAACTGTCAAGAACCTCCCTGGATGTGGGGGGGGAGAGAAAAATTGATGACAGAAGTCTTTGAAGGTTGGTGCGAATTGTGGGGAAAAAAAACACGTCATCTAAAATCTAAAGACCTGAAGACCAACCTGGAGCAGTCTGGTGTAATTGTTCCAACAAGTACCATACGCCGCACACTAAGCAAAGTGGGGCTTTATGGGAATGGTTGAAAGTGAAAAAAATGGACTGCCAAATGAAAATCTTTGGGGGGAGCTGAAATCTGCCATTGGACAAAGGAACCCTGCAAATGTTCAAGAGCCTGAGCATACTGCAAAGACAGTGTGGGAGAAAATACCACCCGAGAAGTGCAAGAAGCTTATCAATGGATATAAGAAACATTTGGAGGCTGTCATTGCTGCCAAATATTAAGGAGGGGTGCCAATATTAGTGCACATGCTGGTTTTCTGTTTTTTCCTTTGGAATTACAATATCTATGTTGAGGTAACAATTGTCTTTGTTAAATTACTTTTGGACTTCCAATTAAAAGATCCTGCTGATATAAATTTGGTACATTTCCATTTATTTCTGAAGACATTCATTCAGTTATGCAAAACATGAAGGGGTGCCAATAATGGTGAGCAGGACTGTATGTAACTGTGTACTTCTAATTTTGTGGCAACAGTTTGGGGGGGAAAAAAATAACATGAGTGATCAGATGTCCGCAGACTTTTATACAATCTGTACTATCTACTGTTGTGGGTTTTGATATGATTTATTATACATCACTGTTTACCTTTCTTCACAACTCGGAGCTTAGTCAATGAAGGTTTGCCTGCTATGTCAGGAGGGTTCTTCACATCGCATGCGTAAGTGCCATTGTCGTTGAAATGCATCTTACTGATGCGAATGGAGCCGTCCTTTTTGTTCAGGTCCCCTGCCCACTCAACTCTGCTCTTAAACTGAGCGCTGTCTGGGAATTCTTTCCCGCCAGCATAGTGGAAGATCTGCAAAGCAAATGTAGCAAGATAACTACAATGGCTGAGAAAATTAAAGCTAAAACCAAAATGGTGCTGTTTCGTCTAATAGTTTTTCTTTAGGCCACTAATGACAAGTCTTTTTGTTTCTTAACACATCACCAAACATTTAATGCCAACACACCTGTTTTGCCGGTGTCTCTGGTTTATTTTGGCATATCAGGCACATAATAACCTGCTTTTATAGCACTGACATGCCACTCAAGAGACAACCACTCTAGGTTCAAATGATAATATGAATCATGGTAGAAAAACAAATAAAACAACTAAACAACAAACTGTCAAAAATATGAAAAGAATTGAAATAGATATTTGCCAATCTGCTGTGCAAACAGGACGCTCGCTATATACATACATGGGCCTATGTTCATACTGTTTGAAACTACAAGATCTTGTTTATTTACAAATCAAAAATATCACTGCACAAACGTAGGAGGAAAATGATGCTTACAGTTTCACCAGTAGACTCCAAAGAGCTCTCTGGAATGAATGACCAGGAAACTGATGCTTGGCTACTGATCACTTGATTTGATTTGAAAGTACATTTAAGTATTCCAGCAGTTCCATTTTCTACAAACACCTCAGCGGGAGTGTAAACTTCTATAGAAGCAACTGGATGCAGACCTGTGACAGAAACAGAGTTAAAAATAATCATTTGACTCATTCAAACAACTCAGAGGAAGAGGAGCACTTATGGGTTATAGAACAAAACATGATAAAAGAGCCTAACTGTGTTAATAATGAGATTTGAATTCTTCATGATATAAGGTGATGAAGTTATTTCATTCTTTTAATTAATACTTTCATCTTAAAAAAGTATTTAATACTTAATAGAAGTACTTAATACTTCTTTTAATCCATCTCCAGGTGGATTCGCTCCATGAGGCTTTTGAACAGTCAAAGAGGAGATGCCAACTCCACGTGGTCTTTAAGAACAACCTCCTAATCAATACACAATTATCAGACTGTATCTGACTGTAGAAAGGACATTATTCATAATAACACTCCAGTGTTTATAACAATTTATAAATCACACCCTCCAGTGTCCCTTAAATGAGGACGAGGTTCCCTTTTGAGTCTGGTTCCTCTCAAGGTTTCTTCCTCTTCCATCTAAGGGAGTTTTTCCTCACCACAGTCACCTCAGGCTTGCTCATTGGGGAGAAATACAAACACATTTATATAGGTCTAATATTAATATTGATATTTGTGTCATTCTGATCTTTGTATAATAAAACTTTCTTTTTGTACTATGTTTCTGATGATCTGAAAAACTGCTTTGAGACAATGTCCATTGTTAAAAGTGCCATGCAAATAAATTTGGATTGATCTGAAATGGATTTTATTGAGGTGTACCATGTTTAATGGATTAAAACAACTAAACCTCCACACATGTATTGTTGTAGATGTTGAGACTATGGAAAACAACAGCAAGCATCAAACTTTGGACTCATCGATGCAATTAAATGCCATGAAAGTACACAAAAATAAACCATGGTAGCAGCCAGCTTTTTAGTCTTATGTGGAAAGGGGTGAGGGTTCAGATATTGAACTCACACAACATTGTACTAGAGAGCAGTAGAAGTGGATGGTTTGTAGCATGTATTATGTACAACACACTCCTATCCTTCAATCAGACTCCTGTTTTCTTTGCATTTGCACCCTTCCTCTTTTACAGTACTGTGAACTCCAACTAATTTTGTAGCTGGTGTTGAGATATGATGTAATTTTCCTATTACATATGACTTGTGTGTATCGACTCGGCAGCACAGTATCTACACATCATAGAATATTCGTGCTACCTGACTAGGGCTGAGCGATAAAACAATAACAATATGTATCGTGATAGACACGTGATCGATGGCAATAAAAAATGTGCTCAATAAGACGTTCAATATTTTTTATTCTTCGTCGGAAGAAAACAGAGGTTGCGAAGCAAGTTTGGTTGCATTAACAAAGGCACTCACTCTCTGGTAACCTAGCAACTTGGGGAGTAACACTATAATAGCCAATCATGTATCAGTATCACGTTTGGTTGCGCCATATCGTTGTCTCGTGCTGGTGATAGATTCCTCTTCAGTAACCGGCGACTGAGCCAGAGCCTAATTTAGAACCAGTTCTTTCTTTTTCGACAGCCAAAGCACCGGCTCTGAACCAGGAAAAGTGGTTCTTAAGTAGCACCAAAACGTTGCTGGTCTAGACTTAGGCTTGCGTCAGTGGCTGTGGGCGGGGCTACTGTTAGCGCATTTGATAATATACCTTAAGTATACCAATGGTTAATACACTATTATTTTACCGCAATATGATACATTATCAGCACACATGATAGTAGGTAGCTACATGCTAAGGCAATGTGTTAATGATAAAATAAAGTTATGTACTTTCTCGATTACAACCTCCGTTTATACAGATTACATGGAGCTGCACGTACACGTTGGATTCGCCGCATTTGGGTGTTAATGTAGGTTCACAAAGCCATGAGCATTAACAGTAAAGTAACATCCGCCATTGTTGATGTGTTTGTATTTGCTGCTGCTGCGCTAACGTTGCTGTGTAACGTAACACATATACAGTGACGTCAGACTCGGCCCTGTGATGCTCTCTAACCGATGGAAAGGCAAACCGGTTCTTAGAAGGTTCGCCAGTGGAACCAACTTTGAACCAGCACCAGTGCTAGCTCTGAACCAGCACCCGGTTCTTTTTGGTGGAAAAGGGGCATATCAGAGCGTCTGTTTTCTGCAGCAGGAAACATTTCTTCAAATCGCAGGGCAAGCCTCAGTTCTGAGCATGTTGTTACCTTTTTTCAATCACATGCTCCTTTAAAGACTTTTAAAGCACACACACGATGAGAGAGAGAGAGGGAGAGAGAGAGAATACTTAAAGCACTGGGTGTGAAACCATGCATGACCTCTAAGTTCAAGTTCCTGTCCATGTTTTTTGCCTCTTAATTACCACAAAGCATTCCAAATTAGACAGTAAAGGCTTATGTTATGCCTGAGCTGTAGATTTTGAATCTTTTAGTTCTGAAAGTTAAGTTGCATGACTTAAAGGCAGTATTTTTGTATTATTATTACTATTTATTTTAATGTATGCCTTAGTTTTGATACTTTTATAATTTATGTTTTTGCATCTCAGAAAAGGGTTCATTTAAAACCCAGAATGTATGACACTTACATGTACTTAATTCTGTCAACTTTGTCATTGTTCACAGTACAAGTACAGACAGAGAAACAATGGGTATCTAAATGTTTATTTTTGATAGAAAATATTGTATGCATTGCATACGATGCATTTAATAAATGAAAGTAAATTTGGCTAAAAAAGGAAACCAATTAGTTGTTCATTTTAAGAGACCCGTCTTATTTTCTCTTGTATATTTAATATTGCTCTTTAATTAAGCAAAAATACATTTTATCAGATTACTCGATTAATTCAACAAATTTTTGGTAGAATACTCGATTACTAAAATATTCAATAGCTACAGCCCTAATTATAAGTCTACGAAAATATACTTGAATAGTTTAACTTCAAGTATGATTAGAGTAAGAATAACTTGAGTTACTTTTTCCTATTTCTGCAGGTTTTATATTTCAAACAATCTTACTGTACTGTATCAGGTTTGTTTTTTATATTACAGATGTATCTCAGTCTACCTCAGTTTTATTTATGTTTACAAAACACTGCACATATTTTAAAACACTTTATTCACCAAAAGGTGAACAGCTAGTGAACTTCCTAGCACTAAACTTGCACTAAATTCTCAGGTTTCTCTGTGTTTATATTTAACACTTTGCACTATTTTATTACACTTTATTAAGCATTCTTACATTTTCTTTCATTTTGCACCTTAAATGTTGAGATAATTGTTAAGTGTTCATTGTGACTTTAGACTTATGTTTACATTTTTAATTATTTGAGTTTTCCTGGTTGTTGACATTTCCGTCTTAATAACTGAAGGAATTACGATAAGAGGAAGGTTTAGCTTAAAATAAAAATGTTTAAATGTAATATATTTTTCTCCTGGTCCTTATTTTAAATGGAACATAAAAAAGTTCAATAATTATCTATATCAACCGATATGAAACACTGATATCGTGATACAGTTTTCGGCCATATCGCCCAGCCCTATACCTGACACAATAAAAACATTCGTTTTGCTTACAAAAACCTTTCCATTTAACTGTGATAGGATGCAGAAAAAATATTCCATGGTCCATTTTTTTCTGTTCTAGATATTGCCTCTATGAGAATCTGACTTCCTTCTATGCAGTGAATAATGTAACAACTCAAATCAGATGACACTAACTGCCCATCCCAAACGGACAATGTTTTTATATCCAAAGAAAAGAAACTCCTCATGGAACAAAAGACATGGAAATAAAAGATAAAAAGGGAACAGCTGCATGGGAAACATGTGGGGCTGAAACAGACCACATCTAAAAGAAACACTAAGAGAGGTTTTTAACGAGCCTTATGCAATGAGTACTTTGGCTCATGAGAAAGACAAGTTAACAACCCATTGAGGCTGGTTTCATTTACGAAAAGTTAATACAATAAAAGAGTGATTACACATCTCAATTCAGCATTGAAACCTAGATCCTTGATGTCAGGCACCTTTAATGCTATACTTGTCCACAGTCCGTTAAACTTCTGCAATTCCAAATTCCAAGTGCAGGTACAAATATACTGTAACTCTGACTGATCTACAAAATAGAAACCCTGTTCAAAGCTTATGCTTGAGCCAAACCTCTATTCTGATGTTCATAAACTGATTAACTAGCTATCTAATGTTACTAGCAGAGACTGAACACGAGCGTATACCAAAACCTTTTTATACTAATAGCTGCAAGTTTATTTCTAAATCATAAAAATCTACAATTCACATTTAATTTAGTGTTAAATATTAAAACGGTGACCTAAGGAGACAATTAATAACTTGTGGTTAGAAAGGAGTTTACTTTGAGACACTTTGGATTGGGGAAAGGGCTGTAGACTGGACTTCAGACTCGACTCTGGCTTGTGAATGAGAATTTGTGATTACTCATTATATACATCTAACATCATACTAAACACAGGGCAACAGATCTCAAAGTGAATTTTTTTTTCACAGTGGTGAAACTCACAACCTATCATTCTCAAAGTTATTATATTCACGTTACACGTATAGTTAATATAGTAATATTAGTCATATAGACATTAACCTACTTAGTCCTAATCCGGTGTGTTGGTAGAAAGTAAGTTCAAGTATACAAATGCTCCTTGGATTCAACACCAAAATATTAGTGAGATAGTGAGCCTAATTTGTGAATAGTTAAAATCTGTGTTGAGGTTGTCTATAAACAGTTTTAGAAACCTTGGCACAGACAATATCTATTTATCCTAAAGAAACATTAAAAAGTCATGTATAGATTTCAAAAGATGTACAAATGAGGTGGGAATATATGACGCTTCGTACAGATCATATATTGGGTTTGTGTATGTTTCAGACAGTAATCCAAGTTTAAGGAAAAAGAAGTAAAAAGTGTAATGTAAAATGTTAATGCACTCAGTACAGAAGCATAATATCTGAGGATTTTGGGCTAAACAGTAAATACAGGCTTCTCATTACTAAAAAAAGACATAATGTGTTACTACATAGCTATGGTAATAATAATACGGGTCAGATAATAAAAAATGACATTTAGATTAATTTCAGGTGGATTACATTGGCACAAGTTATTAATGATGCTGCAAATATCAGAGGACAATGTGGGTGTTCTGGGTGAAACTATAAATATATATAACTAATATAATATAAATATAATATATATATATATAACTCGCCTGTTTGGGACGTTCAGAATCAGAATCAGAATCAAGATTATTGCAGGTATTATAGGGTCTAAATGTACAGGAATTTGTCTTGTTGTGTTGTACATTAATAATAATAATAATAATAATAATAATAATAATAATAAAAGAAGAAGAAGAAAAAGAAGAAGTATAAATATAAGAAACAAAACTGACAGAAACGGTGACATTCCAGCTAAAGTCTGAAAGTAGGCAAAGCCTATGTTTATGCTATTAATAAAATGTAGTTTAATCCGGGCAAAAATGAACCTTTTGTTTTATAAATAAATAAATAAATAAAAGTTCCTTTAAAAGCAGCAGTATTATGTTGACTTATTTGAGGCAGACGATTCGGGTGAAGTTTGAGCTGATCCGCGCATCTCTTCTACTAGCTATAGTGTTGGAAGGTAAAAGCTAACGTTAAGCTTAACTAGCTGTTACCCAAGTTAGCTTTAAACATTACTAGCACAGACCGAATAGTTAAGTGTATAGAAAAACTTTCTAATCCTCCGTATAAATCAACTCAACTCAATTCCGACATGTTTTAAATAAGGCAGAAACCGAATAAAACAAGCCTCCACTTCGCTCGCTATGTTCGTGTTGTACTTTTGCTGCAATACGGTTTTCTCTTTTGTTTTGTAAAGCTACAGACAATATAAAGTGACGTTTAATTACACATTAATTATGTGAATGGCTACCTAACTATACAGAAAGGGAAGTATCATCACCTAGCAGGACAACAATGCACTACAGCGTTAGCTTAGCGTTTTAACTGTTCAGCTGAACACAGAATGACTTAGCTCGCTAGTTAGCGCTATACATTCTACTATAAATATGTAACTTACCTATGATTGCGCATAACGCAAAGCTGTATAGCCACAAGAAGCAACTATAAGAACTATTTGAGAGCCTTAGCTCCATCCTTTAAAGCACCTAAACTGTACAACTCAACAGCTAACGTTTCAGTTACCCGTGTTTACACCATCCAGTGGACCGGAAGTGCTTCCCACAGCTCCATCCGCCCTCCGTACCGGCACAGGACAATACCCAGTGTCTTCCTGCTGCTGTTCAGCAATAAACAGATCAACACGTCTCTTTATTCATTTGTTGATTTGTTTATGTCCTTTTTAATTGTCACTGTGGATTAATTTCTGTAACATCTTCTCTTATCGAGTTTTCCCTGTCATTTTTTATAATATCTATTTTTTATTTACTTTTTAGTTATTGTGATAATAAAAAAGGACTCTATTATCACACCTGGAAGAAAGAGTATCTGTCATATGTATAAGCTCAGCCTTAACCTCAGTAAGCGAAAGGAAGCCTGCAGTTCTGTTTATCATCAGAGATCAGGGTCAACTTGTTTTCCATCCACCAGCACACTACTGAACTCTACACTACACCGTTAGAACACTGTAAAAAGACTGTATATAACTTCTGTACAATTATGGTTGTAGATGTTGAGACTATGGAAAACAACAGCAAGCAATAACTAATGACATAATAAACACAAACCTAGGATCAAGCATCAAACGTTGTACTCAACGATGCGATTAAATGCCACGAAAGTACACAAAAATAAACCATGGTAGCAGCCAGATTTTTAGTCTTATGTGGAAAGGAGTGAGGGTTCAGATATTGAACTCATACAACATTGTACTAGAGAGCATTTTACAGTCAAATTGCAGCAGCACAGTATCATCACATCATGGAATATAGAAGCCCATCCAAACACAATCCTTCCAGTGCAGAAGGCGAAATAAAATTTACCTGCCATGTAATACACTATACTATACTATATATTATAATATACTGTATTATACTATACTATATTATACTATACTATACTGTATTATACTATACTATATTATACTATACTATACTATACTATACTATATTTAAAATCTTTATTGCAGAGGGAGTTAAAAATAGCAGCTCAACACTATTTCATTTTTAATAGATATATATAGGAAATCAAGCAATTTATAGTAGGTTTGAGTTTTTGCACAAACTGTCCCAACATTTCAGCCGTTTTTGCACATATTGTACAATATCTCAGCCATTTCGCACATACTATACAATATTTCAGTCATTTGCTGTTTTTTGCACAATTCTATATATTATCCCAAGGACCTGCTGCTAAGAAACTGTGTTCATTCTAATGTTACTGCACGAAATATTGTTTGTACATTCAGTATTCTCATACAGTATATACACTGGTCGGTCGGCGCTGTTTCTGTTTACTGTTTATTGTCTTTTGTGTATTGCATTTTTTGTACTTTTTGTATTGTCTTGTAACTTTGTGTCTGCACTGTCTTTTTGTCCTGCACTGTCTTTTGTCCTGCACTGTCTTGTCTGTCTTGTTTGTCTTGTCCTGCACTGTTTGCACCAGGTTGCACAGTTGCACTTTATGTGGCTAAGACTACTTACAAGTCTTTAGCCCTGTCTTTGTTCTATGTAGCACCATGATCCTGGAGAAACATTGTCTCATTTCACTATGTACTGCAACAGCTATATATGGTTGAAATGACAATAAAAGCTTCTTGACTTGACTTGACTTGACTTGAGTTTTGTATCATACTCCGGTCCAGTAGGTTGTGCTAATGTACCTTTTATTTGAATATCAGCTGCAAAAGACGAAGAAGAAGATATTGCACGAGACTGCTGTAAACATGGCAACATTTTTTGGTGAGGTTTTATCTGTGTACTCAAGAGCAGTGGAAGAAGATGATTACGATGGAGCGGAAGAAGAAAACGAAGAGGATTTACAAATACGTCGGGAAATAGAAGAGAAAAGGTTTGCTGGTTGTTCTCACTTAGCTACACAGCTAAATGACTATATGTCGCACACCTATATAGTGCATAGCAGTCTTTATTTTATATGAGAATTAGCCACTGAATTCATTTAAATTATATAAACTTTGGAAGTATTAAACCGGACCCTTAATATTTCTGTTTGTTAATGAAGTGTAGTTTGAGTTTAAGCTAGTTTCCGGTTGCTTTCGGTTTCGGTTAGCCAATCTGCTCATGCCAGGACTCTCAAGTTTTGAAGACAGGCAAAATTGCCAAAAGTGCAGTGCCTTGCAGTCTGCGGCTGTGCAGGTCCCATACCGGATTGTAACACAGCTCTCAATTGTACAGCGAAAAAATGTTCACCAGGAAGGCTGAAGACAGGTGATGTCTTGTTAGTGTCCTCAAGAAGAACAGGCGCATGTGAGCTTTCTTGACCAGGCTGGAGGTGTTAGTGGTCCAGCACGGGTCCTCTTGATGCCCCTTTTCCACCAAGGCAGTTTGAGTGCTGGTTTAGAGCCAGAGCTTGATTTAAAGTTATTTCTTTTTCGACACCCAAAGCACCGGCTCTGAACCAGGAAAAGTGGTTCTTAAGTAGCACCAAAATATTGCTGATCTAGACTTAAGAACTGTGGACGGGGTTACTGTGACCAACAAGGCAAAAGAGAACGTCTTTACTGCCATTTTTAAATCATCTTAAATCAGGATTCGCCGCGTTTAAATGCTAATGTAGGTTCGCAATGCCATGAGCATTAACAGTAAGGCAACATCCGCCATTGTCGATGTTGTTTGTGTTTGCCGCTGCTGCACTAACGCTGCTGTATAACGTTGTATACAGTGATGTAAGACTTGGTACTGTGATGGCTCTCTAGCCCATGGAAAGGCAAACCGGTTCTTAGAAAGCTCGCCAGTGGAACCAACTTCGAACCAGCACCAGCACTGAACCAACACCCGGTCCTTTCTGGTGGAAAAGGGGGCATGAGATGTGGATCCCCAGGAACTTGCAACTGGATGGAGCGTGTGTGCCTCCTCTCTCCCTCCTGAAGTCGATGATGAGCTCCTTTTGTTTTGCTGGTGTTAAGGAGCAGGTTGTTGTCTGCGCACCTTGCGGCCATATGCTGTACCTCTTAGTCTTTTGAAGGCACATAACTGTTCCCCTACTTTTTTACTGTTTTAGAATAACAGTGCAGACTTTAACACCATGAAGTAATGCACCTGGAATTATGCAGTGGCCAACAAATTGTTAAACAAAAGGCTAAAGTACTTTATATTTGAAACTTTTTGCTGTATTGTTGGTGAAGGTTGGAACACACTAGGAATTTTCTCCTATACTTGCTTCACTCCACATACTGGATGTTTTTCTAAGTTCTAAATGAAGATCGCTTGTTTGGGGAAGAAGTTAAATTCTAACAGCTCTTTTTTTAATGTCTTAGAGAGAGGAAGAAATGAAAACGGAGCATGCTGAACATGTCAGTTGTCAGTTTGGGTAATGCTGTATACTGCAGGACTAATAATGTTAGTGGATACAATGTAAGAAGTGAAATCACTCTTTTGTCTTATACAGAGAGGTTCATACCAGATGGTGTCCAGAGGTTTCCAAAGCAGTAGAGAGCAATGATAAGCTCCAGTGCTCTGATCTGATCATAGCAGTGGGACCAAATGCTGCAGGTAAATTCCCATTTGGTCACGGGGTAATATCGAATAATCAACCACACGTCAGAATTTATTGTTGTTGTTGATGCAGAATTTAAATGTATATTGCTGCTATCATGCCACAATTCAGTGAATAACACACCTTAAAATCGTTTTCCAGTATGTTGTGCTTTTTACGCTATGTCTCCGGATCCAGGTTTTGTCTCTGCATACATTCTTAGCTCTGAGGGCTGGATGCAGGTTGGGTGGGTGTCTCTGTGGAATGAAAGGAGTCGTGGTTCCACTCGGCCGGACAAGGCTCCCCTCCCTGAAGAACCTGGCTGTATTTTCTACCAGCAGAAGAGCTGTCCGTCTGTGAGTGCGCACACACACAAACACACACACAGACATTGTCTATACACTATACATTCAGAACCTCAGATGTTTGACTAAGAGAAACTGATGGTTTTGAGATTTCTGTTCTATTTGTCACAGGTTCTTATCTGCCAGTGTACATGCTATATTGCAGAAGATCAGCTGTTCCAATGGGCTGAAAAGGTATATAAAAATTGTATGTTTTACAATAACAGCAAATGGTAAATTCTCTATGTATAGGTGTGTCCAGTTTTTGACTAGCAATGTATCTGCAGTTTTTACAACACATTACTGTTCTGTCATTAGGTTTTGGGCAACATGCAGAGCAGAGGACTGACTGTGACGGTGTTGTCCGATTCTCCAGTCGCCGAGTACAAAACTCCACATTACGTGAATGGTGCTCCATTCTTACGTGCTCTAAAGACTAGCACATTTACACACAACTTGCCTTGCCCTCTACTGGAACAGCCCAATATCATCACAGGCCTTCCTGCTGCCGGTACAGCTCACTCAGCAACACTCACTAGGACAGGGTTTCATTTTTCATTTTTTATTATTATTATTATTATTATTATTATTATTATTATTATTATTATTATTATTATTATCCTTATTATTAGGTGAATGTTTTACCTTTATTTTGTTGCTCTAGAAAATTTCTGGGGAATGTTTGCTCCAAAATCCACCAGAATTACATAACCCTGTTATCACCCTGCAAAGTGTTTTTTTTTTTTCTGCAAATGAGACATTACAAAAATATATTCTTTATTTCGAAATTAAAAAATCAGAAATAACAGCTATACCCACCCATTACACATTAGGCTGTTCTAGCAACTCATAGACATTTCTTTCCTATGCCTTCTTTATAGTTAAATAAAATGTACCCTAGAACCATTGGTATTTCCCACATGGGTCTCAATTAAAGTAAGGCAGCATGCTGAAGCAGGCATGTGTAATAAACTTCGATTTCACTGGATTTCCAGAAAGTCAGGAACCAACAGGAATTTGGACACCGATCTATGTTGAGCAAAATCTGTGAAAACGTGATATAGCAGCTGAGAAAATGCATGAAGCAAAAGATTGAATAAGTAGAGCATGCGTTGTAAATAATAAATACAAAATTATGTATATCTGGATTTAGGCTCTGGTTCCTGACCTTTAGGACAACCTTGTTGCATTATTATGTTATAATTTGCTCTTAGTTTCTTCTTAGTGAAAATTTCTTCACAGTATTTGTGTTGTGAGAGGTTCACTGACAAGCCTGTGTGTGTTCATGTTTTTCTCTCTAGTGCTGAATCAGTGTCAGGTTCAGCACATACCAGCTGTGCTCTTCCAGTGCTTTAGTGATGTCCTCCATCCCGACTCTGTCACTATGGAAACCTTTAAACCCGCCTTGTCATGTTTCAGCACACGGGTGAAGGTGAGGTTCTCACTTTATTTTCATTTTTTTTACCTGATTTGTATATTATTCATCTATAATTTATCTATTTATGTTTACTAAGCACACAGTCAAGAGGATTATGATGATTCATCTGTCTTTCACTCTTTTTTTTTTCCTCTTTAGCTGGAAACAAGTCCAAAAATGGAAATACTGCAGAAATTAACCATGGTTAATGATGCACACAGCAATCTTTACACATAGAGGAAGCTCCTCAGAGGTGTACAATGCTTTTCTATCTGTAATGTATTTTTATGCCAACACATTAAACACATTGTGCTCTGGGACATTGTGGACTTTTTATGAATTTTCTTTTCTGGGCAGTAGGTGGCGCAAAATATTACACTTTAATTTCTGCTTCTGAGGTCAGCACCAGTTGCATTGCAGAGCACCTGCAAAAATGAAGACATTTATTTATTTTAGTAGTATATAAAAGCAGTTGGAAAATATGAACATGGAAAAATACAAAATGTGCTGAAAATATTAGTGAAGCTCTGGAAGAATTTTAAAGTATATATAAATTTGCAATTAGTGAGTTATTTATCAGTGTGTGTGTAATATATATACACACACACATTGATAAATAACTCACTAATTGCAAATACATCTGCATTATTGATATTTGGAAAACAATCATCACGAAAATGATTTAAAATGAAATAAAGCATTACAACGTCACCCCGCAGTTCCTGGAACAGAACGTAGGCCTGTTGTGCCGGATCCGTTCATTCCTTATGTGATGAAGAATGTAATAAAAATGTGAGTCATTCTGAGATTACCTTCCGTAATCAGCTGCACATTGGCTATAAAAAGTCTACGCAACCCTGTTCAAATTGCAGGTTTCAGTGATGCAGCAATTAAACTGACTAAGCTGAACACATATCAGGTATTTAATGGGATATAGCGACTAACAAAACTCCAGTGAAAAACGAATGGTTAGAAGAAAAATAGCAGGAACAACCTTTAATAACCTCGTTGCATAGTTTTATAATAATAACCCAATAACAACTCATGACTCGGAGTCACGTTTGGAAGTAAATACCTGTCGCCAATTACGTGATTCTAATTAACCCAGAGAGTTGTTCTTATTGAATTTTCTCTGTAAGTCGTGTCACAAATATGCAACAATCACATATTTGTGAAATGGGAGATTAAATCACATAGAAATGGGAGATTAAATGTCATATAATGTATTTTACTTCATGATATGAGTTTTTGATATACATTTGCAGGTATTTTACTCAGTGGCTTATGAATTACATAACACGTGGCATAATGTAATTGCTTTGAACAGTAAGACTGGGCTTTGTTTCCTCCCTTGAGGTCAGCAAGCGTTTCACAAAATGAGAACATTTTGTAAGCGATTTTGTCATTTATGGACATTGCGCAGTGTTACGGCACAAAGCATCCAACTGCTGCTCCTGTTAAAATCTTCAGATCTGGATCTTGTAGATCTGTCTGCTTATGACCTGATTTAGGCTTAAGGTGTAAATCACAACTAATGAACTCTTATGCATATTTAAGCAATTTCACACAAGCTAGAGTGCTGTTATATACTGAATATCGAGTGACGGTAAATCACAACCATGAAGATATTCAGTACAACAAAACATCAAGTGGAGAGTGTTCTGTGTTTCCATGCATCACACAGACTTTTCACACAGAGACAAGACAGACAATATTCATACTCCTAATTGTGATATACAAGCAACTCACCTGATTAACCTATTTACCCATGAAATAGTCATATAGTCAATTATATTTACAAATCCTCACTAACTTAATGAATAACCATTGTTTTACCATTCATGCTTCATTTTCATGTTTCATGTTAATTGTTGCCTTTTTAATCGATTCATCAATCGATTTTTAAATTAATATAGAGAAATATATGAATACAGGTAGATGGAGGTACATTACACAGGTACTGTAGGTACAGTTACAGAATGTAGCCTGACTGTTCTCAGATACAACCCCACGTTTAAACACTGTGTTCATGTTATTACACATGTATCCGGTTGTTCCCTATTAGTGGTTATAGAGCTTCACTATAGCTCATCTTTTTTCCATCCACAGTCTTTCGTTAGTGTTTAGAACTACAGGACAGCTGTTTTAATCACAGTTGTGATACTGACATTAGTCTGTCTGATACTCATGTCAGTGTCATATTGTGTATTGCAGCTGTACAAGCCTGGTTCTTGCCGATCCTTTGTGACCCCTTTTTGTTTATGGATAAGATGTATCCACTTAGAAGGTAAATTATGACTAAAGAGTGTAAATATAAGGTACATTTATAGAATAAATGTATAGTAGAGAATGTGTTTATAATAAATTAATTATTAAGGAGCTAAATTATTGAGGCCTTCGCTGCTGAATAAAATCTAGCCGTGAAAATACATTCATCAGATGTCCCAGTCCCAGCTTGCAGGAACATTGCGTACTCACACTTGGTGCATGTGTTCACGTGCGTGTGCACTGATGCATGACTGCTCACATTGCCTGAGATGAACTGGGAGGATATGGCGCTAAGCAGTTTTATCCGGTACTCCTTACAGAAAAGGGGAACCTGATACTATTGCAGAGTCAACTGTCTTAAAGTAACGCAATGATGTTCATGAAACTCGGAAACTTTACCACTATTGGAAAACACTGCATATTGCAATCTATTGAAAATGGTAGTACTATATATATATATATATATATATATATATATATATATATATATATATATATATATATATATATATATATATATATATATATACATACACCTGGAGTTTGTTCTATTTTTTCCTTTTCTTGAATATTTGTTAATCAGTTTCCTGGTTTGTACGGCAATTCTGTCAAATAATCCAGACATTTATTTATTTATTTTTGAAACTTTTTGGCTGGTATAGTGGTGCACAGGGAAGCACAGGTTCAGTTTCTGGGTTTAATCAGTAAATTGCCCAGAGGTGCGAATAAGTTATGAATGGTGCCCTGTGATGGATTGCTGTCCTCTCGGTATGTGTAGTATGTGCTCAGTAACCCTAACAACACAGAGTTTAAGCCAGTAGAAAAACATTGGGACCTAAGCTTAACTAAGATTTGATATTTGTGGACCTGATTTTTATCTATTGGACATGACCAACTGATAGAGTGTTAAAAACACCTCTACCAGATATATCAGATAACCAAGTTTTAAAGCCTTTATTACTGTAAACCAAGCAAGCGTGTTTTGTGGTGATGATGCACAAATGTGCTCTCTACGATAGAGGGAAAGTCCCTGCTGTGTTGCAACCTCACAGTAAACCCTGCCCCTTTCCTCTCTCTGTCCTTAATTGGTAAAGGCTTCACACTTGAGTTGTGTTTCTGCAAACACAGTACTTGTGGCATTACCATGGCATCATAGAACTATTCATACACCATCTCTGACTGGCACAGCTGTTTCTGAAGGATTTCATAAAAACAATCTGTAACAATTGTTATTTGTCCACTGCAGTTTAATCCTAAATACAGGATTCTGTTATATTTAGCCCTCCATTAATAAAAAGATCACTCTTAAAGAATAAATGATTGTCCTCGATTACACTTGATGGCTTATGGTGTGTATCGCCAATACAGTAGGTCAATGTGTAACTATAAACACAGGTGTGTGCTTAATGTTCATATACTGCCAACTTATCAGTTGAATATTAACCTAGACATCAGTGAACGTGTCTGATTACGTGCTGTTTATTCATATGTCTCAGACGGGGAGTGAGAAATGCACTGGCTTGGTTTCTTATATTTATGGCTTGGTTTCTGATTGAGTCAACATCTACATGTGCGTCATACCACAAAGAAAACATTGTGTGTTCATAAATGAGCTGTGTTGCATCTGACATACAAGCTTTGCTTTTAAGAAAAACAAAAGATCAGTTTCCGTAAATGCTCTTTATTCAAGCATTGTGGTTTGTGGGTTTTTTGGGGGTTTTCTAACTTAATCAAAGAAGGAAGCTCTGCTTCTCACTGTGCAAGATTTTATTTATGGCTTTTTTATGAATACGTTCAAAAAAGGTCTGACTTAATAATCAGGCTTGTATTGAAACAGTCTTGGTTTAGTAATGCAGATGAGCTGCATATGTTTTAACACTTCACAGCTACATGTACTTTATTTTATTCTGCTTATTCTCTTTAGGAAGAGTGTGTATACAATGCTATACTATGCTGTCAGTGCAGAATCAGTAAATAGTTTGGGAAGTACTTTAGCTGTGATCAAGTTCTTATGAAACTAATTTGATTCTTTTCTGTTGAGCTGATAGAGGAAGAAATGACTTAAATGTTTAACTACGCTCAGTGGTGACTGATACGCAAGTGTTAGAAAGGTTAAATGTATTTTACAGTAAGAAAATAGTTAAGATAATGTTTGATGTTTAAATGTTTAAATAGAGAAGATAATGTTTGAATAATAATAAAAAAAAATCAGTACAAATCCTGGCCATCTAAAATTAACATGAACTGATTCAAACATCTCTGAAAGTATTTCAAATAATTTACAGAATCTATTGCCAGATAAACACCTTTGCATAGACAATTGCATAGACAATTGATTGATTCATCAATCATTGCATAGACAATTCTGCTATGTGGTGGGGTGTGTAGGGATGTAACTGGAGTCATGACTTGCTGAATATTTTCCATCTGTCTCAGCAGAGAATCCAGCAACAGCGCTACTGTATTTCCAGAAACTTTTATTATCGCCAACACATCATTATAAAAAATCTTAAGTTTAACCTGTACATTTGTAATCATTTATGACCACAACATAGCATGTTCTATCTATCTATCTATCTATCTATCTATCTATCTATCTATCTATCTATCTATCTATCTATCTATCTATCTATCTATCTAACTATCTATAATTTTATAATTCAGGGCTACAATACAGTTGGGGTTCTGATATGAAATCTTACATGTCATCTAGTGTTTAATATAATATGCATTATAATGTACTTTAGATATATACAGTATGTCTATATAAGATGTCTCCAGGAAACTAACCATAATCCCTCCCATTCCAGATAAAGGCGGGCACTCTTACGGTAAATGAAGGCTGAGAAAATTGCTGTTAAGCTTGGTTAAACATTTGCTTCTTTGTCTTGCTCAGCCTTGAGAACAGCTGGAGCGCTGCCATGTTAAACAAACAGAGCAGTCTGCTTTGATCAGGTGTATAATATGAGCCCACCTACAAGTGAATGCTTGCGTGGGTGAGGCAAGCTTCAGAATACCTCAGAAAGGCTGGGCCTCCAGTATGAGCCGGTTCACTTCAGACTTTGTTTTGGCAAATACTTTAACAAGTACCGACTGTGCAGCAATGCCATCAGAATACTTTAGTGGGACACCCAATTTAAACTTAGTTTCTTATTAAAAAAGATATTTGGTTCTATGTACATTTTGAAATTACTGTCAGCATTGCTCTACTTCAGAAAAATAATTTGTTCTTTTATTATAGGCATTTTGCATGTCTTTTAAATACATTAACCTTTTATATAATTAGTACATTTTCCCAGAGTTCACTAACGTTTGATAGGAATATCATTAGGTACCAAAAGATTTCAGTTAGATGTGATGGTGGGAGTTTAATCTGTACTGCTGGTTGTAGTTAGATGTGATGGTGAGAGTTTAATCTGTACTGCTGGTTGTAGTTAGATGTGATGGTGAGATTTTAATCTGTACTGCTGGTTGTAGTTAGATGTGATGGTGAGAGTTTAATCTGTACTTCTGGTTGTAGTTAGATGTGAGGCTGGGAGTTTAATCTGTACTGCTGGTTGTAGTTATATGTGATGGTGAGAGTTTAATTTGTACTGCTGGTTGTAGTTAGATGTGATGGTGGGAGATTAATTTGTACCGCTGGTTGTAGTTACATGTAATGGAGGGAGATTAATTTGTACCGCTGGTTGTAGTTACATGTAATGGAGGGAGTTTAATCTGTACTTCTGGTTGTAGTTAGATGTGATGGAGCGAGACTAATCTGTACTGTTGGTTGTAGTTATATGTGATGGTGGGAGTTTAATTTGTACCGCTGGTTGTATTTACATGTAATGGTGGGAGTTTAATTTGTACTGCTGGTTGTAGTTAGATGTGATGGAGGGAGTTTAATCTGTACTTCTGGTTGTAGTTAGATGTGATGTGGGAGTTTAATCTGTACTGCTGGTTGTAGTTATATGTGATGTGGGAGTTTAATCTGTACTGCTGGTTGTAGTTAGATGTGATGGTGGGAGTTTAATCTGTACTGCTGGTTGTAGTTACATGTAATGGTGGGAGTTTAATTTGTACCGCTGGTTGTAGTTACATGTAATGGTGGGAGTTTAATTTGTACTGCTGGTTGTAGTTACATGTAATGGAGGGAGTTTAATCTGTACTTCTGGTTGTAGTTAGATGTGATGGAGCGAGACTAATCTGTACTGTTGGTTGTAGTTAGATGTGATGGAGCGAGACTAATCTGTACTGTTGGTTGTAGTTAGATGTGATGGTGAGAGTTTAATCTGTACTGCTGGTTGTAGTTAGATGTGATGGTGAGAGTTTAATCTGTACTGTTGGTTGTAGTTAGATGTGATGGTGAGAGTTTAATCTGTACTGCTGGTTGTAGTTAGATGTGATGGTGAGAGTTTAATCTGTACTGCTGGTTGTAGTTAGATGTGATAGTGAGAGTTTAATCTGTACTGCTGGTTGTAGTTAGATGTGATAGTGAGAGTTTAATCTGTACTTCTGGTTGTAGTTAGATGTGATGGAACGAGACTAATCTGTACTGTTGGTTGTAGTTATATGTGATGGTGGGAGTTTAATTTGTACCGCTGGTTGTATTTACATGTAATGGTGGGAGTTTAATTTGTACCGCTGGTTGTAGTTACATGTAATGGAGGGAGTTTAATCTGTACTGCTGGTTGTAGTTAGATGTGATGGAGGGAGATTAATCTGTACTGCTGGTTGTAGTTAGATGTGATGGTGAGAGTTTAATCTGTACTGTTGGTTGTAGTTATATGTGATGGTGGGAGTTTAATCTGTACTGCTGGTTGTAGTTAGATGTGATGGTGAGAGTTTAATCTGTACTGCTGGTTGTAGTTAGATGTGATGGTGGGAGTTTAATCTGTACTGCTGGTTGTAGTTAGATGTGATGGTGAGAGTTTAATCTGTACTGTTGGTTGTAGTTAGATGTGATGGTGAGAGTTTAATCTGTACTGCTGGTTGTAGTTAGATGTGATGGTGAGAGTTTAATCTGTACTGCTGGTTGTAGTTAGATGTGATGGTGAGAGTTTAATCTGTACTGCTGGTTGTAGTTAGATGTGATGGTGAGAGTTTAATCTGTACTGTACTGTTGGTTGTAGTTATATGTGATGGTGGAGTTTAATCTGTACTGCTGGTTGTAGTTAGATGTGATGGTGAGAGTTTAATCTGTACTGCTGGTTGTAGTTAGATGTGATGGTGAGAGTTTAATCTGTACTGCTGGTTGTAGTTAGATGTGATGGTGAGAGTTTAATCTGTACTGCTGGTTGTAGTTAGATGTGATAGTGAGAGTTTAATCTGTACTGCTGGTTGTAGTTAGATGTGATGGTGAGAGTTTAATCTGTACTGCTGGTTGTAGTTAGATGTGATGGTGAGAGTTTAATCTGTACTGCTGGTTGTAGTTAGATGTGATAGTGAGAGTTTAATCTGTACTGCTGGTTGTAGTTAGATGTGATGTTGGGAGTTTAATCTGTACTGCTATCTGTAGTTTTACAGCTGAACTATTTGGCAATGCCAGTAACACTGAATGCTTATACTTCAGCTTGCTTCAACACTCTAAAAAGAGCCTTAACTAGTTTCCATGACAACTTGACATCAAGGTTCAGGTTAAATTCATGGTGTAATTATATACAGAAAAGCTTCCTGATGGTTGTTTTGAAATACCTTTTCAATGGAGGGGGTCATAAAGTGATTCAAATCCAGATCTTGGCTCCTTTCAAGGTCTGAGTAAATCTTCACTTCCCTAAATCTAATACCTTACCATTAGAAGAGAAGACTGAAAGTGTTCTTAGATCAGTGTAGATTAGTTGATTTTTACAGAAGCCTTTTCAACATTTCAAGTTTTCACTGGTTGGCATGGTGGATCCTCTGCACTGCAGTGTTTTGTTTTTTCTCTTTATTCCCCCTGTGTTCATGTAGGTTTCTTTCCACCTCTTAAATACATGCCATTTAGCTGAAAGGCTACAGTGTATGTGGATATTTCCTGGTGATGGACGGGATTCTCTGGCCCCAAGACTGGAGTTCCTGTGGTAGTCTCTAGATCCACTGCAACCCTGACCAGGAGAAAGTTGGAGATGGAGAAGTTGATGAATGAATGAAAAGTTATCACTGGTAGTTCAATACCACAACACACAGTAAACACCTGTGGTTTAAAATTGGATGGTGTTATTTTCTTCTGAATGTACAATACTGGCATGTGCTTGTGTGTGATCTTGGTGAAGTTTGTCAGTGTAGGTCAACAGAGCACTAAGCTGGAAATATGATTTCTATCTGATAAACTTTATGATGGCTTTACTCTTGACTGCAATGGCAGTTAAGTCAGATAAGGTTCTAGATTATTCTCTATAACGGAGAAGTGGTTGCTCAGTGGTTAAGGCGTTGGCCTACTGATCAGTAGGTCATGAGTTTGTATCCCAGGGTCACCACCTACCGCTCCTAAGTGCTTAAACCTCAGAATTGCTCAGCTGTTTAAATGGGATAAATGTAAGTCACTCTGATTAAGAGCAGCTGCTAAAAGTTCACCACGTTTCATGTTAGTGACTGAGTACTGAGATCTCACCATGTAACTACACAGTCAGAGAGTTGTTTGTCATGTGGTTTTAATTTGCGTTAAGAGTAAACACTTTGTCAGACCTTTCCTGCTTGGCATTGTGTGTATGTGTGAGACGCTGACTCAGTCTGGCTGTAATCCAGATCTGCATACTCTGTGACTTGCTCACAAGGAGGAGATGTTGTTGTGACGCTCATTTCAGTGCCGTTGGCCCTTACTCAAGTAACAGCTTGCAGTTAAAGTACACAGCCCGGGTGATCTTTGCTGCTAAAGCTTGACATTTACACAATATCACAACGGCGAGTAAAATTACACAAATGTAACTTGAAGGCATGCATGTTTGAACATATTTCAGCTAAGCTTCATAATTTATTATTACTGAGGAATCTTCCAATAAAATTTAGTAACACTAAACTGATTGAAGTCTGGCATAATCACTAGTGAAGTGAATAAAGTTTTACAAGCACTAAACGCTTAGAGTAAATGCTTAGAGCCACCAAGAGACCTTGTATGATGCATTGAAAATCATGGTGTTAGAATAGAATTCTATTAGAATAACATTCATAATTGTGTTAAAGTGCACACTGCCTAAAGCACTTTGCTTTATTTACCTGACAAGTCTGCAGTCGTGTGGAAAAAATGGTAAGCAGTTGCTGGGGAAAAAAACGTGCAGTGGCAAAATGATGCATTAAACAATGCATTTGAAAATTTTGTTAGGAATTAAAATTGTTTGTGGTGAGAAAAAAAATCTATTATTCTGAGCACACCTTTTCTGAAAACTGATGAGTGCAAGTTAAGGCGAATTCTGAAGTAAAGCTGCCAGTGCATTGTAAGTTGCCATGGTAACTGAACCATTCTCATGCTGATATCAGTCTGGAGCCAATAATAATGTTTAAATATTACAATTTATATTTATTTAAATGTTTATTTATGATTTTACACTGTTGTGGAAAACATACAGCCCTCTTGTTGAGTCAGAAATCATCTTGCTTGTCTGTTGTATTTGCTTGTGATTATTGTCTAACGCAGGTTTTGCCCGATGCTTAGAAACCTACTTAGATAAATACAGATGCCACTGAAGCAGCCTGTTTGATCTCCTGTTATTGTGAATAGTTATTAGCCTGACATACTGTACAGAGTATGAGTCATGATTCACTGTTGTTTCATTTGATTTCTTCTTTCTTCTACTGGAAGCAGCGCTAAAGGAAATATGGCTTCAACAGATTGAAATCTTATTAAAACATAAGGGGACCATAAAAAAAAAACAAGATACTGTATTTACTCACAGCTTTCAGTTTAATACGTGAATCAGTTTATTGGAAAATTTCCTAGTGAGCAGTCAAAAAATATAACCTGATTTGAAACTGAAGTTGAGGGAGCATTTGAAGCCGTGGATGTGACACATCAGATCTTTCTCGCACTTTCTCACAATGAGGGCTGGTGAGAGATGTGACCACTTGCTACTGTTGAACATTTTGTGCCCGCAGTAATGAAGAAGCTCTGGAGGCGTTGCTGTGATTCAGATGAACTGAACCAATCAACTTTACTGTAAAGCAAGCATGAAATTAGGCATCTTTATCACAGAAGAACAACTCGGTGTGCAATCAACAATCCAACACAACCACACCATCTGCATAAAGCTTACAACTACAACCTTAAACTGAACACGACAACAGTAATTGATACAGACAGTGATCCATTGAGGATGGGTTTTATTAAGTCATACTGTATGCTGTGTGAAGATATTAGTATGTGGTTCAATAAGCCTAAATAAACACAGTGTATTAAAACCTCAAATTTTATTGACAATCATATACACAATCATATATAGTCCATTCAGTGAAGAGCTTTTTTTAAATTGTTTGTGTCAATTACATAAAAATAATCCAAGATTAGAAAATAAACAGAGAATGTATAAGTTCTAGGTGTTGTCCTGGTTAAGAGTCTACAGTATGTGAAGAAGCTCCTCCTCATTTTCTGTGTGATGGCCTTCAGGGAGTGGAAGAGCTTCAATGATCGCAACAGGAAGAAAAGTTGATTGTTTGAAAGACTGTGGTTTTTCATTATGTTCCAGCACTGATTGCTGTAGATATTCTGCAGGTGAGAGAACTCAGTGAAGATGGTGCATTCAGCTGAACACAACACTCTCTGGAGAGACAGCGTCATCCTTGTTGGTGTTGTTCTCAATTAATGTAACCCAATAACATGACCTTTCACATAGAGCTCACAATCCAGTTCATTTCAGGCACCTTTTCGTTTTCACGTTATTAGTGTACATACAATATTGAATCCCAGATACAATTAGGATAACTTTCAGCATATGAAAGTACTTTGTGCAGAACTGATCATTCAGTGTCGTGCTATAGGTTCAACAAAGACATCTTCATGTCTGAGGACTTTTCTTTTTAACACTAATGCATGCATGAGTGAGTGATGAATAGTCAGTCCTTGAGACTCATGAACGCTAAAGAAAAACCTATTATAGCGGGAATGGTTGATTAATGGAATGCTAGCAAACAATCATGTCCACAGAAATGAATATTTCAGCTCAGATATTTATTTCACCTGAGAAAATGTCTGTACAGTATATTCACTGCTGTCGATCACACATTGGGGAAAAATGTTTACCATTAACAAATATACACTTCTCTACTCATCTGTTCTTCAGATAAACAACCTTTTCTAACCCTGCATAGCTCATAGAGAGAGAGAGTGGGAGAAGAGCGTGTGTGTGTTTGTGTGTGAGAGACTAAGAAAAAAGGAATAAAGAACTGTCTCTTGTGTGGATGTGCGTTCAGTTAAGCCATGTCCCTTTAGCTGGGTATATAAGCTGGTGCTAATTACACAATATAACAGTTTGTTTAATGTTAGACTCACAAGCCTTTTAACTTTGCATGTGTCATGAGAGACTGAGAATAGTTCATGTTAGCTAGTTTGTTGTCAATAAAAGCTACAGATTTGAACTACACTATATAATGCCAACCATTAGCTATCGGAAAACACTGCTGATTTAAAGAAGTGCGTAATGTTACTTACAGGTACTTTTCAAAAGTTGAGACTCTTAATCAGTGTCCAGTGCTCACGTATTAGTGTTTTAGAGATAACGCATCAATCAGTACATGAGACAATTTGTGTCCTTCAACATATGTTATTATGCAATAACGATTTTGTGTGACAGATGGGAGTTAATGCACTGGAACAGGGATTACATCAGGTGTGTTTATTCCAGTATTGAGACACACACACGTACACACACACACACGAACGCACACACTCCTAGAGCATATATCAATCACTGCATGTGAATTTCCCGACACTGACTGTGCATTTGTGTCAAGCATTCACTCACACCCTCTGTGAGCATGCCTGTGCCTGTGTGTGTGTGTGTGTGTGTGTGTGTGTGTGTGTGTGTGTGCGTGTGTGTGTGTGTCTGTGTGTGTGCATGCGGGGGCGTTAAACATTTGTTATGTAAGTGTGAGACCCATTACTGTTTGGATGCTGATTATCAAATGCTCTAGTCAAGGAAATTATCCAGTATAAGAGACAATGCCAGATTTAAATGTACATACATAGATCTTCATGTTGTTTTTATATTACTGATATTTTATTTGTTGTTATTTATCTTTCATTTGAAATCTCCTGGCTGTTTTGGTGCACAACTCCATGATGTCTGGATCAATTCCAAGCTCGGTTTACTGTCTGTGGTTCTGTACGTGCTCTCACTTTGTCTGCCCTTCAGTTTTTGCATCCTTTTTTGTGTCATAAATTCAATAAAAAATTGTTTACATTTTATGCCCACCAATGTACCCACAACATATGTAATGACACCACAAAAGCTTTTTGTTTCTTCAAGTTCACACCCTTTATTCAGCATCTTGTAAAACCAACATTTGGCAAAAATGACAGCTTCTGGTATCTTCAAGCTTTGCACACCTGAATTTGGTCAATTACTTTAGTTCTTCCTGGCAGATCCTCTAAAGTTTAAACAGATTGGATGGTGAATTTTTGTGCATTGTGTGGCTCAAAGAGGGTCTTTGCCTGGGTCCCTCAAAGACATTCAGAGATGTCCACCAAGTTTCACCTTTAGGGTGGTTTTACCAGTTTATAAACTAGTGCACATGGAGTTCAGACCAAAGAGTCCTCAAACCAGAGTATGTTTTTCTCCATATTCTCAAAATCATTTAAATAACTGCTATAAACATTTTACTTAGGAATGGCTTCTATTTTGGCTGATTGATTGAGCATTTCTGAGTCTAGGTCTCCTATTCCTTCATGTTTCGCCGTCTCGACAGAGAACTTCTGAAGTTGTTAGTGTGGCCATTGGCTTGGTCACGTCTTGGGAACTTTCAAATCTTTAGAAATAATTTTATACCCTTGCCCAGATCTGACCCACTCTGTGAAGTGTGTGAGCTTATACACACATAGGTGTGCACCTTTCTAAATCATATCTAATCAGTTGAATTTGCTGTCAAGTTCTAGCGACAGCAAAGACCATTCAAAGCAAAGAAGATGCGATTATGGATTATTGTAATGTTTAACACAATAAAGTGTGCATGCAAAAAAAATGAAAGGGTATGAATACTTTCTGAACCCACTGTATAAGGCATGGTGTCATATACATATTAAAAGATAACTCTTAACATCAACTGAAATCATTTAAAAACATTTATTTCACATCAGCAAAAGTGTCATCAGTGATACATACAGTATGTTCTGACTGCCAAAGTGTACACTATAATGTAATCTGAACAGCAGTGAGCGAAAGGGACACGTGAAAGTTTAATCACTGTTTCCAGCAATGATAGACTTTGTCCCAAAATTAGAGATATTTAAACACTTTTCATTTCATTATTCTGTTCAGTTCTAGGGTGCAAACTTTTCATTCTCAACATTTCAGTTGTGTGACTGAAGTCTTGACTTATGCCTGTTGTTGGTCTAGTTTTCTCACAAGAAGTACTACACCTCTCTCTGCCTATACACTGTTTTTCTCAGATCAGTTTTCAATCTATTTAGCTCCAGGATCAGCTCTTCCCTTTCTATATGTAAAACTAACTAAATAAATAAAATTAAAAAAAAATTCCCAGATCAGCTTTTACCATGTATATGAGCAGATGGCTTCATATTGCTTTTTCTTTCGTTCCCTCTCTTTCTGTAAAAGCTGTATTTGATATGTTGTACCAAACAAGTACACAACCCATAAAATACTGTAAAACAACATACCACAAAGGATTTATGTAGAAAAATAATTTTATAAACATACAAGACATCGATATTTGTGTAAAAGCTAAATGCAGTTTCACAAAACATGTTCAAATAGCAACACAACCTAATTTTAACTTTCTTCACATAAAGCTTTCGTACAAAAGGTTTGTGAGTAGTTAAGGTTGGGACACAATCCCCTCCATGAAAGTGTCACTTTTTTTAATTTAGATTTTTTTTTTTATATCCGGCATCTTATCAGTTTCCTTTACTGCTTATATTCAGTAATGCTAAAAACAGCAATTAAATAGATCCAACACAATTATAGTTATCAAGATATTATATACACATAAGAGAACTAACCACAAAGAAAATTTAATGATCATGATTTGGAGAATCCTCTGAGTGCCTGTATGGCTTTGATTTAAATAAATAGAGCTAAATACATTCAGACATGTACAAAGATAAATAAAACTTACAGTAAACGTCCCATTTCGATAGAATGTACAGTATAGTTTAGTTATTATTAAAAAACAAAACAAAACAACAAAAAAAACAAGAAAATGTTCTGCTGCTATTTCAAAATCTGATATAAATCTTTGTAGGCAAGTTTCCCACCAACGCTATTAACCTTAATGCAAGATTTCCTGGAATGAAATTAAATACTGACATTGGAATGTCACTTTGGCGTTTGCAAAAAAAATAATTAATTACCCAGATACAAAATGTGCTCATTACAGCGGCTGCAATCGCAAAAGCTCAAATAAATTATACACTGTATTTCATTTACAATCATAGTCTATTGGAAATACACATCTGAGTAAAACTGCAAGAAGAAAAGCACACAGACCTACAGGTTTATACTTGGCTGATATGCTGGATGGCTCTCTAGTAACAAAGGAAGCGTGCAAGTCTGGAGTTTAAAGCACTTTGCAAATCAGTAAAGGCAACAGCATGTGTTATATAACAACAGTCTCAATACAGCGTGCTACACAGGCAGCCCGTTCTCTCTGCCGACAAACGCATTCTGTAAAAGCTTCTCTGTACACTTCTCTTCTAGTCTAAACACACCCCTGACCAGCTCTGAAGAAACGTACATTGTTTTTAAATAGAATTTTGTATCTGTGTATAAAGCATGAGAATCTTTGAACCAGATGTCCGCTCACTTTCAGAATTCCTGTCTTTCCGAAGTGTGGCCATTGTAAAGATTGAGAGCTGAGTCCTGCTCCAGACCAAACAGAGAAAATTGCACGTTTTCTAGTGCAGCCAGTGTGGAGGCTTGAAGTGCAGCTGCGTAACTGCCATCATTCAGGACACAGACCTTTTAAAGAGCCCGTCTGTAACAGTGGACAACGGGGGTCACTTCCCCATCTCTATCAAACACACCACTCATGAAGGCATTTTGCTGGGTTCAATCCTCTGTGTCTGGCTGCACCCCCAACATGCCATGCAACTCTTCTGCAGCGTAGCCCAGGAGGTTCTGGAGGTCACAAACAAAGCGATAGACGTAGCGTTTTCCAGCTGTTTTGTGGATAATGTTCTTGTCGTAGTAGTAGCGCAGGCCACGGCTTAGCTTCTCATAGTTCATCTTGGGCTTGTTCTTGCGGCGGCCCCAGCGGCGTGCCACCTGTGGAAAATACACGTGGCCAAAATTTGTGAGAATTTGTGTACTCGCATATGTTGATTTTCATTATATTTCATATATTCTTTGCAATACTTAGTTACAACGTTAGAATTTAATCATGTCCAGTCACCTTGGCTTATTATTACTAGACACTTAAATGAATCTAAAATAGTGAAAACCCTAATGCTAACTCTCTTACCTCATCAGGGTCAGTGAGTTTGAACTCCCAGCCATCTCCAGTCCAGCTAATGATGCCTTGACAGGTTGTATCTGTCAGGAGCTCCAGCAGAAACTGCCACAGCTGAATAGGGCCACTTCCTATAAAGGTCACCACATTAATAGCACAGGTTTAATTAACGTCAGAGAGTAAAAATGTACAAAAATGAATGAAAGAGACTAATGCACCACACACCAGTGAATCCAGCAAGCACAGCGGCAGGGATGACAGGTTTGCCCTGCTCCAGCGGCTCGTTTCTCTCTTGTACATAGTCTTTAAAGGACAGGCCTTGCTTGCCCAGGCTCAGCGGCATTGCGCTGTACTCGTCATCAAAACTGTCATAAGATGGCACACGCTGGGTGTCGGCCAGGGATGACTGACTGCCCCATGAGTGCAGGACACGCTCAGTTCCCTCCAAACTGTCCGCACTTTCAACAGAGGTCTGCTCATGGGATGAAACTACAAGATGACAGACAAATTGTCATTATAATCATCATAAAGTTCTAACAGCATGTCAGGACACAGATTCGTTTAAGTAAACGGGTTATTAGACTCACAGTGTGTGTTAAGGTGTGGCTGTGCTTTGCTAGTTGGGAATTCCTGATTGATGTAGCTGACGTTCACCGTGCTCAGTTGAGGTTTTGGGAACATGGAGAAGTCTGGCTCAGAGATCAGAGGGGTGGGACTATCCGGGGCCTCAAATAACTCCCTTAGGAGGCTGCTAGTGTTCTCTGTGGACTGAAGCGCATACTGTGTGTCCTCCACACTGAAACCTGTAAACACAAATATTTGTTTAATGCAAGAAAAATGCTATAAAGTCTTCACTATGTAAAATAACATAGATGTAAGATAACATAAGATGATTTTTAAAGTATAAAGTCTACTATTGTTTAGTTTATTTAATGTTAGTACAAAAATGTACTAAGAAAATTCATTATTATTTAAAAATGCATGATTATTTTTATTATTAAGCTTTTTGAAAAGTCACCATGAAACTGAAATATTTAAAAATCCCATGTTCTCAAAGTTTTCATCATAACTGTGGCTGTGATTTACAGTAAATGACAAAATGTTTTGGATTTATCAATGTATGTTACTCTGCTCTGCATTTATTTATTAAAAATAAGTTTGATTCGTAGTGGAATCAATAGTTTGGACCTTGTTTATTTAATAAGAATTAGAGGTTTTGTTATATCTATACTTCTTGATTTATTTGAATGCACTAAAATACACAGACAAACAAAAACAGACATGATTAAGATGCCTGCTTTAGAAAAACCCCATAAACACAGGCAGGAGAAAAGGCTTTACTGTACCTCTCATCATCTGTTCTAGGTGCTCCCAAAGAATATCGCCCACGAAATCTGGAGCTAATTCCAAAAAACCGTCTTTTCCCAGGTCACACAACTCCTGGCCGCTCATATCAAACTTGAAGTAGTTCACATTGGTGAGGCTGAATTCACCAGCAGCCCAGTGCAGCCACTGTTGGACATGATGCTTGTTCCATTTAAATGGATCTGAAAGATGAATCGTTAAGCATGAAACTAGACGCTAGAACTCATTTGAATGAATAAAACCTCTGTGTTTCTATCATGTCTGAACAGTTTAAGAAGCAGATAGTGACTCACTGTTTGAGATACCCCAGATGCATTGGACTTTGCTGAATCCATTAAAACTGTCTTTCAGTGCTTGGCTCATCACTGCTTTGCTGCAGGGAGTCAGCAGCGGTACAGAGCATAGTCCCAGGTCTGAAAAACAGTGAACAAGCTACTCCATAAGACAAAAATACCATTACGGCTCTAACGTTACAATTTTAGGTTGATGAAAATGTCATTTTCATTTTTATTTATTTATTTATTTATTGGGCCTATACAAAATTTCTGTTCCTGACTGTGCATGCTAGCATTTCTTTGTGCCTTTGAGTCATGTGTACAATACATTACTGAATGTAAACTTGAACTAATGTATTTCTCATGGGGTGTGTTTTGGTCTCGTACCTTGTGGAACACACTCCAAACCAGATGGGACTTCCTGAGCTGCCTGTTCCTCCTGCACTAATGGGTAAAACCCAGAGAATAGAGACATGGGGTCTTCAAACAGCTCCAACGCAACCTGCCTCTGTAAAATAAATAAATAAATAAATAAATAAATAAATAAGCATCACTTTATGAGCATAGTGAGTGCTACAATATCACTGTACCACACTAAAGGGCCAATATGTCCTCAAACTAATTACGGTAAGCAGTAAATTCAGAATAATATTTACTGCCAGCTGAATGACAAGCTTGCTAATTACATAAAAATACAGAAAATGTGTCATTAAAATGAACAATGTCTGTTGAAAGTCACATAAGGAACGCACAAGAGAGAAAAGCCCTCGAGGGCGCTCCCTTTCTACACGGGCATTATTACTCAAACACGAAAAGTCGGAGCCTTTTGACCATATTTGGGTTTCCTGTTCCGTATCAACCAGGCTGCGCGTGGGCAGAACCTCCAATGAGGACGCAGCAGGGCTACTGTTCAAAATCAGATTAAAACCGGTCCTGTTCCTTTTAGATTAGATTAGATTAGACCCATTTTTACAGCGATCAAACTCGGCTATAAAGCTTCAAACACTCATGATTCTGAATAATCATATAATTTAATCATAAAAATATAAAGCCGTCATATAATCTATTATATTAAATTAACCAGAAGGAATGAAAAGAATCTGATATATAAATGAATCACTAGGTCTGATGAGAATTATTTAATCCCTCTGAACGTTAGATTGAAGTGTGAATTAGATGTGAATTTAATTCGGACTGTTGTGAGTTACACAAGCGATCAGGTTTATACAGAAACTAATAGCGAGCTTCCGACATGTTGGGAGGAAACGTAGCCTGTGCTCCTCACCTTTAGGCGCCGGTAGCCTGATGACAGAGGGGTCACTTGGTCCAATCTGAAGTCACACATTATTTCGCACTCTGCAAAATAACCAAGAACATTGTTAAAGTCTCACTTCCTCATCTACAGCGTGCAAGCTAAGCACTTAAATGGTCCAATCTGAGTTTATTTCTGCCATGCGTCATATTTCTGTTTTACCCATAGTTTACACTTTTATAGGGGGAAGGGGGTGTTGGTTGGGGTTGGTGGTTGGGGAAGGGGGTGTTGGTTGGGGGTGTCAGTTGGGGAAGGGGTGTTGTGTTAGTTGGGGTTGGTGGTTGGGGAAGGGGGTGTTGTGTTAGTTGGGGTTGGTGGTTGGGGAAGGGGGTGTTGTGTTAGTTGGGATTCCTCATTGCTGAGAAGTGACTCATCACACAACAGTTAGAAGCCTGGGAGGACCCTGGAATAACAAGATAAGCGACCACCAGATTATCTGTATTAAACATCCCGGTCGAGAGACATTATATAATCCATACCATGCATGTCAACTCAAACTAATATTTCTACTAAGAATTGTTCTAATCTCTTGACAAACTAAGCCAATTCCCTAAACGACTGAATACGGGTGCGAGTTGCTGGGATCAGCTCAGCTGTAATCCCTAATTCCCAAAAGGATCATAAACCAAAGCCTACTGACCTGTTGAATGTTTCCGCGGAGGCAGTAAAGAACTGTCAAAACACAATTTCCCAGTAGAGTTAGTCCTTAACAGGGTATATTTTGAAAGTAATCCAGTGAATAATCGCCCGGCTGATTCACTAAAGCGGTGCGTAATAATAACACAGAGACCTGCGGATGAATGAAGGAGCGCGCGCCTCTCAGCGCTCTTTACAGGAGGAGGTGGGCGGGGCCACGGCGCCTAGAGACTCCGCCTCTTTTCGTAAAAACTGGTCTGACGCTTGAACAAACATTACCATGGTTTCATTAGAAGACAGAAGATGGTTTCACTTTTTTTTTACTCAGTAACCTCAGTCTTGAAATAATTTGTATTAATTCTTATCCCACAGTGCTGTTGAATGTTCTGTTATGATTGGTGGAATATTGATATCATTCTCACACAGTAGCTGTCTGCAAGGTGTTTATTAATGTAATGTATCATTCCAATTAAGCAATATTGAACAAGAAAGAGTTGCAACACTACTCTAGTAACCACGATGTAGCAACACGACTCTAGTAACCATTGTAAATTAAATGGACACAGAGGAGCGCAGTGATAAACTCCAGTGTGGTTATAGGAAAAACAGGATCTTGGAACACAACATGACCAAAAAGGAACATGGAAAGATGATGGCCTTGTCTGAAGAATCATGTTTTTATTTACATTTATGTCATTTTTTTATGCTGCGACCTGAACGCAGCATCTTAGGCCACTCTGTCATCTTTACATCCTGATGTTTTCTTTTATATCATGTGTATGTCTGGTTGTGTGCATCACTTATCTAGAGAAGGGATGGATGTATGGATGTTAATTTTACCACATACCACCTACCTAAATGTTGTTGCAGACTAAGTATATCCGTTCATGACTAAAGGCACATTCAGCCAGATAATGTTGATTAACACACTGCAAAAAATCTCTATATATTTAGGAATGGTTTGAGGAACATGAAAAAGAGTTTAAGATGTGGTAGGCTAGTGGTAGGCTAGTGGTAGGCTAGTGGTAGGCTAGTGGTAGGCTAGTGGTAGGCTAGTGGTAGGCTAGTGGTAGGCTAGTGGTAGGCTAGTGGTAGGCTAGTGGTGGTTAAGGTGTCAGACTACCAATCGGAAGGTTGTGAGTTTGATCCCAGGTCCACCAAGCTGCCACTGTTGGGCCCCTACGTAAGGCCCTTAACCCTCAATTGCTCAGTTGTATAAAAATGAGATGGAAATGCAAATGTAATTTTGGCCCAGCATCTGTAGGATGTGCTGGACAAAGGAGCTCGATCCATGCAGGCTCCTCGCAACTTACAGGACTGCTACTATGTCTTGTACAAGATACTACAGAACAGCTTCAGAGTTCTTGTAGAGTCCATGCCTCAATGGGTCAGAGGCTGATCTGTGTATATTTTAACTGAGAATTTATGAAGGTGTACTTTGTACTTTAACAAAGTTTTGTACTTCTTTAGCACTACATTCTTACTACACACAAGGACAAGCATTTTTTTCACCTCTGTGTGACTGAATGTATTTGCTTATGTTAGTATGTGTGTTAGCTCCCAACCTCTTTGTGAAGAACAACAAGGTGCCTCCTGCTTGCCCTACCCAGTGTTTAGCACGTCTGTGCCGCTTTAACACCTACATTCATTTAGTATGCAGTGTGAATGAGATCAGTCACCACTTGTGTTGCTGCCTTGTCCACTATTTACACACAACCCCTACCTCTCTCTATTTCCTGGCAACAAAACTGGCAGTTATGTCTTTATCTTCTTTGCATAACAAAATAATTAATATTAGATCAAGACTTGTCTCTATACAATTTAATGTTCTGCCACAAACACTTTAATTTCATTTAATTTTTTAATCACTATACATAGTGATTTTAATAAAACAATGCAGCTAAAACCCACTACTTGCCCCCCTAGACCATGCATTTTGCAGAATTTTTTTTAAAAGTCATTTCACCACAAAGCATATGCAAATCGCATTATGTTTGCAGCAGAAAATACATCACTCATCACTTTCATCTTCTGTAAAGCTGTTTTGAGTGCTCAAGCCGACTGCTGTTCACTTTGCTGACTCACGACTGTGTAGCAATGCACAGTTTGAACCACATCAAGTTCGCCTATGACACGAGCGTGGCACGTCTCATCAGCAAGAATTGCGAGTCAGCATACAGAGAGGAGGTGCAACATCTAACTGCCTAGTGTAAATCCAACAACCTGTCTCTGAATGTTGATAAAACTAAAGAGATGGATGTTGACTTCAGGAGAGCACAGAGCGACCACTCTCTGCTGAACATCTACGGATCCCCCGTAGAGATTGTCTAGAGCACCAAATTCCTTAGTGTTCATCTGTTGGAGAACTTCACCTGGTCACTCAACACCAGCTCCATTACCAAGAAAAGTAAAGCATATCTCCCTCCACCCCTCCTGACTACGTTATACAGAGGGACAATCGAGAGCATCCTGAGCAGCTGCATGTCTGGTTTGGGAACTTACCCCGTCTCTGATCGCAAGACCCTGCAGTGGATAGTGAGGACAGCTGAGAAGGTCATTGGAGTCTCTCTTCCCTCTGTCATGGACATTTACACCACACGCTGCATTCACAAAGCCAACAGCATTGTGGATGACCCCACACGCCCCTCACACACACTGTTCACCCTCCTGCTGTCTGGAAAAAGGTACCAAAGCATTCAGGCCCTCACAACCAGACTGTGTAACAGTTTCTTTCCTCAAGCCATCAGACTCCTCAACAAATGAACTGAACTGTACCGAGCACACACACACATGCTCAACTGTGTGGACTGCACTGACCTGAACCAAATACACACTCATCCAATATACATCCATGTCTACAGCACCATCCTTATCAAACAGTTTACATGTTGTTTTGCATACAGTTTTGCTCTTTGCACATGCTGTCTTACACATTCAGTCAATTGCTGTTTTGCACAATTTATTACAATACCTCACATAACTGCTGCTATTACATAAGTGTTCATTCCTGCATTTTTGCCATGTACTGTAAAATATTCAGTATGTACACTGGTCGGTGCTGCTTTTGTGAATTGTCTTGTAGTGTTTTGTATTGTTTGTTTGCACTGTCTTTTGTCTCGCACTGTAAGCACCAGGCAGCACAGATGCACTTTATGTGGCCAGGAATAACTTACTTAAGTCCTTAACTCTGCGTTGTTCTATGTAGCTCTGTTTTTGTTCTAAGTAGCACCATGGTCCTGGAGAAACATTGTCTCATTTCGCTATGTACTGCATTTATTTCCATCCAGAGTTGCAGTAATTACTTACCAAGATCTTGTATTGATGACAGGAGAGTAGGACCGCTGCGTGCAGTCTTCTCTAGCACATCCCAAAGATTCTCAGTGGGGTTAAGGTCTGGACTCTGTGATGGCTAATACATGTGTAAAAATAATGTCTCATTCTTTTTAATCCACTCTTTCACTTTTTGTTTGAGCTTGTTGTAAACCAGGCATTGTCATCTTTGTAATCAATGGAAAAAATTCACTGATGGAAAAACCTGCACATTCAGTATATTCAGGTAGTAAGCTGATCTCATTTTTGACCTGACCAGCTGAAGCAACCTCGTATCATAACACTGCCCACACAGGCTTGTACAGTAGGCACTAATCATGATGGGTGCATCACTTTGTCTGCATCTCTTCTTACCCTGATGCAGCCTATCACTCTGGGACAGGGTAAATCTACACTAAACAGATCACATGACATTTTTCATTGCTCCAGATTCCAATCTTTATGTTCCCTAGCAAACTGAAGCTGTTTTTCCGATTAACTTCAATGATAAGTGGCTTTCCTAATGCTACACAGCTGTGTAGTCCCAGTCCCTTGAGTTCTCTTCACACTTTGCATGTGGAAACTCTCTCTTTATTTCACAGTTAAATATAACCATGAGATTTAGTGCTCTGGGTCACTGCTCAGAAAGTCAGGGTTCAAGCCTCAACACCACCAAGCTGCTGGGTGCTTGACCAAAGTGCTGAGCTCTGCTTCAGGTGTGCTGTATGATGGCTGACCCTGAGCTGTGACCCTGAGCTCTGGCCGATCTTGAGCTCTGACTTCCTAACAAGCTCTGATATGTGAAAAAAAGATTCTTATGGTATTGTAATCTGTAATAGACAAAGACTTCTTCTAATGTTATTTTCTAAATGATTTATATTTTCTTATTATTGCTGCTCATATTGTTCCTTATATATGACATACACACATATGCGCACACACATGCTCACTTTCACATAAGGGCAATTTAGAATAAACTTTACATTCACATATACATTACAGAACAGTGAAATTCTTTCTTCACATATTCCAACTCTGGAGGTTGTGGTCAGAGCACAGGGTCAGCCATGGTACCACACCCCTGGATCAGAGGGGATTAAGGGCCTTGCTCAAGGGCCCAACAGTGGCAGCTTGGCAGTGCTGGGGCTTGAACCCCAACCTTCTGATCAACAACCCAGAGCTTTAAACACTTGAACCACCACCCCACCAATTTATCATAGCTATTTTATTTACATACAAGAATGTGCTCAAAAGTGGAAACTGGAGGCCTAGTAGGAAACCCACACAGACAAGAAGAACGTGGACAGAAAGTCAAGCAAGGACCTTATTATTATTATTATTATTATTATTATTATTATTATTATTATTATTATTATTATTATTATTATTATTATTATTATTATCACTCTTATTCCTTTTCTAACATGTAGGATTCCGACAATACTGTGTCTAAACCGATGACACAAAAGCTGTAGAATTATATAAATTATAAATTCTCCACAATGCTGTGTGACATACTTCTTTGTGTACAAGTACAAGCACACTAATAATAATAATAATAATAACACTGGCACTAGCAGTGAGCCACCAGACAAAAGCGCCCTCATAACATTTTACAATTTGACTTTATTAGCATTGTGCATGGTAGAACACTTTGTAATACAGCAGAACAGCTTAAACAGGAGGTTTTTGACTAAAGAGATGTGCAGTGGAGGTTTATGTGTTTTATTACAATGGGCTTAATGTCAGTCCTGGAGATCACTTGACTTTTAATGGTGCTGCTTAAAGACATCGGAAGCTGCTGAAACTCATTAAGTGTATTATTAGTGAGCAATGAGATAGTGATTAATTGTGCAGGAAAATCACCAAACTGCACTGGAATTTTCTAATACAACATTTGTTCTATAAATGTTCTATAAACAGAATTCTGTCGTTCTTGTCATCTTTAGGGTAAATATTTGTAAATAGGTAGAGTTTCTGAAATGGCATTAATCTTTATTAACTGTAATTTAGAATGGCATAAGGGTAAGTGTTCTTTTCACGTCTGCAGAACACAGCACTTTTCATATTATGATTTTGTTTTTCCATCACATTGACTGTTGCTTAGCAACTCATGGCCTTCTGCTGTCCAATATGTGTGAGGGAAGATAAAAAAGTCCCTTAGTGCTCTCTCTGTCTCTCTCGCTCTCTCTCTCTCTCTCTCTCTCTCTCTCTCTCTCTCTCTCTCTCTCTCTCTCTCTCTCTCTCTCTTCAGACATACAAACACACCTACACACTCTATGTAGATGCACACACAAAAAAATTGCACATGCATGCTCTGCACACATTTGCAGACATCCTTACACACCGCTCCATCGAAACGTTGCACAATACACATCACACACCCACACACTGCGTACAGATAAGCTTGCAACAAACACACACTGCACAATGATATGTAATAAACATAATGTAATAAATGCAGCATGTCAAAGTCTCAGCAAACACTAACACAACAAGCACACACACACACACACACACACACACACACGTAAAGATCTCATCTGGTATTGTGCAACAGAGTCAAATAGCCGTAGCAGAACAAACACAGCGTGATAAAAAAAATAAAACACATAAAATCCATCTCCCCTTGCACACGGCCTCCTAATGCACTTACACAACCATCACCAGCCAAACATTGTATGTATCAAATATCTTGCATGGCTCAGATTCTGCCTTTTTTATTAGTGCTAATGCCACCACAGGGGTGACTTTTACTGGATCAGTTACATTTTAAAACTCAGCACAGCAAATCAGGCCTCATATCAAGTGTGGTTATGATTCAGTCATTTGTCAGATGCTTTTATCCAAAGAGACCTACAATCCAATCCAAGCACTGAGCTGAGGTCAAGAGCACCAAACTGCACAGCTCATTCTGGTCCATCTGATATAATCACATCCTTTGGGATAGAAAATAAAAAAGAAATGATCCAACATAACCGACTGAAGTCCTTGATTTTAGACTAGCAGAAAAGCTTATCTCATTTCCCATGTGCCTTCTTTTTTTGCTTCAGTTTGCACGATCATTTTTCCATACTGAGCTGCAGGTTGACCTGAGACTCACTGTACAATTATAACTCTTTCTTCTCTTTTTATGCATTATCCACAAGTATGTACAGTATATAACAACAATCTGTTCGTTTATTTCTAATCCATCATTATATACTGCAGATATTAAGAAAGTGAGCCATTAATATTTTATAATAAAAAAAATTTTGTTCTGTATTTTATTTCAAAAAATTTGACAGCTACTAATAAATACTTATCATTATATACAAAAGTGAGTGATAATAAATGAAAAGCTAATAATGCAGTGACATTTTCTGAGGAATTTATTTTGATAATTAATAAGAAACTGTGTTATAGTAAGGTGTTTTTTTTTCATAATATTATTTTTGTTTAATAATTGTATTTATAATTGCTGTCTTTATTGTTAGAAAACGCTGGTCTGCTGGATGGATAAACTGTGTGTGTGCGTGTCATGAAGTAACTGCTGTAGCTGAATTTAATTAGTGGCAGTGTGGCGCCACCTGCTGGCTAGTCTCTATGTTTACTTTTACTACAACAACAACAATATTATATTAATTACATTATTATTATTATTATTATTATTATTATTATTATTATTATTATTATTATTATTATTATTATTATTATTGTTTTTATTAATCCTGAATGCACTGACATTTTATTTTATATTATTCTATAGTATTTTATATACATTGTAAATACAAAAGCATGTTTACAATAGAATTGCGTTGAACAATATAGTAATAATTTTCTGTAATAAATGTCGTTACAGAGACATGTACAACTGTGCCAGTGTAGGTAGGGTATTATTAGGCATTTTGCTGATAAAATCACAAGCTCAGCTTTAAGAAAACAAAAAATCTTCAACACCCACAAGACAGCTTATTTGGAGAAACTCTCTCCACCCTGTGTTGTTGGGGGAAAAAAGTCAAAATATAATGTGGCCATTTTTCATGTGTAATTAGGCAGTGAAATGTGATCCCTTGCTGGAAAGAGGCCACTTCAAGAACACACACACACACACACACACACACACACACACACTCACACAGCACTAAGAAAATGCAATGGCTTCCAGACTTCTCCCCAATCTTCTCTGTCTAGACTCTACGTTGCACCTTTTCTCCTGATCCCTCCTCTACTCCTTAACACACACACCCCTCCTTCCTGAACACTATACACTGGATGCCAGAAGTTTGAGGATTTCTAAGTAGCTGAATCCTGAAGCTTGAGACACGTGTGACAGAATTTTACAATTTAGCAGGCCAGATGTTGGACTGTGTGTGAGTGTGTGTGTGTGTGTGTGTGTGTGTGTGTGTGTGTGTGTGTGTGTGTGTGTGTGTGTGTGAATAATTGCATGCTGACAGGGCTCTCATAGACAGGCGCCAGCCACGAAAGAAATGAAATGTAGAAAAATGACTTGCCGTATTTTTCGACGCACTCCTACATTGTGCTCTTTTGTTTAAGTAGAAGGCAGCCTTGTTTAAGTGTTGACAGCCTGTATGGTGCAAAAACGATGATATACCACAGATTTCAAAGGGGAAAAAAAGAGTTTAGGATAGGCCCCATAAAGTTGTATGATAATGATCGCTTTTAGGGCTAAGTTGTACATTTCTAAAGCCCTTTCACTGAAAGTCTCATCAATTCTCCAAACCAGCAACTATCTATTTATACAGCATCAGTTCAGAGCTCAAAATAGCATGCGGACAATTAAATACTAGAGCATTATCTGCAATGTAGACACTGTACGTATTTTTTAAAAAAAAAACTAGATCTGTGTCAGAACAATAAATTGCATGGTTGCCTTTTTGTTTATTTTGGAATAAGGGATTATTCCTAATAGATATGTTGATAGTGTTAAGTACTGCATCAGTCTGAGCCTGAAGAACCCGAGGGAATAATCACTTATTAGGATGACAGTGTAAGAGAAAGTGTGTGTGTGTGAATGTGTGGGTGGCTGAAATATGCTCTTCTCAGTCATGGGTCTTTTTTCCCCCACTTGTTTATAAGCAACACAATATACTGTTTCATGAGTGCAGCTGTTGCACCTCCTGCTACCTGTGTTTTATCTTTCTAAATGTCTAAACTGACATTTATATCCTGACCTGTTTGAGTGCGTATTTATCTGTCCCACAAAGACAAGTCATTCTGACCTGGGATCTCTAAAGAGAATGGTACATGATCCTCTCGGACACATCCTCTTATTTATTTATTTGTTTGTTTGTTTGTTTGTTTGTTTGTTTTTACATATAATGAACTTATGAACCTGTGCCTTCTTCAGCATCTGTGAATGTTTGCACTTCTTGTAATAGTTGTGTACTTGTCTCTATGTTGTCTCAGTGTGAAATTACTGATCAAAAATATAAAAACGTAAAACAACACTGTTAAAAATTCAAGCATCTGTCAACTTTTGAACTGGTTCATATGCAAAAAGTCATTTAATATTCATTTCAATTATGTTATTATTGTGTTTTGTGTATTATGTGTAAATATCTGTTCAGAGCAGAACTAAATTAAATAAAACAAAATGCATTTTTTATGATTTCCCTTATTTAGTATTATTATTATTGTTTTTTTTGTTTTTTTATTAACATTTTGCAGAATAGGCAAAATAAATTACAACCCCTGTTGTGAATAAGCACTTTATCTTGGCCTGTACTGGGAACACTGGGAGTGAGATGTCCATAAACCTGTAACTATACACAGACCCGAGCTTTGCTTGTTATTTCTTTACTGATTCAAAAATATGTAAATTTAAAAATTATTTTTGAAAAAAAAAAAATTAAAATAAAAAACTTGACTCTTTTCCAAAATATAAAATAAATGTTTATAAAAAAAAAATGTATATTCAGACAGTAAGACTCAGTAGTGACAAACTGACACTACTACAGATGAAAAACTTTGGTAAAAACACATTGCTAAACTATTCATATATCTCATCTTAATACTATACGGTATGTATTTCTTTTGTGTTATATAATCATTCTTTATATGTTTCATCTTATATATTTCACTTCAAAAATCTGCTCTCAGATATGAATTCTAAGATTCATGTCAACAGGTTTTCTGTTTTTTTCTCAGTACAAGCAAAGGTGTTGAATGTCCTGTCCTTAATAATATGCTACAGATGTGCTGAATATAGATTGTATATCAGATGTGCTGAATATAGATTAATAGAGTATAGATTCCGGTGAGCGGTAAAATGTCTTCCAGATTAAAAACACATATCTACAAGTTCTCTTTATTCATTCAACTTAACCTGCCTGACTGAAATATTTCACACGCAGGGAAGCAACAATATTAAGTAACTGATCATTTTGAAAGTTTAATAGAGAAAGCTTCAAGCTGAGGCATTGAACAGTGAAGCTGCGACACTCAGATGTGTGTGTACAGTACAGTATGTTTGAGTGTGTATACAGTACATACTGCTGGGTGGGTGGTTATGGGCATACTATGAGTTTTTGCTGACATCCTTCTCGCTTTCTCCCACTCTTTCTTTTCGCCAGTGTGCTTCTTTTATATTGTATCTTTCTGTCTCTGGCAGACCAGAGGAATGTCTGATGCAGCAGTGCCTGTGCTCCTGCTCTCCTGCTGCTGTGCACTGAAAACGAAAAAAAAGGAGAGAAAGAGGGAAAGTTCGAGACTAGACCACAGAAATGTAAACATGTCTGGAGCTAAAATAACTCTGCTTTCATAGAAAACACCCCTCAGTGACAGTGCTGAGAGCTACACCCTCAACTAAGCTCAACTCTTGGAGAGTGTGTCCTGTCCTGTAACTTCACCGTATCGTTCCCCAGTCAAAGAGGCTAATTTTACACATGATCATCTTCTGAAAATGATGTGAAAACAAAAGAAGGAAAAATTCTTGGAAACTAATTGGCCGAAGTAATTGTTTAGGAGAATGACAAAAATGTCAATTTTGAATTGGCTTTTTTTTTTGAATAGCTCATTATAGAGCAAGGCTACATCCTAAACCACATGCTACTATTCAAACTTGTGTAGCTACTAGAATAGTTTGCCACTAGAAGTAGTGTATAATTTTAACCAAATATAAAGTACAGTAGTAGATGGTTTCAGCTGTAGAAAGAATAAAGATCAGAAGTAGAGATAACAAAAGTTTTGATCAAAACCGTGCAATTCAGACAGATACAACACCAGCATCAACATATAAAGTTAAAATAACTGGAGTTTTATCGTGATTTGTTCTTGTACCTCTGATACCGACACCCCATGATACAGCCTATATATCAAATTTATTCACTGTCAGTTAACGTCTGTCGGCAATATGCATGATTTGTTCTGCATTAAGAATGTTTGTGCTATAGCGTGCACTAGACTAGACTCTAAAGACTGAGAACTACTTTTCCCTTTTACAATTGTAAAGTGTGAAGTACTTTTATTAGAATGAATGTTGTTTTGTTAACAACAGATGAGTTATTTCATAAAATAATTTAATGTAGTTTGTACCAAATATCAAGTTAATATTTATCCAGCATTCAGAATTGTATTGATCTTGTGCTATAAAGTTACAGTTTAAACGTTCTACAATGTTTTTCCGAGATCATTTTTTGGGACGTATAAACTGTTATGTGGAAAGAAAAAAATAGTTCAATTACCTGGTTGTACAAATGTGCACACCTTTTAACTAATTCTAGGTTAAAATAATTTTTGTAATATAACACGATACGTCTTTTTAAGTAAGAGTCTAACAATTTATCAACATCTTAATATGGCTATTTTATTCCACTTTTCCTCTACTTCCTGTGCACAGCCCTCTTCACATAATTCCACAGGTTTCAATAGGATTTAGATCTGAGCTCCTTATTCCAAAAGGTTACTCTTCTTTTTTTGACTGAGATTTATCATTGAAGGATAATTGGTATTTGGAGATATCTACAATTTCCTCTGCCTTGACCAAGGCTCCAGTCCCAGCTGACGAGAATTAGCCCAATAACACAATACTGCCACCACCATGCTTCACTTTGGGGATTTTTCAGTGATAAGCTGCCTTGTTTTTGAAGCAAACATAACTTGTAAACACATTTTGCTACATGGTTTTGAGTGATGTGGGTGGGTTTCAAAGTTTTTCTTTGTGAAAAAATGTATCTGCAGTGCCCAGTCATCTGAGGAATACAAGATACATGACAGATATTTCTTTAATGTCACTGTAGGTCTCCTGGCAGCCTCTTTGATAAGATTCTTCTTGTCCTTTTCTTGTCCTATTTAGGAGGGACCTTCTATTCTTGGTAATGTCACTGCGGTGCTCCATTTTATCTATGTACAGTATTGATGATGATCTTCATAAGATTCCATTACACATTGATCAAACACACACACACACAAACACACACACACACACACACACACACACACACACTTCATTGATAATATATATATATATATATAGTAAAATTACTTTTAAGCATAAGCCTAAATGTGATTGGATATTTATGAGCAACCCCCCCCCCCCACCTTTATAATAGCTAAATGTTTTTCAACCATTGCAACAATTGCTTGATAGTTGCTATATAACATTAAAGTTGAAAGCACTGATATGTTTTACCTTGGTTTCATTTTTTTACAGTCACATTTTCATTTAATAGAGAATATTTGAAGGTACCACTCTAGCGACAAGGAAAGGTTCACTTTAGCACCATTTTTCCTCGGAGCATACAGAAAACATTCAAATATCAAACTCTGACAAGTTGTTCCTTTAAATCTCTCCAAATATATTGAACAAGTGCTGATATTCTTTCAAGGGAAGGTAAAGTGCCATACTTTGTAAAAAAGAACAATAATAATAATAATAATAATAATAATAATAATAATAATAATAATAATAATAATAATATGTCAGTTATTAAATATGCTATTAATATTTTATTTAGTTCCATAGAGAGCCAAAGAGAGTCAATCATTCTGAAGCTGGCTGTGTACCACAAACTGTGATACCAGAATCTATGGTTATGATACAGGGAACATTTCACACGCCTTTTCAGTTACAAGCAAAAAGGGCAGTCAGAAAAGATTTCAGGTTCTCTCTCTCTCTCTCTCTCTCTCTCTCTCGCTCTCTCTCTCTCTCCCTCACACACACACACACGCACGCACTATTTTGTAAAACTTGCTTGCGTTCAGCTTTGGAGCCCCTTCTGTCTCGAGGAGGTTTTTCTTTTTATTATTATTATTATTAAATTTCCTCTATTCCTCACAAGCTGCATTAATGTTTTTAGACCGTCAGGGCTCGTGCATGAGGAGTCAGCTTTCACACACACACACAGCTGGATTTTTTTTCTCTCCTAAAGGTAAGTCATCACAACATTAACCTGCGCGCCAGATGTAACTGTACACTTGTGTCCCAAACTACATATGTGTACTAGGATTAATACTGATCTTATATAGTCATCTCTACGTCATGGCTGGTTTACTAGTGTCACATTGTCTACAACTATTGTTACAAGATAACTATAGTTATTTTTGGACTCATTGCATGCGTTTGGGACGCAGGACATGTCACCGTGCGTCACTTCAGGTGAGTGTAGCAGAGATCGTGTAAACCTTCTATTTTAAGACCCTATTTAGGGTCGAAATGTGCGGTTTGGGACTTGACCTGTAGATTCAGGTGACTCTCAGGTCAAAAGCCAACCTGAGCTCATAATAGATGCTGCATTAACATCGATAACTCCTGTGTAGACGACTAAACGTGTTTTAAAAACAAGTACAGCCGGATATCGGGCATATGTCGCTGAAGGTTTCTGTGATTTTTGTTTTAAATCGTATATTCATTAAAACCTCTTTTAGTAGAGACCCGAATGCGTTCTTATACACCTGGAGGTGTTATTATGCTGAACTGCAGCAGGCTCGAGCACAATGCAGCTGTTGCCAGAAAAGAAGCAAAAACAACAACAGCTTTTCTCAAGAAGAGAAAAACATCTGGAATTTCCACTCTTTGTGGCCAAAGCTTCATTTTCGAGCCTGAAGTTCCTTTTAACTTTCACCGCTATTAAAATGTCTAGACGACAAAGCCATCTTTTGAGTTGGGCTAATGTTTTATTTATTTATTTATTTATTTATTTATTTATTTATTTATTTTAAAAGCTTTTTTGGAACAGCAGTAAAATAAACCGACTCTCATGGACAGACTCACATAACTGAGTCTGATAAAGTGACAGATTTTGGTACCAGTGCTCTCCAGGATCAATTATCTATCTATCTATCTATCTATCTATCTATCTATCTATCTATCTATCTATCTATCTATCTGTCTGTCTGTCTGTCTGTCTGTCTGTCTGTCTGTCTGTCTGTCTGTCTGTCGTCCCTTCAGACCCTGTTTCGTTAAAGTTTGACTGTACTTTTGTTTTACGGGAAAGTTGTAAAATCTGCGACAAAAAGATTATAGTGGTCAATTTATTAGGAAAACCTGCTTATTTATGCAGTTATCCAATCAGGCAATTTTGCAGATAGAGGTCAAGATCACATGGATGTTCACATCATTCATCAGAATAGGGAAAAATATGATCTTTGAGAGTTTAACCACGGCACAGACTATAGTGCCAAATGGCCTGGTTTCAGCATTTGAGATACTGCTGACCTCCAGGGATTTTGATGCTCCGGGGAACATCAGTCTTAACATTTTACACAGAATGGTGCTAACAAAAAAATCTCCAGTGAGGAGAAGGTCTACAGGCTGAAATACTTTGCTCATGCTAGAGATCAGAGAGTCTCATATGTCAAAAAGTCAAACATGCAAACTTTATAGCCATGGTGAACAGAAAAGCATCTCAGAACACAGAGCTCATTAAATCATGAGGTGGCCAAGAACAAGAATCTCCATATCCTCATATCATGGGTACATGATATAACTTGATGTAGTCTTCTGCTGTGGTTGCTCATCTACAGCAACATTCAATGTTTTATGCATTTTGAGATGCTTTTCTGTCCACCATGGTTATAAACAGTGACTGCATGATATTTTTACAGGCAGCTCAAACCAATTTTGGCCATTTTCAGCTGATCGTTCTTCTCAACCAATCATTTCGACCGTTGAACTGTCACTCACAAAGTGTTGTTCTGTTTATTGCAACATTATGTGTAAACATGTTCTGAAAGACTCAAATCAGTCAGTCTGGTATCAATATCCATGTATAAACAAAGTTACAGAGATCATACTTTTTCTTTATTCTTATGTTTGATGTGAACTGAAAATCTTGATTTATGTCTGCATGATTTTATGAATTGTGTTGCTGCTGAATGATTTACTTAATGCACAGGTCCACTTATAAAGTGGACGGTGACCAGAATAACATTTAACAGTATAATTATTTAACAATTATACATTTTGTGTCTAGGAAAAAAAATCAGGGGTTAAGTAGCATTTAGTAGAGAAATGAGAGAACAGAAATTATCTCAGTCAAAATAACATTGATTATCTTATTACAATAGCACCGGTTTAGGAATGGGATTTATTAGGCAGCATGTCCGTTCTCAAAGTTAAAGGGGCCGAACTGAGATGTTTAGATGTCTTCAAAGCAGCAGGTCTTGTAAGGTATTCTCACGGTGGAGTGGTTAGTACCTAGCATGTGCATCACTTACCTGTGGAAGAGATGGCACCAGGAGGCATATTGGAACAAGGCAAGCTGGCATATGCTGGTCTGATGCTCTGCTTGTCCTGACTTTTATGTGGATGTTATTCATGTGGAGGAAACGTACCACCTACTTAAACATTGTAGAAGTCCAAATACACCCCTTCAGGGCAATAGTATTCTTTAATAGCAGTTGTCTCTTTCAGCAGGATAATGCTCCCTGCTATACTGCAAATTTGTTCAGGAATGATTTGAGGAACATGACAAAGAGTTCAAGGTGTTGACTTGGCCTCCATATTCCCCAGATCCATGGATGTCTCAACTCACAACCTCACAACTTAAATGATCTGCTGCTAATGTCTTGGTGCCAGATACCACAGCACACCTTCAGAGGTCTTGTGGAGTCCATGTTTGTAAAAAAAAAAAAGAAGAACTATTGTAAAGAAAAACTATTTTTGTAGAAATGAAATTGACTAAAGTTATAGTAGACAGTGTGCTCAGAGTCTGATACTGAGAAAGTCAGCTGTCTGTACTCGGAGATGTTTAAACACCACAGACTTTTATACCGAATGGCTAAGATGGTAAGTTAAGATCTTCCTGTTTCATCACAAAAGGCAAATTGAAATGCACAATACAGCTCACACAGTGTTGCCAACTCCATTCTCTTGTCCTCTCAATTTTCACGACTTTTTGATTAGCTTTTGGCTGAACAGATCTCTTAGATCTGGCTGAGCTAAAGATGATGAAAGACATATTCTCTCCATTTCCCTTTCACATTTTCTCTTTGAGACATCAATAATTCTTTCACATATGGTTTTTCTCTTTATAGCCACAGATTGTTCTGTAGGATTTCAAAACTGGAAATGATATTTGCTTTAATAGATTTTTGTACTTGTTTTCTTTTTTTTTTAAAAAAAGAATTCTACTCAAAGTGAAATATTTTTGTTCGAATGAGGATAAATTTAATCTATAAATACATTACTACATTAAATTACACTTTTGCACCTAAAAACTTAATTTGACTGAAGTGGTATAGTTTCAAACATTACTATCTAAAATGTTAAGTTCTGTTTCATTTATTAATATTTCTACAAACAGTTATTGCATAGTGTCATTGAGCTTTTCTTGTTTTAGCTTTAGTTAGAAATTAACACCTATAAGTTACAAAAGTAGATAAAGTAGATCATCCGTCACCCACTGCTTTACTCACCGCTTCACTTGTCTCGGAGGAAGCACGTCATATGATCATGGAAGCATTTGTGATGAACTCGAGGAAAAACTGGGGAAAATAATAATGATTATAATATATTTTACACTCTCTCTCTCTCTCTCTCTCTCTCTCTCTCTCTCTCTCTCTATATATATATATATATGTATATATATATATATATATATATATATATATATATATATATATATATATAATATATATATATATATATATATATATATATATATATATATATATATATATATATATATATATATATATCTGTCTATCTATTTATATAAAAATCAGTTTAAGAACAAACAAACACCTATCACTTTACACTACAAGCGTAACTAGGGACTAAGCAGGAAAAAAGCGTTGATAATGAGCCCTTAATGTGTTTTTTTAAACAGGATCTCATACAAAGTGTGAGTATATACTGTATATATATATATACACACACACAAACACACACACATACTTTGTATATTTATATAAATATACACACACTTTGTATGAGATCCTGTTTAAAAAAGCACATTAAGGGCTCATTATCAATGCTTTTTTCTTGCTTAGTCCCTGCATAATTGTAGTGTAAAGTGATAGGTGTTTGTTTGTTCTTAAACTGATTGCGTCAGTGTGTCTCAGTTGTGTAAAGTGTCAGTGCCCTTGTACTGAACACACCCTGATACGCTAGAATGCTAACAGCTACCATATAAAACCCAGGAATTGTGCCGGGCCCATTCAGATTGTCCATAATGCCTGAACCAGAAGGAAGGAATGAAGTGGTAAACCCTACACTTGGCACTGAGTCAGAGTATTGGTCTAATTGAAACCATGTGTGTCCGTGTGTGATCATGTGTAACGGCATGTGTACTGCACTTGCATACTCACTCATATCAGCCTGCCTGAACACTGAGTGTGAGGTGTGTGTGTTTGTGTGTTTGTGTGAGTATGAGGATGCTCAGTGAGATGTGTCCTGTCCTTTTTCCGTACCTACTATAAGTGTTTGCCTCAGTTTTGCCACAGCGCACATGGAGACTGCAAATTACATTGTGCTGTAAATCTTCTATTATAGGCCGTAAAAACTAATTTTAGATTTCCTTCACAGGGACTGTGCTCCCACACTTCGAGAGGTGCCAAGAGATTCGAGAGCCACTTCTGTTGAGCTGTGTGTGTGAGTATATATGAGTACATGGGCACTAATATTGCATAGACTTACAGGTCAGGCTGTCAGTTGGTGGTCTGTGATTGTGTAGCTGACTTTACCAATATTTTACTGGTTTATTTTGTATTGTGCTACTTCACAACTAATTGTTCTTGATTGCGTCACTGTGGGCTGGGAAATGAGAGCACAATCAGAGCACAATTACATGGCAAACTAAGGAGATTTATTGAGACTGTATTCCATGTAGAGCAAACATCGGACAGAGATCTGTCTGTCTATCTAGTGCAGTCTGAATGTGCAAGGAAAGGTAGCTGAGTATGTTTGTGTTCCCACTGGCCCTAAATCATCTTCCAACACACTGGAAATCCTACAATCATGACCTGCTGGAATATAACTGCATATAGTGAATATTTTATTACAACACCACGTAGTAACATTGTCAAGATTCTGTTAATATTTGAGTCAATTTGAGTCACAGTTTGACTAGATTTGTTCTAAAGTTTGGTTTGGTCAGATTTTATTTGATTTGTTTTTATGTTTGAGTCAGTCTATGTTGAAGTTTGAGTTGATTTGCACATTATTTAGTGTATGTTAAAGTTTGAATCGATTTGTGCTTAAGATAGAACTAGTCCATGGTAAAGTATGTTCAGGGTTAGAAAGTTTGTTATAAAGCTTGAATTGATTGTGTTAATATTACTTAATCTATGTAATATAAAGTGTTGGCTGATTTTGAATTTATTTTCTGCTAAAGTAGATTTATTTTTTTGTTATTTGTTTTTGTTCCCCTTATGTTGGTTAGTGCCATAAGACATTATAGTTTAGTGTATTAGCAGATGAATGACAGTCAGGGCTGAGTATTTTGTGCAGTAACGGTGCAGCCTTTTTTAAACCATAAATTAATCCATTTGGCCATCAAATGTTTTTTCCTGGAGACTCTATCAGGCTCCGGTCACAGATCTGCTGTGAAATGTGATGACAAACCTAGCAGTACACTAGCAGGCTTGGTTAGCTTTCTTTCTCTCACGTGGCTTGACAGACTGCATGCACTTTGTCTTCTGGGGCCTCCTTCTCTCTTTTCAAGTGTTTTCACTTGAAATAAGGGAGGATTGTGGCTAACTTTTGGAAAGACTGAATAATTTGGCTCTTGAAATATCCATCAAATGTGTTTGGTGGAGTCAGATGAGCAGTAATCATGTTATTTATTGCAGCTCACCATGAAGACTAAACTCTGCTCAGGACATGTGCACTTGCAGGTGTGCAAAGCAATTGACAGCAGTATTCAATGCATATGTAAATCTGTTAGTGTTTTAACTGCAGTGTATTTTTAGTCGTCTAAATGCTTGTCTTTTCCGAATTTTTTTTAGATACTGCAGTATCCATTCAAATAAAAATTCTGTAGGAATACTGGTTAATTTCATATGTATCACATAAGGCTGGTTTAAACCCAGACACATCCAGATATATACCTCCAGAAAATATTACATTGATTTGAAATGAACTAATTGACTCTCCTCAAGCTTTAGGAAAGTCTTGTGAATATCTGCCATTTCCCTAACATTATGTTGAGTTTACCTGTGTCCAACAAACACAGTGATGTCTTTTTTTATTCCAGGTATGTCATGGCACAACACATTAGTACCTACTAGGTGACTCAGATTTTCACTCACTGATGCTCGGTCGGATTAAGGAACGTATACTGTATAATGTTGAGGGAGAGCCACAGGTGATTTAAGACTGAACGAGTTAGACAAAAGATAGACACAGATATTTTTAAGCATTTTTTACTTTAATAAAAAACAAAGAAGTCATCAACCATCCTATAATTTATTACATGTTTGACAAGATCTATAAACTAATTTTATAACATACTATATGAAAATCTTTCACCAATGTTTAAGCCCGTTTTTTTCTGTAATGAGTGGGAGTGACTGTAAACTCCACTGCAAGCTTATAAGCTCAGCAATAGATGTGCATTTTAGCAGACATTTGAGCTTCCTTTCCTGATAATGTTTACATCATGATACAACAGTACAACAATTTAGAATGTCTTGAAAAAGAAAGAAACAACTGATGTACTAACAACCAGACATTGAACCGGCTGGCTAAAGAAAACAACCATTAGTAGGAAAAACATTGTGAAAGCTGTGAAGAAAATCGCTAAACCAGAGCGTGACCTCACCAACAAGCTCCACAGGGCAGGGTAAAAGAATCACAATCCACAAGCTGCAACTCACTCATCAGTTGTAAAGATCTGAAAGCCAGATTGAAATTAACAATGAAATACAAAGATGAGCCACAAAACCTCTGAAACTGATTAACCTTTATTAAAATGAAGAAAAAGAGAAAGTGTAGAGAAAGAAAGGATCTGCTCATGATCCAAAACATGTAATGTCATGGCTTGGGCTTACTTGGCTGCTTCTGAAACAGACTCATTAATCTTTATTAATAATGTTAATATTAATGGTACCAGCAGAATGAATTAAGAAATATTTTACAGAGAAATGCACATAGTACAATCAGGAGGAACTTCATCATGCAGCAAATCAAAGGCGATGAGTCGGAACATACTGATAAATGAGAAATGGCTTAATTGTGGGGAAAAATCTGACCAAGTCAATCACCAGACCTTAATCCTGAAGAGGAAACTGAAGGTAGAAATACTATAAAACTAACAATTGAAAGATGTTGTTGTACAGGCCTGGAAAATGCAACAATTTGGTGAGGTCTTTGCTTTGGACTTTTGATTGGAAGGTTGCCATGTCCATCAAGCTGCTGATCCCCTGAGCAAGGCCCTGAATCCTTAATTGCTCAGTTGCATAAAAATAAGATTAAATTTTGGATAAGGGCATTTGCCAAATGCTGTAAATGTAACTATGCAAACCAAAAATAATGTTCTAATTCTTATGCTCATGTCAAAATAATGGGCAGACCAAAGGTGCCATGTTTCAAGTTGTTTAGCATATCTACATATAAATCTCAGAACATAATTTATTTTCAGAGGGAACCGTTCTGAACATTATTATGGGACAGTCTACTATTAAAAACTTTAACCTGAGCCCATTTTCTTCCCTTAACTAAATTAAGTCTGCTCTTAGAGATTGATGGGGAAAATGATCACAGATAATCCAATTGTGAGTCATTGTGTAAAAAACAAGATTTTAGATTTTTTTAGACAGATTGACAGCATTTACCTCAGCGTTTGCTAATGTAGTATTTACACATACTTCCACTTAATTAAGTTAAAAAATAAAACCTAAAATTCTGTATTGTTTTTAAGTTTTCTGTTATTAAGCTGTGGATATATCCAATACGATTTCATAGATAGCCTAACAACAATCAAACAAATAAATAATTATATTAAATATTGTATGCTTCCTATCTTTCTGCCAAATGTAAAATTAAAAGTTTACCTTAAAATAAATTAGAGAAAAAATATTTGTTTCAACAGCTTTTGGAGAAACACTGTGGTTCTCTATATTATGAAGAGAGACCATAAAGAATACAGAAAATAAGAAATAAAACTCAAATTTGTTGAACTGGAGAAATAGAAAAAAGATTCATCCACTGTTAGAAAGCAGCGACCACCTGAAAATACTTGCATTTGTAGTAATACTAGTAATAATAATTTATAATAGTTAATAATGAATATGTGGTCAGATTATTATGTGTATGCCTGCATTTCTCCCTGATGTCTTTTAGCTTTTATAAAGATTTTCAAAATTCTTGTGAGTGGATCTATTATGATGTAGCCATATAAATCAGTACAGCATTAGATGATAAACCACAGGTTAATCACACACAAGTATAGCACACAAAGCTCATATACTAAAATAGCTCTGAAGAGTGAAATAAATGCCATAGTGTTGCACACAACCATATGTATCTAATTTGCTAAGTGGGGTAATTCTTTAAGGACTATTAAAATAGTCTGATAAGACCACACACTTGAAAACACACACAGTCCCAAACACACACACACACACACACACACACACACACACCCACACACACACACACACACACACACACACACAACAAGCCACGTTACAGCTAAAGCTCACTTCATTTAAATCGTTTTTTAAATAGTAATTTTTAAACAAAGTGGGATAAAATGTGTGATTAAGTGATTAGGTCCTATATGGACAATTTAATCTAATATATCAGTATCATAAAAACAAAATCCTGATTTTTTTTAATAAGTCTGAATTTTTATGTGTGTGTGGGTGGGTTGTTTAATAAAAATGTTCTTAAATCTGTACTAAATGGTACAAAATGAGGTTTAGTGCTCATGTGGTCTCATGGAATTCGTATGCCGTGGCAGAATTTTCTCCTTCTAATGAAAGAACTAAAAAAAAATGTTTTGCACGATTCTAAAAACAGTATTTTTCATGTTTTCATGCTCCTAATGTTTTTTTTGAAAATAAATCTGTTCAGTAAAGAAAAAAGTAGATAATTGCCTTATTTGCCCTCACACAGTGTTTAATAACACACTAACTACAATGCTCTGCAAACATTTACACTAATTTAGCTTATTTTTAAAATTTCGTGATCTTACCTTGCGTCACATAATTCACCAAATGCCCACACACACACACACACACACACACACACACACACACACACACACACACACACATAAAGAGAGAGAGAGTATCCATGTGAAAAACTGCAGCTGGCCTCTGAGAATAAATTCCTTTAAGGAATGAGTGCCCTTTGATGCACTGATAAATAAAGAATTAGATAATAACATAATGTGCTAACATTTAATCTGCTTATTACTGAACATGCTAAATTTCACAAAGTGACATCATGCACATTTGTGTAAGTTTTTTTTTGTCCGTAACGTTTAGTTGGACAAGCAACCAACACGGTAGAGTTACACTAACTTTATACCAGTTTGAGTAACTCTCAGATATGACATACAATAAGAGTCATATTTATAGCAACTTAAATCCAAAGGTAACATCAATATTTACATGCATTTACAGGGAATGTGTATTCAGAGACTGGTTATATGCACCTGCTTAAGTTGGTTTTCTAGATTTTGCAAATTATTTGATTGTGGTTTACACTTCTGGGGTTGCCAGATTTTTCTAGGGTTGAAGCATTCGAGATGGATTTTATTTTTTGTATCTACACCACAGACATTCAGCAGAAGCACTTGCCTTTAAGCCTGAAAAATTCATGGATAGAAAACACAGCCTGAAAAATCAGCTTGCCCTTTTTTCTTTACAGTATAAAAATGAAACAAGACCAATCCAGTGATGGCAAACACTGGAAATCAACATCTAATAGGTGTTGAGTAAATTGGCAATATATTGATAGTTAGAAAGCTGATAATGTTAGAAAGCTGATGTTCATGTGGGAAAAAAATATTAGCAGCTATAGTACAACGCTATTAAGTAAATATAATTTTTATTATTATGATATTTATATACAATTTTTTGGATATGAATGCCACTCTATGTTGTATTCATAGCACAACTCATACATTTCAGCATGATATATCACGGTTATTATAAACTGTGAGTCTGGACTAAACTGTTCCTCACTGAAAAAAATATTAAACAGGTAAAAACGGGCAAGAAAAGTTCAGGGTCAGAAATATGCATAGATGAAGAAAACAACATTTAGCTCTTAAGTCTGTAGTTATGTGTGATGTGTACAATTAGTATTAAAAACACTATACCCACTTAGTACAAATCTGATTGTGGTACAACACTGCAGCATTAGTGTTTCCGTTTTAAACCAAACGAAGCTTACTGTACTGTACATTCTCACATGTACTGAACATAGTAATCATGAACAGCCACGAGGAAAATAAAGCTGCATCTTATGGCACAGTGTAGCTGGCTAACAGTCTATTTCCCACACGGCTTCTGTGGATAAAAAAGACATGACAGATTTGCCTGTGTAAATAGTAGTTCATAAATGACACAATTAAGTCACTAATTGACATTTACATTTAAGGCAGAATGATGTAAAAAAAAAGTGCTTTATTGTCTCTATCAGTGTATACATTAACACTGGTTCACTAGGTTACAGACTTAGAATACCATAAAAATGACTAAACTCATGTTTTTTTCTCTTACATAATATAAACATGGAAAATAAGGTCTAGTTTAAGTATGCAGTAGTTTAAGAAGTAGGTCTTCACCCATCGTTAGAAAATGGCCAGTGACACAGCTGTTCGGACATCTAGGGGAAGTTAATCCAACCACCTCGGTGCCAGAACAGAAAAGAGTCTTGCTGTATACCAGCCTCTAACCCTGAGAGATGGTGGGAGCAGTCGAGCAGTGCAAGTAAATTTATTTTATTAGATTTTAGTAGTTAGTAGATTTAGATTTAGCCACCAGCAGCAACAATCGGTATGATTAGAAGTAAGAATTCAAAATTAGAGGAGATTGTTCACTCATATCCAAACTTGTCTCATTGTTAGTATACTATAGGAATGGATTTGGATCCCAAATCTGCCTGTGAACATTTGCACTGCGTCCTCCAGTGGATGTGTGTTGTGGGTGTATGGGGAACGGTCCTTAAGTTTTGTGAGCCTTCTGGAATTCTCTTTGTGTTATTTTTAAGTTCTGTGAGCTTTATTGTAATAACCTCAGCAGAAAGAAACGGAACAGATAGAACACGAAAATGAGGGCAAAACAGTGAAAAGAGACACCACAGAATGTCCACTGAGGAAAAAGGGCTGACTGTAGTGCTGTCTGACATCATCTGGCTGATGCTGGAGCACTGCCTATTTTAATGATTCTACCATTTAGTGCAGAGGAGATAAATAACTACACAGTTTCAGCAATGTTTCATGTCTCTGTCCCACCTCAGTTTGCATGAGCCTCATCCCCTCCACCTCCTACACACACACATACACACACTATGCCTCATTTCCACCGTAGGTCCAAGCCAGGTGATGATGCTGATGAAGCATGCACTCTCCCAAACATACTGGCACTGCTTCTAATATAAATAATAAACAAAGTAAACACATTTTGGGCATTGACTACTAAAAATAAACAAAGTTTTGGCTTTCAGAGTCAGACGCTCTGCTCCAGACTGTCTTATGGATATTGCACATTGAGGCTGGCCACAACTATTAGAATCCCTGTGCATACAGTTCTGTGCAATTTTTTTATAAATCTGACGGAGAATCAAATTTCATTATTTACAGATTACATCCAGGCAAATTTTTTGTAGCACCATTTTTACAGTAAAATGTCACACAAAATGTCACACAAAGCAACATGAGTGGTTTGCACCTCTCGTGAAAGCAGGCAGATCTCGATTGGTCCTGATGAGTCCTGATAAACTTGTGAGACTAATCTACTGATTAGTAGATTAGTTCATATAGGATGACCTGCTGCATGAAATCATGAAAATAATAATTAACTGCAGTATCTGTGTCCAACACATTAATATTGAGCATTCTATGTGTGTGTGTTTGTGTGTGTGTGTGCGTGTGTGTGTGTGTGTGTGTGTGTGTGTGTGTGTGTGTATGTGATGTCTCAGGTAAGGTTGTAAGATCTTCAATGCCTCCTAGGGGAAATGGTCCAGACTGGAACAGATCCAGAGCCATATACAGCCTATCATAAGGTATCCTTATACAGTACATACACATAAATAAACGCACTCCACTTGAATAGACACCTGTACCACTGCACGTTTATGAAGTAATCCAATCAGCCACCAGTTATTTTGCAGCAGCACAATGAATAAGATAATTTATATACAAGTGAAGTGCATCAGTTAAGGATCACAATAAATATCAGAATGGGGGAAAATGTGTGATTTAACCGTGACATGGATGTTGATTGCAGATGGGCTGGTTTGAGTAGTTCAGATACTTCTGATCTTCTGGAGTTTTCTCTTTCTCTGGACAGTCTCCAGGGTTTACACAGAGGGCTGCACAAACATCCTGGGTACAGAGGGTCTGCAGGCTGAAACACTGCAATAGATGAGAGGAGAATGACCAAACTGGTCTGAGCTGACATGAAGTCTATAGTAACTTATAGTAGAAATGCATCTCAGAATGCACAAGCCAACAGACTTAATGTGGATGGGCTACAGCAGCAGAAAACTGCAGCAGGTTTCTCTTCTGAGGCTATCATTGGCACAGACTCACTGAAACGGGACAGTTGAAGACTGGAAAAAGTTTGTTTCTGAATTACTCAAACCGGCCCATCTGGCAGTAACAATGATGCCAATGTTAAAGTAACAGAGCTTACAGTTTTCTGTGATTATGTGAACTTGACCTGAAGCTTTTAAACTGTATCATAATTCTATGCATTGTGCTGCTGTCGTGTGGTCGAATGATTAGAAAATGACAAAAATAATCAGATGTACAAGCGTTCCTATTAAACTGGACGTGTATGTCTATTTAAAAAACAAAACGATGAAAACAGATTTTTCTCTCTTACACACTCCAATTATCTCATGCTATGTTGTGAATGGCAGAAGAGCGCAGATGTGGAAAAGATTACAATTCAACATGTGTGTACTGGTTCAGGTGTGACAGTGTGCTTGTATGCAGCTGAATGTTATTTTACTTAACCTTCAGCCAAGCTGTTGTGCTCCTGAAGTATACCTCCTTCACCACAACAGAAGTCTGAGCTGACTATGGTCCACAGCTGAAGAAGTACTTGTGTAATTCCCAGTATGTTTCAGAATTCAGCTATTTGTAGTTCATCTTCATCTCCAGGACCATGTGCATTTTCCCTATCAGCTGCATGAAATCTTTTTTCCTGGTCCACATGTGGTTAGAGTTTGGTGCTACAGTACAGACTGGCTTGTGCTTTATCAAATGTTTGTCAAGCTATGACAGAGATGAGGATGTTGCAGTTTTTAATGTGACCTCAGAGAAATTGTGATGATACACAATCGTGCTGTCTCAGCATTGTTGGATTAAGTACTTTAAAATATAGTTGGTAGAGCTGCAAGTAGTCTTAGCCTGTCGAACACAGAGCACCTGATGTTGTTTTTACAATTTTCTGGCCACAGGCATCAAGATCTTAAAGACTACAACCTTATTTTATCTCATATATGTACCTCCATGCTCTATTCTACAACCAGAATACAAATTTCCAGTCCAACCAGAATACAAAAATCCAGTCCAATCTCTAGGGAGTTTCATTTGAAGATGTCCTCATGTTTATCAGTGAACTGCAGAAAATCTGTATATCTATATCTATGCAATAAATATATAACTGCTATCCATTCTCCACACACCTTTACCTCCTATGTCATGGGGAACCTGAAGCCTATCCCATGAGACTCTGGGCACAGGACAGGGTACACCCTGGACAAGATGCCAGTCTATTGCAGGGCACAATTCCACACACACACACACACACACACACACACACACACACACACACACACACACACACACACACACACTATTTACTATTTACTATTACACTATTTAGAGATGCCAAGCAGACTACAATGCATGACTTTGGACAGTAGGAGGGTATGTGCTAACCACCAAGCCACTGGACCCTTCCTATATATTACTTGATGAGTTTTTTTGTAGGTTACTGTTTTTGCCGCTTGCAGGACACTATAAACACACACACACACACCTTCCTCCACCTGCCTTACCTACCTAAAGTTTTTGTGAGGTTGTAGAAAAACAACAGAACCCTAAGATCAAGACTGAACCCGGGAACCTGAAGCTGTGAAGCAGCAACACTATAAATCAACACTCTGCAACCATGTTCACAAATAATATGTAATATTAAAGGCTTTATTAAACTTATATTAAATAGTTTTTCTTCTTGTACAGTCACAGTTCATTTCATCAAAGTATCAAAAGAGATTTGAAGCTCCTGCCAAGTCCCACTACTTTTATCCATCACCACTGGCCAGCTGTGGCTGAGATGGGTGACATGTTTGGATGCTTTTGTGTGTTGAAAAGAAACGTCAACACTCTTTAAGTTGCTCAGTTTGAGGCTTCAGCTGCAAAGATTAAAAAACGGGAGAAAATATATTGCATAATAAGTAAATTAATGTGAACTCAAACAAATACATATAAACACCAATCAGCTAAACCTTATCCCTGTCCCAACTTCAACTACAGGAGCATGCCAGAAATTCTGTTTGCCGATCCAAGAAATCTGGCATTCAGGAATGTTATTTGCGCAAGGATCAGACCATGGCTTTCTTCTTTCTGGTCTTTTTTCTCTACTTATTTGTGTGCGCTTGTGAGTCAGGGGGACAGACTTGTGGTCTGGTCACATTCACTGTGAACAGCATGTGCAGAAAACCTGCAGAACTTCCAGACATTTGTTATCCAGGAGTCCTCCAGTAGGGCCTCTGCCAAGCTGTGACAGAGACGCTGGCTCACACACGCACACACTTGCATGTGCAGAGTGGCGGCAAGCAGGCCAGCACAGATGAGCTCGCTGTGGCAGGAGGGTAGACGTTCTCTGAGGTAAAAGCTCTGCTCTAGATTTTATTTTTCTCCTTTTCACTCTTCTTCATTTGTTTTGTTTTATATCTTCTCCTATTCATTCCTCCCCTTTCTATTCCTCTTATCTCCCACTTATTCTTTTCCTTTTTATTTCTTTCCTTGTGTATCCTCTCTTCTTTTCTCCTACACTCTGCATTCTCTTCAACTACTGTCCTCTCCTCTGCTCTTTCCTCCTCTCCTCTTCTCTCCTCTTTCTTCCTCTTTCCTCCTGTCCTCTTCTCTCCTCTTTCTTCCTCTCTCCTCCTCTTCTCTTTCTTCCTCTGCTCTCCTCTCCTCTCCCATGTGATCTTGTTCTTGCGTGCAGCATCAGTTTATGTTTTTGTGTGGACTTGTTTCAGTTTTGCGACTTTTTACCTTTAACTTTATCAGGTAAAGCGTTTATATGTACTGTATACATCCGTACTCTGTGTATTATAAAGCTTACACCATGGTGCGCTCTCTAGAGTGACTGTTTGTTTCCACTGTGAAGATGAAGTAGGATGTTGCATCCAGCACACAGATACACATACAGTACAAGCACACAGACACACAGAGACAGTCCATGCAGTGTCTGAAAGTTTGTAGTAAGAATATAAATTCTCAAAAAATTCATCAGTTTTGTGGATATTTCTCCTAATGCATGTTAATGCAAACTAGAGCAGCATGGAGTCTAATGATATTTAATAGATGTAAGACGTAAAGGCTTAATGTGTGCGTGTGTAAGAGTAAACTTACGGGATAATAGTTCTTACCCTGCTGAGCTCTTAAACTGTGTGATGGAAGGATTTACTCATGTTTGATGTAATCAGAACAGACAAGAAACCTTTAAAAACCTTTACAAATGATGTTTTTTAAAAAGTATATTTAACATTTGTTGAATAAATTAAATGTTCTGTATCGAGTTAGGATTGACAATTAATTTAAATAATTAACAACTAGTGTCTTACTATCGCAGCTGCAAATGACATCCTCTTGACAGTGTTCATTGCAATAGATCATTCATTTTTATGTGTTTATGTTATATAGAACTAACGTCTAAGAAAGGAAGCTAGCTAATAACTGAAGCTAATGATTTAAGCAGTAAGCACCTAGCCATTTAGTCTTTTAAATAACTAATGTCAGTGAAAGCAAGAAAGAACTATTAGAAATGTCAACATTTTCCTCAGACGAAAATACTCAATTACCTTAAAATGCACTTCATATACGCTTAGCTTCGACAGCTTATTGTGAGAAAACAATTAGCAGAAAATTTTCACTTCCGACATAGTAAAGTGAAGCGTGAGTTTCTCTTATGAAATCTCCTCATAAACATTGCGACTGGATATGAATGTAATAAATGTTGACAGGAGAGAAACCGAAGTGCTGAATGGCTACTGTTTCAGAAGGTTTTAACTACACAGGGGTGTTTTCTATCTGCAGTCCTGCTGTACATCTCATATTAATCTCTCTCTCTCTCTCTCTCTCTCTCTCTCTCTCTCTCTCTCTCTCTCTCTCTCTCTCTCTCTCTCCCTCCTTCGTTTAACGTGAGAATACAGGAATTCTCTCCTCTCCTCAGGGCATCTGGCACAGCATACCTTCAGCCATGATTTCCTGTAGCAACAAAGAACAGTTTATGTGAATGTTCATGTGTGTGTTTCAGTGATTGAGTGTGTGCTTTTGTGTGTTTTTGAGTAGTGTCCCAGTAACCTTACATGCTGCTGATAGAAAGAGAGCAGTAGTTAAGAGTGCCAGTGGGTTTCCCTGAGGTTTACTAGACTGAGCTACAGAAAAGGAGCCAAGAGCACTCACACTCATGCAAGTTACTGTAGACCACTTCCTGCTTTACACACAAAGCAAGAAATACTTTTATCACCATTCATCAGTCCACAAAGCTGTAGTGAATGTTTGATCGTGTGTGTGTGTGTGTGTGTGTGTGTGTGTTTAGTTACTCCATATTAATGTGCTGCATGGCAATTTAGTTCAGGGAAAGGCAAGCATGAGTAGCAAATCTGGAATTCTTTCTATCGCACAAGACGTCCAGTATATTTCATTATGTTTTTTTTAAAGAAACATTTTCCGTTCAGTCAGCACCCAGTGACATGGACAGTGACATACAGTAGACAGTGACATGGACAGTGACATGGACAGTGACATGGACAGTTTTACGGTAACATACAGAAGGAACATAAATCGAATATAATTATTTTTATCAAAATTTAAATTTAAATTTATATTTCAAAGTTTTTAATAAAAGGACTCAGATAGAGCGGTCGGTCACATTAAATATCCTAATTCAACTGGTCACCTGGCTGTGTAGTGTTTCTTCACAGACATAGACCCAAACTAACGGTCATCCTGAATTGTCTTAGTTACTGGCGATTGTGTATATATGTTACAAATAAGTACAGTTTTCTCCTTTTATTTTAGGTTGGACATGTGCTAGGACTGTGAAATGGCTAATGTACACACTGAGATCTAATCCATTTTAAATGGTACTCTTAACAGGATACAATTTACTGAAGCCCTAAAACTAAAATGCATGTTTGCCACTGGTATTTAATACTATTTACTAAGTACAGCTGGACTTGTTAAACGAATGAATAAATGCAGCAACCTTCTTTCCATACCTAGGTTCTAAATAAAAGAGGTGTATCATAAATGTTGGCTCAGATTTGATACTAGTGTCATGTGGCATGAATGTGTCTGTATTAAGACTACTGTCATTAAGTGGGTATAAACGAGCTCTTAAAGTCTGCTTCTCTAGTGCAATAAGTATTGCTATAAAAGTCTGCAGACCGAGATGATGATAATCTGATACCCTCAGGGCCTCATGGACCACCGTTAAGACATACAGAGATACACACACACACACACACACACACACACACAATTATTGCCTATCCTGGTTTTTCCATGCTTACTCAACTCTTTTGTAGTAACAGTGTGAGACTCTAGGAGGTGCTATGAGCAGAGAGTTTGTGATCACCAAATGCTTCAATGCTCTCTGGTCTGTGTCCCTAACTCACCATCGGTACAACAAGTGACAAGTGTGTGTGTGTATGTAAATGAGCATATTTACGCACTCGCTTCATATACTTTCTGAGCTGAATGAGACTTAAGGAAATGTTGCATTGAAAGCAGAGTTGAGAAGAGCCATTGCAATATGTTTGTGTGTGTGTGTGTGTGTGTGTGTGTGTGTGTGTGATTGAATGTTGTACAGGACATTCCTGTGGAAGGGCCCTGCCCTGTTTCCCAGCCCCCCCATTGAAGAGCATTTCCACTGTAACACACACACACACACACACACACACACAAACACACACACACAGACTCAGCCGTTCGGCTCACTTAGAGAAAGAGCAAAGGTGACTTCCTACAGACATCCTGCAGGATGCCATAAAAATCAAACATCACTTGAGAAAGTGAGAGAGAAAAAGAAAAACAGAGAAATGCAGACCAAAAGGAGACAGAGATATAGAGGGCATTACGTCCCTTTCAGATGACAACTTATAATCTCTTACAATCCATTTTACACAGTAAAAATGTTACATTCCTACAATGTAGGAATTCCTTACAAAAGTCTGGATAAGTAACTACCATGACTAAACTGCGACATTAGTTACTTGCTAATTCTTTTTAAAACTCAATGGCTATAAATAAATGTTTTGTTTTGCATTGTTTTGACTGGAGCCACGGACTCTGAACAGATGAAGCATCTGTTTTGAACTGACAGCAGAGAATAAACACGTACATTTCCAGTGTCATTAAACATTTCAAAAATTGACTTTTTTTTTTTTTGTAAATTAGCCAAGTTATCACTTCTTTAATTAGACCAGAGTGAGCAACCAAAAATAAAAATCAATAAAAGTCTGTGGAAAATCACCTTCAGGCAAATGGCCTCAGCTAGCTGTTACAGATGAACAGACGAGATCTGCTACAGAATCCACAAAAAATAGTCTGAACTACCGCAAGTTATTTTATTTATTTATTTATTTATTTATTTATGCACATCTGCTACACTAGTTTTTCAGGTGCTCAGTTTGTTTTACTGAAATGATTTTCTGGATCTAAACCCAGATTGTTGAGTGATGATAGACAGTGCTAGATAGAACTCTTCTCTCGAAAGCTAGAATTTTATTGTTGCAAGTCGCTGTACAATAAAGTCACCAGTAGGTTTATTCGGCCATAATTTTGCTGTGGTGCTTCATGGTATATTCATGATTTTTCTCACATATAGATTCTATTTTTTTCTTTATATTTCAGTATATAGGCTATATAACTAGGCTAACAGTATTTAGATAACTAAGATTTACATATACACATAGACAGACAGATAGATAGACAGATAGACAGATAGATTTTATTGCTATAAGTTGCTGTACAATGGAATCACCAGCCTTCCTACTAGTGGTTGCCAAACTAGTAACAATTATCAATGGGGTGCAGCTAGCATTCCACTTCACATCACTTTTCTTGCCACTAAAATGTAAGCTTTTGTATGTAGAGTGTTCAGATATATCATACCATACGATTATGTAGCAATGAAAAGTTTTTCACTCTTTGCCATGGATCATGTAAACTTTACTGTCTTCACTTCCATTGGTAGTCTCTAAAGTCAAACTTTTCTCAGCTAGGACACGCCCACTTCTAGTCCCTAACAGTTGTAGGTGCTCATATTGCTGAAAGTCATCAGCATTCATTGAAAACGAATGGTCTCTGGTCACTTTGCCGATGCGAGTCGCTGTACGTGTGAATGCGAGTGTACAGAGTAATCAGAATTACACTGAATTGATTCAAATCTAATTTTGCACAGAACTGTCATTACATTACTCATTCCCAGCACAAGCTGGACAAAAATCAGCATTCAGTTACAAATTGAAACAATGCCTCCTAAAGCTCCAATGAAAGACTATAATTACCTTTCTACATAACTACATTAATCGTGCTGTAACACAAGTGTGTGCATTAGTTACTTTTCTTTTTTAAGAGTGTGCAAGCTAAGTAGTGTACATAGGTTTTTGTTTTTTTATAAGCTTTATTGTCATTTTACTTTTACTTGAAGCACTCGTTTATATCAGTTTCTTTTTAAAGCTTATTATATTAGATTCTTACATTGATAGCACATTATTCAGTAAAACTAATGGGAAAAGTATGTAGTGAGGACTGTGAGAAATCTGGACCTGATTCAAATCCTGGGAATATTGAATTAATTTGATACGTTGTCAGTTGTCATTAAGTTGCTTAATGATTATACACAAGTTATTATTTGTGGACAAAAGTGCATTTTGTTTTATGGTAATAGAGAGTTTCACTTAAGTTACAACATATATTACTTTTTCTTGACTTTTAATTACTCAATTATTATCGGTTTATTTAATCTAAACTACAAGAAATTATGAATATAGGTTTCATAATAGGTCTTTTTTAAATTATTATTTCAAGTGTATGTTCAAACTATGGGGATTTGTTATCCTTCTTTTGCATCCTATTGCTTTCATCTTGTTGCAGAATGAACACACTTGCAATATTTATTGCCTTGTTCCCAACTATCAAATATGGTGAAATCTGTTTTATGTAATTCCTTCATAGCATTAGAAGGAACAACTGCATTCTTGAAGCTCAAACTAAGTTGCAATGTCATTGAAGTTGTTTGTTACGATTACAGTGTACGATTACAGTTCTTTGTTAATTTTATATTTGTCCTTCTGAAAATTAGCAGAGTGGCAGTTTGAACTGAATAAAATGTTTTTGACACTAACTGCTTACAAAACATTTTAAACTCCTCTTGTTACTTCATAACTTCCTCAAATCAACCGCCATTACACAATACCATCTGCAGCCCAGAAACGCACCACTGCTCACACAGGCATCAACACACCCCTGAGCGTGCACACACACACACACACACACAAAAACACACACACACACACACACACACACACACACACACACATTGTATCATCACTACAGTATGGCATACATACATACAGAATACACAAGGTGATTTGTGATGTAATGTATGTTCCTGTTTAATGGCAGCTCTATTACACATATAGCAAAAAGCTTGGTGCTTGGTTGAGTTGTTCAGGTTCTGGATAGTGCAGGACTTCTGAATCAGAATTGTATTTATTTGCAGGAATAATATCTCTGTATATAATATCTTCCATCCTTATCTACTCTTTTACTTCATTGTGTCCCCAACTCTCTGCCTGCACCATGACAAATACTCATTATATAATGAAAACTTCTACATCCTGCCTGTACCAGGTCTTACTATCTATCTGTCTGTCTCTCTTTCCATTTTATGCATAAACACATTTACTACATTGTAAAGTTCAACATAATGCAACGTACCACAGACTAATACACTGTAAGACTGAAAACTTTTAAACTTAGTTACAGTAAACTTGTCATGACATTTGGAGTCGATGTGAAGAAAGTTCACATAAGTTAATGGATCTCTCATGTTTTACAGTGTGTACACTATACCTCATGAATTCTTTATGATCATTAAGGTTGATATGACTATAATTTAATTGTGGTACTTTACAGTATATGTATTTTTCTTATAAATATATTTTATACATTTTTCCCTTTTCTTCCTTAGCTCATGTAGCTTTCCTTATTTCCTCTGCTTCTTCCTCTTCTTGACCTTTGCAACATCATCATCTTCAGTTTCATAGCTTTCCATATTCTTTTATCTAACAGACATTTTAAAGTTTCATGAGCAGTCAGATCTCAGTTCATATGAAGTCACAATACTTAACCAAGATATTGTCATCATACACCAGTTTCCCAATCCGACCTTTATTCTATTATATTTGCCATATTTAAACCATTTGGAAATATTATGTATAACTTAACAGTTGAGAGTAAAAATATAAAATCTAATAGACTATCACGCTATCCGGGACGCACGCCCCTTCTCGAGGACGCCCCACAGTAGGTGAAGTTAACTTAGGTACTGCGCTGTCTCTTAAAGTAACCACATGCTTTTACAGGATACCAACATTGTTTCAGGCTTTCTTATCTCTCCTCTCCCAAATATCCTGTTTCTTCGAGCTGCGTCGGCCAGAACCAATAGAAAGCTCTTCCTGCTATTGGTTGACTTCACTTCCAGCATTAGCACAATCTCATCCGCTCCAAACACTGCTCAGTGGAACCTCAACTTAACACAGTCATCGCCAGAAAAAAACCTCACACATACACATTGCAACTGAAATTTCTTTTTTTTTTAAATACAGGACTATATAGTCCTGTGCTACAATGGCGAGCACTATCAAGGTAAGTTTTTAAAATTACATGACGTACAAAATGACATTTTTTAAATTGCTTTGGTTGTTCACAGAACATATTTGTGCAGGAGGGGTAACACCCTTCATGCCATGGCTATGCAACGAGATTTCCTTTTTGCTGCTTTGTAAATTTCCTTTTTCCTATTCTGACTGTCTGCACCGTTCAGAAAAACCATCAGCATAATGACAAAAGAGCAACAACCGCAATTTATACAAAAAACTCATCTCCAGATGGCCGAACGCATTTTTTTTAAAAAAAAAAAGCAATTTCTTTGTTAAATTCTAAAAGTGAGCATTTTTCCATCCTTGAGGCTGAATATTAAGTGTATGAATAAACAAAGGACAAAATCTGCTCCAGACACAAGCGTCTAACAAAACCAAGCATTGTGTATTATTTTACCAGCTTTAACACTTATTTTACTGTTTAACCTAAAGTGTTTTATAATATTACATATCTTATAGATCCAAGAATTTTCGATGAACTCCATGTCTGTTTATTATGATATTATGAGTGTTAATATGTCAATAGATTTACTTTAACACACATCTGGATAATAAAAAACAGCAAAATAAAAAAATAAAAGTAAAAATTAATCAAACTTATGGATGACTGCAGAATGCAATAAGAGAAATACGGTTATAGGACAAACACACTTCTTAGTCCAAATATAATTCTTGTTTTTACTGGTCTGATATCAAACTGAGTTCTTCTCATTCTTGAAGATCATTATCTGAATGTGTGAAACTAAAAAAAATGCAGAATTGCAAAAAATACTGAATTGAAATGACTCTTTATTGCCCTCTTTAGATACATGAAATACTTTACCTATATAATTAAGCTTAAGCAGTCGCCATAGAAATAATGATTTCTTCATGTTTTTATTATATCATTTTGAAATGTACTGTAAATGGAACTTAAAATTTAAGAATTTTATGTCATTTTTGTTTAGTTATCAACCCCAAATTAATACTTTGTATGTACCACAAAGTACAAATATTTACAATATAGTCACGATCAAGGTTGTGTAACTAAAATTCACTGCACAACATCATTTGAATACATCATGAAAACATCATGAATACATCATTCACAGTAATGATGCAGGTTTTCATGCAGAATTCCTGTTGAAACAAATATCAGCCCCGATTTTGTGGAAAGTCTTTAGATATCTGTTTAATTACAGAAGGTCCGGAATAAATCTTCCACTTTTTTACATTTGTTACAGATATGTATTTAATAACTCATTACCTCTACATACAAATAATGACAGACGTATAAAACACTTTATTAAAAGTCTAATGTGTACCTAAATACAAAATAAATATTCAAAAATTATAATTTCATTATTTTAGAACAAAACACATAACACTACCAAATGGCATAGTCATGTAATGGGCTATTTTAGTGGATTTATTTATATTTTAAAGCTTCAGAGTATGAAGATGCAATATCTGTAGAGTTGAGAGAACGTTTCATGTTATGGCCAACCGTGCCGGACTAATTGTTTAGGCAGAAGTGAGTATGTACGGCGTTCTTTAAACAGTCTTACGCAAACGCATTTCTGGTAAACTCATCAGAAGACTTTGCTTACAGTCTGTACACTAGACTGTCTGGGTTTAGTCACAGAGGTATCACATGAGGAGATCAGCAGTACAAATTCATTTTTAATATAGTTGATAATGTTAGGTATATAGCGTGAGCACAAGACAACATCATAATACTCTGGCTTTGTCTTTGTTGTAAATGTTATACAGGTTGGTCTGCAGAGAATGAGACATTTCTTAGACTTATTTATTTCTTTAAAAAATCTTTGTATAAATAAAAGTAAAAAATTTTGTGACGCTATATAGCTTTCAGTTATTAACACATTCATGGTCTAAACCCACAGTGTTAATTATCACCTCGTAAGACATATTTTCTTAACTCTGCATTAGTTATAATGCTAAAAATGCTCCCATTACTTTTATTAAATAAAAACAAGCTGATATCTACATTTATTTGACAATGGAGAATTGCATTAGTTTTCGGTTAATATTGATGAATAAGAGTGTTTAGGCACTTTTACACACTTTTTAAACACTTTTTTGGAAAGTGCAGTAGAAATCCTATGCAATAATTCATGGCTCTCTCTGAAATCTTCTGCTGACTTTAACAGTTTTTCATCCTGTAGTAAATGAAAAATGATAAAGCAAAAGGAAAAGATTTATGTTATTTAATTACAGTGAAGTTTTTTATTTCGCGGTGTTTGGTGTGATTAGGTGATGATGATGAAACTGCACTGTGATCAATGTCAATGGGAGTTGAAAAAGTGAGTTTCTGAGGAAAAAAGAAATGAGTCAGTGATTTGGGAGAAAGGGGGATGTTTCAGAAACAGACAGTGAATGAAGGACAGTGTGTAAGAGCCTGAGGGGTTTGAAAGAGTGAGTGAGTGAGTGAGTGAGTGAGTGAGTGAGTGAGTGAGTGAGTGAAAGAGTGAGTGAGTGAGTGAGTGAGTGAGTGAGTGAGTGAGTGAGTGAGTGAGTGAGTGAAAGAGTGAGTGAGTGAGTGAGTGAGTGAGTGAGTGAGTGAGTGAGTGAAAGAGTGAGTGAGTGAGTGAGTGAGTGAGTGAGTGAGTGAGTGAGTGAGTGAGTGAGTGAGTGAGTGAGAATAATGAGTGAATAAGTGGGAAAGAATGAAGAGTGAGATTTTGTGTGTGCACGTGTGTGTGCATGTGTGTGTGTTAGTGAGTGTGTGAGAGAGAATAATAAGTGAATAAGTGAGAAAGAATGAAAAGTGAGTGAGTGTATGAGTGAGTGAGAGTGTGTAAGTGAATGAGTGAGTGAGTAAGTGAGTGAGAATAGTGAGTGAGTCAGAATAATAAGTGAGTGAGTGAGTGAGTGTCTGTGTCTGTGAGTAAAGAGTAAGTGAATGAGTTAGAATAATGAGTGCATGAATGTGTGTGTGAGTGAGTGAGAGTGAGTGAGTGTGAGTGTGTGTGTGAGTGAGTGACTGCCGAAGAGTGAGTAAATGAGTGAGTGAGTGAGTAAGTGAGTGAGTGAGAGTGTGTAAGTAAGTGAGTGTGTGAGTGAGTGAGTCAGAAAAATGAGTGAGTGAGTGAGTGAGTCAGAAAAATGAGTGAGTGAGTGAGTGAGTGAGTGAGTGAGTGAGTGGGTGAGTGAGAGTGTGTAAGTGAGTGAGTGTGTGAGTGAGTGAGTCAGAAAAATGAGTGAGTGAGTGAGTGAGTGAGTCAGAAAAATGAGTGAGTGAGTGAGTGAGTGAGTGAGAATAATGATTGAGTGAGTGAGTGGGTGAGTGAGTGAGTGAGTGGGTGAGTGAGTGAGTGAGAATAATGATTGAGTGAGTGAGTGAGTGAGTGAGTGAGTGAGTGAGTGAGTGGGTGAGTGAGTGAGTGAGAATAATGATTGAGTGAGTGAGTGAGTGAGTGAGTGAGTGAGTGAGTGAGTGAGTGAGTGAGAATAATGATTGAGTGAGCGAGTGAGTGAGTGAGTGAGTGAGTGAGTGAGAATAATGATTGAGTGAGTGAGTGAGTGAGTGAGTGAGTGAGTGAGTGAGTGAGTGAGTGAGTGAATGAGTGAGTGAGTGAGTGGGTGAGTGAGTGAGAATAATGATTGAGTGAGTGGGTGAGTGAGTGAGAATAATGATTGAGTGAGTGAGTGAGTGAGTGAGTGAGTGAGTGAGTGAGAATAATGAGTGAGTGAGTGAGTGAGTGAGTGAGTGAGTGAGTGAGTGAGTGAGAATAATGATTGAGTGAGTGGGTGAGTGAGTGAGAATAATGATTGAGTGAGTGAGTGAGTGAGTGAGTGAGTGAGAATAATGAGTGAGTGAGTGAGTGAGTGAGTGAGTGAGTGAGAATAATGATTGAGTGAGTGGGTGAGTGAGTGAGAATAATGATTGAGTGAGTGAGTGAGTGAGTGAGTGAGAATAATGAGTGAGTGAGTGAGTGAGTGAGTGAGTGAGTGAGAATAATGATTGAGTGAGAATAATGATTGAGTTAGTGACTATGGGAGAGGCTGTGAAAACAACAGTGTCTGTGAGTTGCTGATTTGGGGAAATGTAAGGTCACAGGCACTTTGCTGAGCTTTTATAGAGGTTAATGGCCTCCAAAACTTATGGTGTTAATGACAGTTAATCCACCTCCACCCCACTCTCTCTCTCTCTCTCTCTCTCTCTCTCTCTCTCTCTCTCTCTCTCTCTCTCTCTCTCTCTCTCTCTCTCTCTCTCACTCTCTCTCTATGGCCATATCACAATTAGAATGTGGATGGTTAAGCTTTTCCTCTTTTCCATTATCCTCACTATCTACTGCAGGAAGTTGCAGTAGAATACTTCCTGACTGCTGCTGCTGCTGCTTTCAGCATGAATGAGCTTACAGGCTGAATGCGATCTGAAAGCAAACCTGCCTCCCAAATTCATCACTTTGTGATTGTCCTAGTGAATGCATTTATATGAGTGCATATGATCACTGACTTCAGATCAGAGCTGCCAAGTGGTTATAAAATGTACAGGATTAAATGCTGGAACGAAATGCCTTAGCTTCATCATAGGTTAGTCATTACTGTTTTAAAACACACCCAGAAACTATGAGTCTCAACATTTTTCAAGATTGCTCATGTGTTATTCACTTTCTGAGGATGAGCTGTGTTTTACTGGTTCATGTAATCAAGTCAAACGAATCATGAGGTTTTCAACAAAGGAAATTTCATGATGTTGATTGGAGTTAAATCGTGAATAGATTTGGTAGGCTGGATGGAAGAAGAAAACAAAGCTGTGCTCCTATTTCTAGTCACATTTAACTGACAATAAAGCAGTAAAAGAATCTGTGCCATGCTAAAACTTTCTGCTAATGGCTGAAATGACTGACAGAGGCTTTCCATTGTTTTAAATTTGTTTATTATGGAAGACTAAAATTGGACGTTTTGGAATCTAAGTAGGTGAAAACATGAAAACAAATGCTGTTTTCATTATCGACCTGGAAAAATTTCAGCTGTTTTCCATAGACCTTCTGAGCAGTTTAGAGCGGTCTACATTTTGCACTGCAGTTTTATCTGCTCATAGCCATCCTACTACACTCAGGACACGCAATGCTGGATGTTTCCAGTATTGGCTGCTCTAATGAATTGTTCCATAAGATAAAAAACAGAGGAAGTGTGAGTGTGTGTGAGTGTGTGTGTGTGTGTGTGTGTGTTTGTTAAGTGTGCAGTAACAGGGTCAGTGGGAAATGGATGGGTTTGGTTTCTGTGAGAGTGCAAACTGAGGCCTCTCTTTGCTTCAGCCTATCAGTGCAGTAATGACCTTCGTATCTGCTCCGTGAACTGAGACCTGTTAGAGCGCTCTTTAATTTGGTCCGCAACATAGTGGCCTCTTCTTCACACTGATCGCAGACCTGCTTTCATGATAGCACAGACATTGGAGGCATTTGGAGAATCTGTGCTACATCTTCAGTAAGACTGAAAAAGACTTGAAGTAACGCACTTGTTTACTCGTGTTTACTGTAGTACATTTACTTAAAGTAGTTGGAATTGAAATTGTAGTCTAGTGAATATTTGAATCACTTTATATATGACTGGAAGTCATAACAGGGAGTCAAGACTGAAGCCAAAATGTTTCAGAGGCCCTCTAGTGGCTTGCCAGGTACAGTTTTTAACCCAGCCCATTCCCACGTTCATGAATAAGTGACAATAAAAATTTCAATCTAAGTTACATCTTCACAGATTACTTTTAGGAAAGTATCCTGTTATTTTTACGTTTTGTTGACACTGATATGTCTTATATGTTTCTCCCATTTGCTGATGAGGTGATTGATGGGTTTGGACATGCCAGTCAAGCCTCATGAACATAAACACACACAGACATAAAACCTTTGACTGTTCTGTAGCAAACACATGTCCAGTTCTAAAAAGACCCTCAGCATGGAACTTACAGAATGATTCTGTTGCTCATTTTGATGTCCACTTTAGCTAGCTTGTTGCAGCGATATTACACCCAGCATGAGTAAATTCAATTTAATTAAATTGTATTTGTATTGTGCTTTTAACAAGGGACATTTTTCCAAAGCAATATAAAAATTCTGAATTAAAATAAGAAAATTTTAAATTAAAATTTATTTTTATCCCTAATGAGCAATTTAGAGCCAACGGTGGCAAGGAAAAACTCAGTTGAGGGAAGAAACCTTAAGAGGAATCAGATTCAAAAGGGAATCTTTTTTGGTGAAAATAAATAATTTCCTTAAGTAAATCATTAATGAGGTGATGACATAAACCCTAGTAAATGACATAATAATGTATTGACTGCATGACCTTAGTTCTAAAGATTCTAAATATCTTGATAAGGTTAGCCATATAATTGAAGTTTAACTTCACTCATTTTTAATTGAAGTCCACTGACAACACAAGCAGAGCACTTCTCCATTCAGATGAGTTACGTACCGCAAGTGTCAGAGCAGCTATTGTATAAAATTTCTTTCTTATAAAATACTTGCTTATAAAATAGATTTTGTTGAGTGTAAATGTTGACTGCTGCTTATCGTTTCAGTTAGTACATCACGTTAACTACTTATGCTTACATTTTACTTCAGTTTAAATGATGGATCATCTCAGCTAGCTAGCCTTAGCAGTTCAGTCAGTCCTGACTCAGAGCTCTAAAATCATTTTCTGACACCAATTTCTGCACAATAGCACCAACCATTATGTCCCCAAAAGACTTCAGAAATGCACAATAGGAGTGAATGTTGCCATACTGTCCACTCATATGGGTCACGCGTCAAGCAAGTGGTTAAGACTGTGGGTTGTTTATAAGAAGGTCAGGGTTCAAGCGCCAGCACTGCTAAGCTGCCAATGTTGGGCACCTGAGCAAAGCCCTTAGCCCTCCTTGCTCCAGGGGCACTGTATTATATAAGCCCCTGTTCTCTGACACCAACCACCACAGTTGGGTTATGTGAAGACAAGAATTCCACTGTGCTGTAATGTACTGCATGTGTCAATAGTAAAGGCTTTTCTGCCCCAATTTCATTTATTACATTTATTACAACACATGTTGTATACATAGAGACAGTGAATAGAGTGTACATTTCTCAATTACTTGAGTAAATTTGTAAGACAATCACTGCAGAATTGCATTGCTCCATTTTATTCAACTATGCAACTTTTTCCCTATAGTTCTGTGAAAGTTCTACTCACTAGAGATTTTTATTTATCTAGCACTTGAATGCCAGCAACACCTTTACAAGAGGCCACACATTTTATTATACATCTATATTTTGTATTGATTATTTAACACAGGTGCTTAGGGCCTATCCCTGTGTACTCAGGGGACTAAGCGGGGTAGCATCCCATTACAGAGTACAATTGCACATACACACACACGCACACACATGCACACACACATACAAAAAAACAAACAAACAAAAAAAAAAACAACAACATTTAAACACTGTGTACAATTTAGAGATGCCAATATCTCCATAACAATGTCTTTGACCAAAATACTCAATTTACCTAACCCTAAGAAACCCATGAAGCATGGTAGTCGAAGCCCCAACCCCAAGGGAAGCATAGGAAAACATAGTAACTACTATGCTAATCATATTTTACTACACAAACGCTAATCTAACATGGTCACATTTGTGTGGTTATTGGAGTTATTTTAGGCTTTCTGACAGATTTGAATCAGTCTGGTTACTGTCCTCTGATCGCGTTCATCAACAAGGTGTTACTGCTGAGTGTAAACACTGGAGACTGCTGTGTGTAAAAATCTCAGAAAAACAGTTTCTGAAATACTCAGACCAGCCCATCTGGCACCTTCAGTCATGCCACAATGGGATCAGAAATTAGCCCAGTTCTGATCTGTAATCTGAGCATTAATTTAGCTTTTAATCTGGATCTGCATGATTTTATGTATCGCACTACTGCTACGTGATTTGCTGATTGAATACAGTAAGAACTATTAAAGTGACTAGTGGGTGTATATAATTTATTTAAAGAGTAGCATGGTACACTTAAAGGAAAAGAAAAGCTTCATAATTCACTGTTCTCGGTTTTATAAAGGCTTTTTTTGGAACCTTTTCTAAAAGCATAGAGCTCATTTGAGTTTGTTCTACTAAGAACTTGATACTAGATGAGACACAACTGGGATACTGGGATAATTGTGTTACTAAGAATACTTACCCCACTTCTGCTTAAGTATGGTTTGTGACTACCCATCTCTGGATTGTATTATCATGTTAGCAAACTACCGCTTTTATATACTATATATATCTCTATCCTTCTTCTGTCTGTAGGAGGCGCTGTCCGTGGTGAGTGAGGACCAATCTCTGTTCGAGTGTGTCTACAGCGTGGCCCAGCAGGCCAAGCCAGACATGACAGCATCAGCAGTGAGTGAGTATGGCCAGAGTAAGCTGAGTCCACGAGCCACGCAGCAGGACTGGCTCACCCCTCCGTCTGGTCGTGTCACCATCAAGATGGAATGCAGCAATGGAGGAGGAGCAGGAACCACAGGAGGAGGAGGAGGAAGAGTGGGTCAGGTGAATGGCTCTAGGTGAGCACCACAATTGGCTTATATTGTGTTTAACTGACATTTACCACATTGTATAAGCAGTTCTAGGCTGCTTCGTTCATTTTCTAGTGATTTGATCTAACTTGCCTGCCACACATTACTTTGGCACTAGTGAAATTTTCCACTCTATTGGTGGCTGCTGGATTTCATTTCTGCTCATTGGGCAAAACAATGGGTTTGCCTAAGTCATAGCTTGTAGAAGTTTGGGTGCGGATGTAGGCTTGGTTACTAGCAAAAGTGTAAGTCTGCCAGTCTTGCTTAAAACTGATACTTGAGAAGTATGCTACTGGTGCAGAAATGAAGGGTGGTCTGTGTGGTAGAGAAATGGCTGTTTGGGCTTCGTGACCTGGAATTCATCCATCAAGAACCGTTGGCAGCACAGGAGCCAAATTCACACAGGGATCTGACTCCACCAGCATGCACATATACAGACACACAGACGCAGTGACACGTCGAGCTGCAGCCGAATCCCAAATTCAAAACAGCTGTTTTTATTAAACTCTCACTTTACCTTATGGCCTTTAAATATTTAAAACATAATAAACACACTAGAGAAACAGACAGAAGAGATTTGGACCTGAAGACATGTTGAGCACTAAACAAAGAATGACACATACATTCATACAGCACATAGAGCAGGAGAGACAGGAATATAATGGAATATGAGCTTTTTAACGCGAGTATGAAGCCCTATTCTATTGCAACTAAAAATTTGTGTCATCAAATTAGACCAAAAATTATATTAAATACTTTTCTGCAGTCTGTCTTTGTGGTTAAGCTAAACTAGCTAAGCTAGATGATATAAATGGTAATTCAAAATAGATTTGTCACTGAGAAGATATCTTTTAAAAAAGTGAGAGACAGGGATATACAGTAAAATGATGATGTGCTAATACCCTATTACTGGGCCTGCATTATATGTGCAAGTGTCTTGTTCACCTCATTTTATGAGAAGATTCAGAAAGCATCCCTTTCTTCTAATAGAGTAGGCAATATTAGTTGATATCGGATTTATAAACACATGAGAGGAAAACTGAGGTTTTTACTGTCAATTTACTTTGATATTAGGGTTCTAACACTGAGTCTACTAGCTAGCTTGCTAAATTGTTAAGTCATGAGATAGATAATGCTTTGTGCCTAGCAACAGTCTTCTTATGTCCATAAGCATGTCAATATTTTCCCCAGAGCTGAGAGTGAACACCCAGGTTTAGTGAAATCACACTGGTGTTAACCTCAACCGTTTTTTATCCATTGGAGCCATCAGAATAGCCCATGTGTGTAGAAAATGTAAAGTTGAATGACAAGTTTATCATCTATTCACCTTTATTCTTGTTAATATTCACACAAAGTTTCATTTGAATCCACCAAGAGACCATGAAGCGCTTGTGTTTTCATTTTTTGTCCCTTTATCTTTGTGTACTTGGTCATATTTATTATTCAGCTCTTTATCAAAGAGAACAAAGAGAAAAAGAACAAAGTCACCACATGGTTTTACGGCCACTTTTCCCAGTCTGACAGAAATTCTTGGATGACACCATGTGACACCATGTGATCTTCTGCCCAACCTGCTCAACTCTAAAAAAAGTGGGAACTGATCCTAGGACACAAATTACAATATGGTTACCATCCTGCTGTTCAACTCAGAGACATTTTGAAGTTTTCTTGCAACACGGCCTGTCATACAGATTCTAGACTGAGCAGTTTTTCTGTTGAAGGACTTGTCATGCTCAATTACTTAAATAGCGTAGATGTAAATGAGAACAAACTGGTGAGTGTGTTCTAAAAAAAATGCTTCAGTGGCTCTTGATGGAGTCTGCAGTCATAGGCGTTTACGAGTGTGCTAGTGAAACCGAGGACTCTTTTGGGATTTTAGTATGGCTTTGGTGGAGGACATGGAGAGGTTTTAGATGATCAGATACGCTGCAGCATTTTAGTCATTTGGAAGGTGAAAGAATCTGAGTGTACGTGTGTTTTTAAGAGTTTGTGCATATAAATGAAGGTTATGCATGTATACTACAGATTTGAAGCGTCTGTAGTCTATAACGAGCAGTGTAACATGACTGAAAACCCGCCGTGAGCTGCTGTTCTTAAGCAAGCCAATAGGTGGCTAACACATGAACGGGATAGTAAGAAGAGCTGCAGGCTGTTCGTGTCCTTGGCAAGCTCTTCTGAGCCTAATGGGAAATTCCAGCAGTGATCCTGCACATCTGCTGCCTCAGGCCTGGGCCAGACTGCATACGGCAATTTATGAATACAAATGTCCTCTCGGAGACAGTGAGACTTCTAAGTGCCAGTCTCATCCTCGGTCAGCTGAAACTGTTACCTGTATTTTGAATTATTTAGGCACATTATATGTCTATGTCATCAGTGACAGATGGTCCCACACTTGCAAATATGCTTCATTTGTTTGAAAAGCAGAAATTGATAAGGAAAAAGCCACATTAACTTGCTCTTCCAACTTGTTTTTTTCATAAGATCAGGTATGTACACTTGGACTGTCTTCCAGCTGGATAACAGGGACTCCAGGAAAAAATGCATGGCTGTCAGCAAAAAGTCTCACCTCTTTTAATATGTGTGGTGTTCAGTTTTATAGAACTATTTTGGATATCACCTTCCATTTCCAGAATATGACAGGTTCCTTTGTAATAATCACTGAGTGCATGTTTGTACATAAAATGTTTGTAAGTCATTTGCAAAATGAAAAAATCAAAAACTCCAAGTAGCCACATCTCATGCCAGCACCATAAAAATAAAGTAAATGTGGCCACATTTCGGTTGCAAATGCCACAGGATCGCTGACCAAACAGGAAGTGGTGGTCATGCAGGCGCAAACATTCACTCACAAGATGTTTAGCTCATAATGAAAAGCAGCAGTGGATCCTGGAAGCAGAAAGCCTATAAATTTATTATGTGTAGCTCCTTCAGTCTTCATTTTCTGGCCTTCAGAGCTGTAACGCTCAGCAGAGATCAGAGATGATTTACTTAAAATTTATAGACTTCTGTATGTCTGCCTGCTATCCTTTATCCCAGTCTGTAGAATTATTTGATCAAATACTAAGATTATGGCTATATTTCACAAAATCATAATTTGTGTGTGTGTGCTTGTGCGTGTGTTTGCAGGAATTCTCCAGATGACTGCAGTGTAGGAAAAGGAAAAATGGCAAGTGGAGGTGATGGTGCTCCTATGACCTACAGCAGCTACATGGAGGACAAACATGCTGCCCCTCCCAATATGACGACCAACGAGCGCAGAGTTATTGTACCTGCAGGTCTCTCTCTCTCTCTCTCTCTCTCTCTCTCTCTCTCTCTCTCGCTCTCTCTCTCTCTTTCTCACACACAAATGCACACACGCCACACACACACTTCCATGCATTAAACTCTACAACTCAATATCTTCTGATTCCTGGATTTATTTACTTATATTTGCTCAAATCCTACCAGTAAGATCTGATAGAACATACACTCTACAACACGAGCATAATTAATACACCAATTGAACGGTAGGGATTAGACCCTATTGATGTCATAGTGAAATTGTCTGATCTGTGTGTATAGTCAATAAGAAGACTTAAAAGTATTAAAAGGTCGTTAAAAGGCTGATTCTGAACAACAGGAAGTTAAGAGATGGTCTCAAATATAATTGATAATGGATGAAGTAGCTATGAGTGTGTGCGTGTGTGTGTGTGTGTGTGTGTGTGTGTGTGTGTGTGTGTCATCCCTCACTGGACTTAAATATATACATCCTTTAACATACCATCTTTGTGAGTTGTTTTGTTCTGCGTTATGCATGTGTATGCCAAGCTTTTGTGTGTGTGTATGTGTGTGTGTTCATATGCGTGCATATGCCAAGCTTTCTCATGTTGAGCAATGCACTCTGTCCCCAAAAGCCCAAATGCAACTTCCTCCTCAGCTGAAGTTGACAGGCACAGTGAAGCAGCATGTTTAGTGCATCCTGTTTTCACTCTAAAGAGGGACAATGGACACAGGGGACGCAGGAATGCAGCGGCAGGAAGCACATCCCTAAGTGCACAGGGCTGAACAGATTTGTGAGCTCTCACTCGTAAATGGAGGGTCAGTAGAGCTCAGTGGGACTAAGAAAGGATAAGAAGGTTTAATAAAGGTTAAAACAACACATCCTTACACAGACTGGTACAGTGACATCTGACTGTAACTTTCTGTGCTTTGTTCAGGGATTCGCCAAGTTTTACGCATAACAAGTAATGATGCCCTGCTCGATCAGAATAGAATCAGTATTAGCTCATTTTAATTTTAGAGCCTCGGAATATTAATAATGTAACCATGAAAGGTTTTTTGTCCAAAAAAGTTCTGAAAAAGGTCCCTACATACTATTCCAAGTTGATCGTATTTGATTGCTACTTTTTAAATTTTTGATGCGCTGACATTTTTGAAATCTTAAAAATTCTGTACATTAGCTTAGAAATTAATATATCATTCATTCAGCACAAAGAGCCTGTTTAAATTGAAGCAGTAACTGAGTTAAACTGAACTGGCAACCCTGTTAGATCCTGAGCTTTAAGGTAGCAATGCTACTCAATGCCCCACCAGGCAGTCTGTAAGCTTCACTTCTTCTAATCTGTTAAAAATCAGGTTCAATAGGGAATCACTAGGGCCCTGAGCTGGGAGAAATTTCCACCAATGATGATTCATTTATCATGGTGACTTAGGCATGGTAGTGCAATGGGTAGGCTTTAATATCAGGTTCCTCTCTGTTTCATATACAACATACAAAAACCCCATTCATCCATCCTTCTATTTCTGTACCACTATCCTACAAAGAGTCATGTTGAACCTGGAGTCTGACAGGGTGTCAGTCCTTTGCAGAGCACAATCACACACTCGCACACCCATTCACACATAATTTAGAAAGGCATGCCATCTCTATGGCATTTGTCTTTGTACTGGGGAAATAAACCTGAGTACCTGAAGTGCAGGGAGACCATGCAAACTCTCTGCACATAGGGTGGAGAAGGGAATCAAACCCCCAACCCTAAAGTGCGATTCAAACATGATAACCACAATGGCCCCTACGATATAAATACATTGTAGTGTGTGTGTGTGTGTGTGTGTGTGTGTGTGTGTGTGTGTGTGAGTGTGTGTGTGTGGTGCCCTGCAATGTGCAGGTGTCCCATCTGGAGTGTATTCCTACCTCATGTTGTTCCTATGATGGCCTACGGTTCCATCACAACCGTAACCAGTATAAAGTGCTTATGAAATAGTTTGAGTGCAACAGTATGCATATGGTTTATACGTTATTTTGTGTATGTGTGTGGTTGTAGACCCCACACTATGGACACCAGATCACGTGCGTCAGTGGTTGGAGTGGGCTGTAAGGGAGTATGGCTTGCTGGAGGTGGATGTCTCGCTCTTCCATAACATCGATGGCAAAGAACTCTGCAAGATGAGCAAAGAGGACTTCCAGAGACTAACACCCAGCTACAATGCTGACATCCTACTGTCTCATCTCCACTACCTACGGGAGAGTGAGTGCCTTACACAAACACACACAAACACACACACACACAAACACACACACACAAACACACACAGTGGGTGTATCTAGTTGTCAGCATTTCATTATTATTAATTAATATTTATGAAAAATACTGACAATGATTCAGTCAGAAATACGTAGAAAGAGTTGCACAGAAAGAGAGAGAGTGTGTGTGTGTGTGTGTGTGTGTGTGTGCGAGAGAGAGAGAGAGAGAGAGAGAGAGAGAGAGAGAGAGAGAGAGAGAGAGAGAGAGAGAGAGAGAGAGAACTAGGAAAAGCGAGGGATGCCTCTTTTCCTTCCCAGCATTCTCCCTTTTGAATTAGGTATAAAACTCACATTCCCTAGTTATTAACGCACACACACACACACACACACTCGTGCGCACATATTCACACATTTATCACATTCTGGGGTCTACCTCATTTTTGTACCCTTATGGGGTCCACCCTTTCCAAAGGTCCTACAACTCTGTAAAAAATCAAATAAAATTCCTAATCACAAATATCACTTCAATTTACAAAAATTCTAAACTTTTTCAAAAAAGGATTTTGGCCCCCTGTGGGGCCCGGTTTCTAGCATGGTACCCTTGTGAGGTCCACTTTCACACACACACACATTTCAAGTTTTTATAGCTTGAAGAAGGACCAAAAAAATTATCTGGAGATATTAGGAGTTTCTTTGTATGAACTTGATTAAATACAGGACCTATTAAATACATCCTCTACATATTATATCCATTTATTTTGCACCAACCGACATACCTGATTGTCACCTGATTGTCACGATGGTAATGACCCCTGGTGCAAATTCATGGTGAATTTCCAAATCAAACCTCTCAAACACCATACTGTGTTAAAATCAGGCTTTGCCAGACTAACCAAAAGTAATATTTTACATCAAACATGGCATAAAATAGTCTCTTAACAACAGGTTTTGTCCTCAAGAAGCATGTATTTATGTTTGAAAAAGTGCAGTGCCACATAAATTAGAACAGTGTGCACATAGTTTCAGTACAAAAAAATATGTAAATAAAATATACAGCTTTCAGAACAAGGACAATTAATACAACTAAAACAAAATAATAACCACTATTAAAAAAGTGATTAGACAAAACACAATCTTTTATTGGACTTTTCTCCTGTGGGAAGCAATGCGGTTTTTAACAAAATATTTTACTGCTTTCCAGTCTCTGCTTCCAAGGGCTTCAGGTTCTGCAGCAATGCACTGCTGACAGTCTTCCTTACCTGGTACTTCATTCATTACTAGGAACCTTCTCAAATGCCTTTCAACTGCAGAACATTCTTCTGGTCCCCAGCTTCTTTTTATTGCAGTTTGTTTGCCTAGGTAGAAAGAAAAAGAAAGTTAGCCCATTCTTGACCAACTACTAAAAATAGCTGTTTAAGGTAAATCTCCACAGATTTTGTTCTGCGACAGTTTGAAACACAAAATATGGAGTAGATTCTATCTACATGGCTACACAAGACAGCAAAATTATCACATTTTTAGCATAACTAGTAGACTGTGTGCTTTAACTCCCTTTATTTGAATATATTGTCTTCTGGGAAGGTAGGATTCTGACTTTTGTGTACTATCTACTTAACTTACTTTGTTCTAGAGTAGTGTGATTTGAATTTTGTTATGTTATAGCATTGTTGATCTTATAGTGTTGGCAATGATTATAGTGATAGGCAATGATTCGCTCAGCAGTCCGGACTACCCTCTGTAGTCTCCTGAGGTCGGATTGGCACAACTGTTGTCAAGGCACAACTTGTTTTCAACCTGCCCAAGTTCTCGCATACCACCCCTCTGCTGCTCTCTCTCCGATGGCTTCTGGAAGCTGCATGCATTAGATTCAACACACTGATGCTTGCCTACAAATCCAAAAATGGACCAGCTCCCTCTTACCTCAAAGCCCTCATCACTCCTCATGCTGCACCTTACACCCTCAGATCTACAGCACTGCCCCAACATCTATCAGGGTAAGTGGTAAGTTTACTACAAGACTCTTTTCTGTTCTGGCAACAAGGTGGTGAAATGAACTTCCCCTACGGGTCCGGACAGTTACAGTAAGTCACTCGCTGTTTTCAAACGACGGTTGAAGACCTACTTATTCAAGTAGCACTTCAACTAGCACTTTCTTCCTTGTTTGTTGTATGTGTGTATTTAAAAATAATAATACATTTAAAAAAAAAAACTGTAATTTAGTGATTTAGACTCATGGTATCTTAAGTATTTAACCTAGTAAGCCAGAGTTAATGTATTCAATGATAGAGACTTAAAAGCACTTTGTACATTGCTCTGGATAAGGGTGTCTGCCAAATTCTGTAAATGCCATTGCTCTGCAAGGCTGTTTTCATTCAAACATTTTCTTGTACTGTAAAAGAAGAAAACCCTATAGATGTCAACTTGGCTCAGCTTTGTACCACTCACTCCCATGTAAAGTGGTGCATGAGGTTTCAAACTGTCCATCAATCTGTTTTGCTCATTTGAACTCACCTCTCTTTCTTGATTGCTTGGTCTTGCTTTTGGCAGTGGAGGTAAGTACTGCCTGGGCTTCATCTGGTTTTATGAGTTCAGCAACAGTTTTCACAGGTGTGACTTTTTTGTTTCCAGTACGTCTGGCAAGCTCTGAGTTTTTGACGAACATACTGGTGTTCTCTCTTTAATTTTTCATTCTTCTTGAACAGTCTATAACCATACTCAAGTATGTGACCGTCTTGCGTAATAGCAACTGTAGTCATATCTTGATTCATGCCACTTAAGGACTGCCAATATGCATCAGAAAATCCTTTTGGAGCATTTTCTGCAAAAACACACAACGCTTGAACTCTTGTTTTCCTTGGTTTGGATTTCTGAGGCTTGAATTTGCAGGCCTGAAAATGTCGCCACATTGCTCTTCTTTTGAACAAACCATAGTAGTACACACAATGCATGAATTCTTGTCCCTCCATTTGCTTCTTCGGTTGCTTCCACGGAATGAGTTTGCCTTCCTGGCTCTGCAAAACTTCGGTATTATATTCAAAGTTCCCTTTATTTCGGATAAGGTCTAATTGTAGTCGTCTTTCTTTTGAATTTTTTGGGAGACTAAATGCTTTTGCAACTTCAGTTTTATCACTGTGTTTACGCATCAAGTGTCTGGACATTTTCTGAACCACCTGTCCACAATACAAGCAGTGATGCTTCTTGTTATAACTTCTTGCACCATCATTTGTCTTCAAAACTGGGTCAACAAAGATACAGTCCTCTTTTTCAAAAGACAGTGAACACCTCTTATTTGTAGAATATGTTTGCACCCCTTCCTCATCATTCATGATAGCTTTGCTTTGAATAGGGCTTTTACTGGAATACTTAAAGCTGTTCTGACTGGAAGACTTGCTTGTGCTCTGACTGGAAGACTTGCTCGTGCTCTGACTGGAAGACTTGCTCGTGCTCCGGCTGGAAGACTTGCTCGTGCTCCGGCTGGAAGACTTGCTCGTGCTCCGGCTGGAAGACTTGCTCGTGCTCTGGCTGGAAGACTTGCTCGTGCTCTGACTGGAAGACTTGCTTGTGCTCTGACTAGCTAGTTCCAAGCTGCTGTCACTGTCTGTGCTTCGGTCCTTGGGATTTGGAATATATTCATCTCCACTATCTACATCTGAATCATCTGATCCTACAAAGCTCATCTGTATCTTAAGAAGATAAAAACAACAAATTACTCATCCAAATTAATGTGTTTCTTACTATCTACACTAATGTGTCTTTTCTGTAGGGATGGGGTGCATTCTACAAGCTCTATAAAATTCATAGTACTTTCAGTTTGTGTAAATTTAAAAATACGAAAGAAATGCTGTTTATTAAGCCTAATCTGAGTGTGTTAAATGGTAAGCATAAAAGGCACACCTTGGCATAAATCTACTAACATATTTGGGAAAATATTAATGCAAGAACATATTGATCCATTTAAAAAGCAATAAAAAACCAACCAACAACAGTAACAGACAAGCAATGATCGTTTGTATTTATGCGACACAGGCAAGTGCGTCACTCAAATTAGTGAACACTGAGTTTGAGTGGTGCTATGCCTTTAGCGATAATATAAAAGTGTAAGAATAAAGCTTACCGGATGGCAACAGCCTCGCTTCGGCCTTTGTAAAGTCATTTTTGAACTAAAAGTGGAAGGATTCTCAGTATCGTCACTGTCAGTTGAATCATAGAGAGCATCAGAGAAATCAAGTACTGGTTTCTGCATAAAGGGAGATATGTCAATCTACAGTTATCCACTATTATTCATAATTTATTAAAATCAACTAAAGGGAAACAATTTTGAGGGAAAGTTTCTTTCAACTAGTTATTAGTATCAAAAGTGGCCGGGAAATACCAGAAAGCTTTTGGTCCTTTTGAGCTTTGGAACAGTATCATCTGTTTGCACACTGGAATGGTCTTTAACAGAATCTACGTCATCAGTTTCATCCACTATACTCTCATTGGAATCATAAAGAGGATCAGAAATGCCCTAAACTCCAACCATCTAAAATAGGATGTTACATAACAGAGTTATGTCAGGGTTTTTCTAATAAAATCACAAGTAAAGGATTTTTTTTTTATACCAGTGGACATTTTACTAGCTGCAAAAGTATTTGAGGCATACAAGAATGTTTTCAACTTTATCATGGTGTACAGTCAAGAGATTGGTCTTTCATACTAAACACACTGAGTTCAGCAGAATTTGAATAATCCATAGTAACAACGCAAATAATCGCATAGGCACTACAAGCTGAGAGTAATGATGCAAGTAAATATATCTAAAATATTCGTCATTACCTGTGTACCACCTTTTGGGGTGTTTGAATCATGATAGGAACTCTCAGGCTCTATTGGTACAAAAGAAGCCTGTTTACCTTTATCTATTGTCACCTAAAATATAGATCTAAACTAAAAATTAATTACACGCTAATAGCAAACATTAATGTGTAGAGTAATCCCATGCAAAATCATTTCTACAGCAGTATATAACAGAGCCCAGTGTACACATTCTCAGATGAGGTTGGTTTAAGACAAGTATCTAAAACGGGATTGCTTTCAATCCCCTACATGTTATTGTGGTACCTGTTGGAACGTCTATAAAAGTCCATTAAATGGACTTTTATAGACGTTCCAACAGGTATCACAATAACATGTAGGGGATTGAAAGCAATCCCGTTTTAGATACTTGTCTTAAACCAACCTCAGCTGAGAATGTGTACAATTATGCATGTAATACGTCAGGTTTTGATACTGAAAGCTGTTGCCCAAATGAAATGTAATCACTTAAAGTAAGGTCCAATCGGAAGGGCCCCATAAGGACAAGACTAGAAACAAGGGAGTGTGTGTGAAGATAAGTCGAACAACAAAACCTACAAATCTGTTCAGGCGGGCCCCACAAGGGCAACACTAGAAACGTACGTGTGTAAGTATGACTAGAGACATCAGGGCTGGACTGAAAGGGTGTTTGTCAGAATAAGTCCAATACCCAATGACCTACCCTGTAAAGTGAAGTCAAAATACCAAAACGAACAACTGCCTGTCTTGGTTGTGGAACTACATAGGGTACAATTCAAGATAAATAGTAAAGACAGCCTCCACATCATTCCATTACCTGTGTGTTAGCATCATCCCCCTGGGATTTTTGTAGGGTACTCAGATCAGAGACCATCTCAGAGTCTGCTGCCACAGGAGAAGGCTGCTTATTGGTCACCTGAAAGACAGAACAATACTATGAGCATGTAATTCACTCTTAGTCATCATGAATGTGGAGATACACAGACGTTCCATCAATAGAGTCATGCAAAATCATTTCTACAGCGGTATATAACAGAGCCCAGTGCCTTTAATGGACTTTTATAGACGTTCCAACAGGTACCACAATAACATGTAGGGGATTGAAAGCAATCCCGTTTTAGATACTTGTCTTAAACCAACCTCAGCTGAGAATGTGTACAATTATGCATGTAATACGTCAGGTTTTGATACTGAAAGCTGTTGCCCAAATGAAATGTAATCACTTAAAGTAAGGTCCAATCGGAAGGGCCCCATAAGGACAAGACTAGAAACAAGGGAGTGTGTGTGAAGATAAGTCGAACAACAAAACCTACAAATCTGTTCAGGCGGGCCCCACAAGGGCAACACTAGAAACGTACGTGTGTAAGTATGACTAGAGACATCAGGGCTGGACTGAAAGGGTGTTTGTCAGAATAAGTCCAATACCCAATGACCTACCCTGTAAAGTGAAGTCAAAATACCAAAACGAACAACTGCCTGTCTTGGTTGTGGAACTACATAGGGTACAATTCAAGATAAATAGTAAAGACAGCCTCCACATCATTCCATTACCTGTGTGTTAGCATCATCCCCCTGGGATTTTTGTAGGGTACTCAGATCAGAGACCATCTCAGAGTCTGCTGCCACAGGAGAAGGCTGCTTATTGGTCACCTGAAAGACAGAACAATACTATGAGCATGTAATTCACTCTTAGTCATCATGAATGTGGAGATACACAGACGTTCCATCAATAGAGTCATGCAAAATCATTTCTACAGCGGTATATAACAGAGCCCAGTGCCTTTAATGGACTTTTATAGACGTTCCAACAGGTACCACAATAACATGTAGGGGATTGAAAGCAATCCCGTTTTAGATACTTGTCTTAAACCAACCTCAGCTGAGAATGTGTACAATTATGCATGTAATACGTCAGGTTTTGATACTGAAAGCTGTTGCCCAAATGAAATGTAATCACTTAAAGTAAGGTCCAATCGGAAGGGCCCCATAAGGACAAGACTAGAAACAAGGGAGTGTGTGTGAAGATAAGTCGAACAACAAAACCTACAAATCTGTTCAGGCGGGCCCCACAAGGGCAACACTAGAAACGTACGTGTGTAAGTATGACTAGAGACATCAGGGCTGGACTGAAAGGGTGTTTGTCAGAATAAGTCCAATACCCAATGACCTACCCTGTAAAGTGAAGTCAAAATACCAAAACGAACAACTGCCTGTCTTGGTTGTGGAACTACATAGGGTACAATTCAAGATAAATAGTAAAGACAGCCTCCACATCATTCCATTACCTGTGTGTTAGCATCATCCCCCTGGGATTTTTGTAGGGTACTCAGATCAGAGACCATCTCAGAGTCTGCTGCCACAGGAGAAGGCTGCTTATTGGTCACCTGAAAGACAGAACAATACTATGAGCATGTAATTCACTCTTAGTCATCATGAATGTGGAGATACACAGACGTTCCATCAATAGAGTCATGCAAAATCATTTCTACAGCGGTATATAACAGAGCCCAGTGCCTTTAATGGACTTTTATAGACGTTCCAACAGGTACCACAATAACATGTAGGGGATTGAAAGCAATCCCGTTTTAGATACTTGTCTTAAACCAACCTCAGCTGAGAATGTGTACAATTATGCATGTAATACGTCAGGTTTTGATACTGAAAGCTGTTGCCCAAATGAAATGTAATCACTTAAAGTAAGGTCCAATCGGAAGGGCCCCATAAGGACAAGACTAGAAACAAGGGAGTGTGTGTGAAGATAAGTCGAACAACAAAACCTACAAATCTGTTCAGGCGGGCCCCACAAGGGCAACACTAGAAACGTACGTGTGTAAGTATGACTAGAGACATCAGGGCTGGACTGAAAGGGTGTTTGTCAGAATAAGTCCAATACCCAATGACCTACCCTGTAAAGTGAAGTCAAAATACCAAAACGAACAACTGCCTGTCTTGGTTGTGGAACTACATAGGGTACAATTCAAGATAAATAGTAAAGACAGCCTCCACATCATTCCATTACCTGTGTGTTAGCATCATCCCCCTGGGATTTTTGTAGGGTACTCAGATCAGAGACCATCTCAGAGTCTGCTGCCACAGGAGAAGGCTGCTTATTGGTCACCTGAAAGACAGAACAATACTATGAGCATGTAATTCACTCTTAGTCATCATGAATGTGGAGATACACAGACGTTCCATCAATAGAGTCATGCAAAATCATTTCTACAGCGGTATATAACAGAGCCCAGTGCCTTTAATGGACTTTTATAGACGTTCCAACAGGTACCACAATAACATGTAGGGGATTGAAAGCAATCCCGTTTTAGATACTTGTCTTAAACCAACCTCAGCTGAGAATGTGTACAATTATGCATGTAATACGTCAGGTTTTGATACTGAAAGCTGTTGCCCAAATGAAATGTAATCACTTAAAGTAAGGTCCAATCGGAAGGGCCCCATAAGGACAAGACTAGAAACAAGGGAGTGTGTGTGAAGATAAGTCGAACAACAAAACCTACAAATCTGTTCAGGCGGGCCCCACAAGGGCAACACTAGAAACGTACGTGTGTAAGTATGACTAGAGACATCAGGGCTGGACTGAAAGGGTGTTTGTCAGAATAAGTCCAATACCCAATGACCTACCCTGTAAAGTGAAGTCAAAATACCAAAACGAACAACTGCCTGTCTTGGTTGTGGAACTACATAGGGTACAATTCAAGATAAATAGTAAAGACAGCCTCCACATCATTCCATTACCTGTGTGTTAGCATCATCCCCCTGGGATTTTTGTAGGGTACTCAGATCAGAGACCATCTCAGAGTCTGCTGCCACAGGAGAAGGCTGCTTATTGGTCACCTGAAAGACAGAACAATACTATGAGCATGTAATTCACTCTTAGTCATCATGAATGTGGAGATACACAGACGTTCCATCAATAGAGTCATGCAAAATCATTTCTACAGCGGTATATAACAGAGCCCAGTGCCTTTAATGGACTTTTATAGACGTTCCAACAGGTACCACAATAACATGTAGGGGATTGAAAGCAATCCCGTTTTAGATACTTGTCTTAAACCAACCTCAGCTGAGAATGTGTACAATTATGCATGTAATACGTCAGGTTTTGATACTGAAAGCTGTTGCCCAAATGAAATGTAATCACTTAAAGTAAGGTCCAATCGGAAGGGCCCCATAAGGACAAGACTAGAAACAAGGGAGTGTGTGTGAAGATAAGTCGAACAACAAAACCTACAAATCTGTTCAGGCGGGCCCCACAAGGGCAACACTAGAAACGTACGTGTGTAAGTATGACTAGAGACATCAGGGCTGGACTGAAAGGGTGTTTGTCAGAATAAGTCCAATACCCAATGACCTACCCTGTAAAGTGAAGTCAAAATACCAAAACGAACAACTGCCTGTCTTGGTTGTGGAACTACATAGGGTACAATTCAAGATAAATAGTAAAGACAGCCTCCACATCATTCCATTACCTGTGTGTTAGCATCATCCCCCTGGGATTTTTGTAGGGTACTCAGATCAGAGACCATCTCAGAGTCTGCTGCCACAGGAGAAGGCTGCTTATTGGTCACCTGAAAGACAGAACAATACTATGAGCATGTAATTCACTCTTAGTCATCATGAATGTGGAGATACACAGACGTTCCATCAATAGAGTCATGCAAAATCATTTCTACAGCGGTATATAACAGAGCCCAGTGCCTTTAATGGACTTTTATAGACGTTCCAACAGGTACCACAATAACATGTAGGGGATTGAAAGCAATCCCGTTTTAGATACTTGTCTTAAACCAACCTCAGCTGAGAATGTGTACAATTATGCATGTAATACGTCAGGTTTTGATACTGAAAGCTGTTGCCCAAATGAAATGTAATCACTTAAAGTAAGGTCCAATCGGAAGGGCCCCATAAGGACAAGACTAGAAACAAGGGAGTGTGTGTGAAGATAAGTCGAACAACAAAACCTACAAATCTGTTCAGGCGGGCCCCACAAGGGCAACACTAGAAACGTACGTGTGTAAGTATGACTAGAGACATCAGGGCTGGACTGAAAGGGTGTTTGTCAGAATAAGTCCAATACCCAATGACCTACTCTCTAAAGTGAAGTCAAAATACCAAAACGAACAACTGCCTGTCTTGGTTGTGGAACTACATAGGGTACAATTCAAGATAAATAGTAAAGACAGCCTCCACATCATTCCATTACCTGTGTGTTAGCATCATCACCCTGGGATTTTTGTAGGGTACTCAGATCAGAGACCATCTCAGAGTCTGCTGCCACAGGAGAAGGCTGCTTATTGGTCACCTGAAAGACAGAACAATACTATGAGCATGTAATTCATTCTTAGTCATCATGAATGTGGAGATACACAGACGTTCCATCAATAGAGTCATGCAAAATCATTTCTACAGCGGTATATAACAGAGCCCAGTGCCTTTAATGGACTTTTATAGACGTTCCAACAGGTACCACAATAACATGTAGGGGATTGAAAGCAATCCCGTTTTAGATACTTGTCTTAAACCAACCTCAGCTGAGAATGTGTACAATTATGCATGTAATACGTCAGGTTTTGATACTGAAAGCTGTTGCCCAAATGAAATGTAATCACTTAAAGTAAGGTCCAATCGGAAGGGCCCCATAAGGACAAGACTAGAAACAAGGGAGTGTGTGTGAAGATAAGTCGAACAACAAAACCTACAAATCTGTTCAGGCGGGCCCCACAAGGGCAACACTAGAAACGTACGTGTGTAAGTATGACTAGAGACATCAGGGCTGGACTGAAAGGGTGTTTGTCAGAATAATTCCCATTACCAAATGAATCACCTTGACTGATAACCAACTCACCTTTATGCGCCACGGCCATTTGGAATCTCCATAGTTGTAATCAAGTTCGGTTCCTGCTTCTATATGCCTCACAGCGAATAAACACAAATGTGGCCTGTCATTTACAATGACTTTTTTCATTACACAATTTGGGAATTTATGGTTGTCATTTACTAGTCTTCCAAGAGACCCATCTTCTTTGGATGCATCAATACTAAATAAAAGTGGAATAAAAAAAAAAAACACTCATTAAAATGTTATTAAGTGACTGAAGTGTATACATCATTCAAAACTGAGTTTCTGTTATCTGGTAATGATTGATTTTTCTGCTACAAATGAAGTAACACATTTAAATATAACTATGAAAGATAAGATTATGCCAAGCTCCGCTATATTGTTTAGCATATGTAACTGGTGCAATCATGTTACTCTACTGACATCATGGTCTTCTCATTTATTAACAAGCCAGTCAGTTTTTTAATGTGGGTCAACAACTCTGTGTCTAAAAGTGTTAATGATGGACAGACAAAAGCATCATATGGGGCCCAAGCCATTTAAACATTAAAAGGACCTTAGTTACATTGGGGTTAATTCGGAATTAATTTGGCTATTAATTGATAACTACGCAGTTTGATATATAAATAAATAAGTTTAACTAACTAAATAATAATGAATACTATAAATGTACACGCTTTTCGTTTTATTAGTAAAAACACGGCTAGCGCTGGTTAGCGTCCGCTAGCCGTGATGTAGCTAACGCTAACGCTAGCGCTAGTCGCGATGTCGCTAATGCTAGCGCTAGTCGCGATGTCGCTAATGCTAGCGCTAGTCGCGATGTCGCTAACGCTAGCGCTAGCCGTGATGCATAGATATATATCTATGGCCGTGATGTCGCTAACGCTAGCGCTACCCGTGATGCATAGATATATATCTATGGCCGTTATGTAGCTAACGCTAGCCGTGTCTGTAGCTAGCGCTAGCTAGCGCTACAGCTAATCTCACAACGGGGCTCGGTGTAGTATGTATCCTACATAAGAGGTATATTGTCGTGTGATAAGTATGTATAATTTCCCCTTGTATATAACTGTACTATAGCTGCAAGTAACTGGGCATCTAATAATAAAAAATGAACAATATGAAATTTAACTCACCTCTTACTCATAACAGCAGGTTCTTTGTCTGTGAAACCTCGTGATGAAGACCATAATTCCTTTCTCTCACAGCAGTAAACCTCATGATATCGTATTATTCAATAAAACTTTATTTAAATGACAAGAGTGTGTGTGAGCTTACACACATTCCAGGACCATCGGACAGGTCCAAATCTACCTAGGGGGCGCTCGAGAACCCAGGTCCCACACACTCGTACCCAGTTTTTGCTACGTTGTGGGCCAAGTAAAAAAAACACATTAGGCATATCAGGGGAGCATCCTGAGCATGTTAAAATGAAAAAACGTTGTGGGGTCCGGCATTTTGGGCCCCACAACGTAGTTGGGCCCCACACCGTTGGTCTACTCCCGGTGACCGGACCCGACAAAGTAAGAAATGTGAGACCACACACACACACACACACACACACACACACACACACAAACACACACACACAAACACACACACACACAAACTGAATACATTTAAGAAGACTGAATGCTGCATGTTGTTAACTTAACTGATTGACTGAATGTTTCATTTGGCATTTTGCAGCTCTATCACACACTGACGCATGTGCAGTACTGACAGCAGGAGCTCTTGATTTATGTTCCCCTCCCATTTTCTGCTACTCTCCCTCTTCCTGTCCCTCTCTCTACCTTTCTCTCCTTCTGTTTCTAACCATCTGATTAGCACACCACAAATTTTTTTTTAGCCTTTTTTTCTTTTTTAATATATTTTGAATTTTGCCATTCCCCTCTTTCAAAAGAATGTTTTCTTCCTCAGCTCCACTTCCCCATTTGACTTCAGACGATGTTGACAAAGCCTTGCAAAACTCGCCACGGTTAATGCATGCACGTAACACAGGTAAGAAGGCTCATGCATCACTCGGCAACTGGACAGGTGCTCTCTGTATGTGCATCACAGCCTACATACTTTTTACTGAAGATCAGCAGCCAAATTGCTGTGCAGAAGAGTTTTTGGCCAGCAGGTGGCACCGTTCGTTTCGGTAGTGCAGATCAGATCAATTTGACATACTTTGTAGAATATGTGGAGTAAGCGGCCAGAGAAATATTTAGTTTTTCTTTACACCAGGGTCTTAAGAAGTGGCCAAACTCTCCATTGGCCAGCTTTAATATGATGACAGGAAACATTCTTGTAGATATATCAAGCACTCTGCTTACAGCCTCTGTCTGTTTTGGGCCTTCAAGTGCATGCTATGCTGTAGTTATTCCCATGTATATTTTATTTTCCTTCTACTTGAAATGCTTGCTAGTTTGGAGTGATACCACTGTCAGAAGTCAGCCGATAAATACAGCTGAGTGCAAACGTTTGTAGAACCTTTGGGGGAAAAAAATAAAGGGGACAATAAAAGTCATTTATCAACACAAATTAACCAAGCAAAATATCTTGTGGGTTTTACAGATGTGCCTTTATTTTCACAATAACCATAGCAAAATAGTGTTTCAAGATATTACTAATAGTGAAAAATTAATGTGATACAAATGTGATATATTCTTTTTATATGAGCAAGGAATATTATCAGGGTTCAATCAGGGTTGATGGAATATCACCTGATTCCAGTAACTCAACTTCAGCAAATATACATTTGAATATCTTTAAGAAGAACACCTTAAAGTTAATATTAAGGCAAAAAAAAAAAATACAGCTTGTCATGTAACTGGCAAACCTGAGTACAAACTGCTCTTTCCTGAAAACGTTCCTTTACTAAAAACTTCAACAAGCAGCTTTACGTCTGACTGTTATAAAGCAGTCACTTCCTTCTTTCAACAATCTTCCTAACACTTACCATCTTATTCATCAATTTAATGAATTACTTTGTTGAATTTAACATTAACAACAACAACAAAAATCAATTTATAATTATGATTCAGTTAGACTCAGCTCCCTGTGTAGGAGGTTTTTAAGAACTAAAGTATTAAAAGGAGAATATTAATCTAAATCTATAATCATTCGATCATTCGAAAAATTATTCAGCACATTTTGTCTGTTCAGATTTAAGTTTTCAGCTTATACTGATATATATATATATATATATATATATATATATATATATATATATATATATATATATATATATATATATATATATATATAAAATGATCTAAAAACTTTAGGCATTATCAAATGTATTTTTGCACTTTTCATCCAAAAACCTTTGAGGATGCAGATCTTTGCACTCAGCTGGATATTGTAGAGACGTGTTGTACATGATCTTGTTGTAATTTGAAGTGTCTTGTGCAGGAGGTGCAAGCTTCATCTTCCCCAATGCTCCCGTCTACCCTCCTGACACCGCCAGAGCCTCTGCAAGACCAGGTTAGCTCGACCTCCGCTTCTTTATTCGTACCCGAGTACTACATGGATGTCATACATGATCTAATGAGGGGGAGAATAGATTTTCAGCAGCGCTGAGTGTCATGTTTAAGTGTGCATATTTAATCATGCACCTGTTTTTTCTCTTTGTTTTGAAGTGTGGCAACTTCACTGCTCCATAATTTACTCCCTGAGGCCAACCCCATAAATTAAACCAGTGCTTAGCTTGCATACACACACACGCACGCGCACACACACACACACACACACACACACACACACACACACATCTGTACATGGCTGGGCAGCAGGAGATTATCTGGAATGAGGAGCTCTGATGCTGATAGACAGACACGGATATAATGCAAACGATCACACAACCACCTGTGGGGTTAAATGTAACTGCATGTAGTATATAGTGTACAATTTCTATCATGATAACATTACATATAAAAAAGCATTCTTATGCCATTTTTAAGACACATTTATCCAGAGTAACTTACATACATCTCATTTATACAACTGAGCAATTAAGGGCTTTTCTCAGTGACCCACGGGTAGCAGCTTGGCTACTACTTAGTTACCACTCCCCTTCTCCTTGTATAGATTTGGCTTATGAAGCTGCCAGACGATCTGCATGGCCATCCCAATCAGCATCAACCAATAAAGGTAAGTTAAATATAAAACAAAATTTTTCCCCCACTTAAATAATAATAATAATAATAATAATAATAATAATAATAAACAATAATAATAATGAATTATCATAATTCTCATAATTGTCAGCTTTATCGTTAAAAAAATAGTAACAAGTTGCAGTAACTGGTTCTTTAGTATCATATATGTATGTATATGTTAGTTTCACAGTCTTCACCAGCCATTGTGACCAAAACAGAGGATCAGAGGCCACAGCTTGGTGAGACGGATTATTTCCTTCATTGTATCAGAGCTGCAATAAGACACAAGCAACTCCCATTTCTCTGTACACTGCAGTCATACAAATGAATATCTAACATTATCTATCATGTAATTATTAAATATTTGTAATACAACTTATGTAATCATCTCACTAACTGAAAACTTCACATGTCAGACCCTTATCAGGTTTTGGGACCGACAAGCAGCAGGCTGGCAAACCCGGGTAATGTTTTTATTATAATGCCATTGACAAGTTTCTTCACTAATGTCAGGAGAGCACAAGTTTGAATCCCGACAATGCCATAGCCATCCATAGCTTTAAGTCAAGAGCACAAAAATGGCTCTAGCTAAAAGAGGCTAGGTAGACCTTTCACAAGAAGGTTTGACTTTGCATGCCTCAGTTGAAGCATGTGATTGATTTGTAGGAATTAACAGGAAATGTGAGGGAAAAAAATAAACCAAATTTACAGGTTGTGAAGTTTTTCTTTCTAGACATATTAGATATTTCTAGACAAGGATTATATAATTATAAAGAAAAAATGATTTAGCACAGTAGATCTGGTTGGATTGTACATTTTTCTGGTCCTGAAATTAACTCCGCCCCCAGATGGAACAGAGCTGCCAATAACTTATATGTATTTTTAACACAGAGGTAATGAAAATGAGGTTTGTCTCACAGGTACCACAGGACACTAAAAACTGTAAAGTGCTTCTTTAAGATTGATTGATGGCGTGGTTATAGTGTGGTACTTACAGTTTATAATGTGGATTCGTTTTTATTTAATCAGTTAAGAAATACAATTTTTTTTTCAGATTTGTCAAAGATTCTCACCTGACCTACACTGAAAAAATTATTATAAACTTTTAAAGGTTATTTTTGTTAATATATTAGAGACTAACCTTTAACCTGCCAAACACCTACTGAACATTCAGCTAATATTCTTTGATAATAATTTTAAAACATTGGCAGTGTGTGAATGTGATGATGTGTATTTGTGTGATTCTCCCCACAGGTTCGGGTCAAATCCAGCTGTGGCAGTTCCTGCTGGAGCTGCTCTCGGACAGCGCGAACTCGAGCTGCATCACATGGGAGGGCACAAATGGAGAGTTCAAGATGACAGATCCAGATGAGGTGGCCCGGCGCTGGGGAGAGCGTAAGAGCAAACCCAACATGAACTACGACAAGCTGAGCCGTGCTCTGCGCTACTACTATGACAAAAACATCATGACCAAAGTGCATGGCAAGCGATATGCCTACAAGTTTGACTTCCACGGCATTGCCCAAGCCTTACAGCCTCATCCTCCTGAGTCAGCCATGTACAAATATCCTTCTGATCTGCCCTATGTGGGCTCCTACCACCCCCATACACAGAAAATGAACTTTGTGCCACCTCACCCTCAGGCGCTGCCCGTCACCTCCTCTGGGTTCTTTGGTCCACCCAACCCTTACTGGAACTCACCTGGAGCTGGTATATACCCCAGTCCACGCCATCCAGCCACCCACATGCCCCCTCACCTGGGCACCTATTACTAGGTGTCTCAGTGTGGGCAGGAAAATAACAGCATCTCTTCTGAGTTGAACTGTAGCACCCCCAAGAGGCTGAAAATAGCAGCTTCATGCTGAGCCAGGAAACTGTATATGGTGGTGGAATTATCCAAAGAAGAGGAGGAAGTAGGAGATGGAGGAAGCACGCAATAACAAACACCAAAAAAAATGTTGTAACTAATCACTTTTAAGAGGTTCTCAATTACATTTAGACCAGCGAGTCTAAATTACATCAATGTAACTGAGGAATGCAAAATAACAATGCAGAAAAAAGTTCCTGCACAATTTGACTACAGTGCAAGAAACATTTCATGGTCAAGAAACTTGTACAGTACATGCTTGTCTAGAAGGCTAAACAACACTTATGGGCACAAGATGGCCTCTGGACACAATGCCAACATGTACAAGACTATAAGGTCAGCAGCAGGCCTTTAAGAGAATGTGAAAGAGGACAGTCTAGAAAGATGCATTCATGTAATAAGGGCTTTATTTTAACAAAGGCAAAAAAAATGTAGGTGCATGAACAGTTATGTATTATTCTATATGTTTTAAGTATTAAACTACCTTCATTTGAACAAACATATCAAAGAGAGTTAGTAAGATGTAAATGAATTAAACATGTGGCTAAAGTGTGAAAGTAAGAGAACAGCTCTCTTAAGAGAGAGAGAGAGGGAGAGCGAGAGAAAGGTTGAGTATTAGTCAGGGAATGAGGTGGAGGGAAAACAATGAAAGTATCAAGTATTACTGCTTTGGATATAAACTGCCATATTTATCAGTATTATGCTACATTGTAGTTCATATGGCATTATAGAAGGGATATTTAAGAAGGGATATTTACTTGAGTGTTAATTTTATAAAGCAAAGAACCTTGAAAATGAGTTTGTTAAAAAAGAAAAAACCTGGAAATGGACAGATTCTTTAAATGTTATTAATGACCTCAGAAATTTTTAGACAGAGGTGGATTTTTTAAAATCAGCGCCTTATTGAAGAAGTTCTTTACACATTGGTGGAGGCTTTTACCACAGTACCAGTTTATGTGTTGTTTTTGTTATTTTCTGAGTCGCGAACGCTGTGCGTTTGTCAGATTGAAGTATACAATTCAGTGTTATATTTCATTTTATATGATAGATATATAACTTATGCATTTAAACACTACGAGTTGATCTCAGCCAGCTAAATACAGACGTTTATATGATATTTTTAGGGGAAAAGAAAATTATGGACCAAAGTTAGCAAAAGTAAGTGAACAGATGTGGCCTTTGAACTTTAAACTCTATATATGATTGTTTACAAATGTAAGCCATATGTGCTAATGGAAAATGAATTGTTTGTAAAAGCGGTCTGGTTTAGCATTCAGACCTGTCTCAGTGTTAGCAGCATTTACAGACTTATGAGTAAAATGTCTGTAAATCTCTAACAGCTGAATAACTGGAATAATGTTCTGAGATTTCTGACAAATGGAGCAAAGCATACTTTCATAAATTATATGATTTTCTACTGAGTAAGTTGAATAAACTATTTTGAAACCAAACTTCTTTATATGTGTAAAGAATGTTTATGTATGTATAATATTCAATGTATAATAGTAAATTACAAATAAGACAATCTACATTTGTTTAAATACATTTTATTTGATTCAAGTACAGAATGATTTATAATGGATTTGATAAGAATAGTTTAATAATTATGTACTTTTAAATCGTATAGTGTGTGTGTGTTTGTGTGTGTGTGTTTGTGTGTGTGAGAGAGAGAGAGAAAGAGAGAGAGAGTGTGCGTGTGTGTGTGTGAGAGAGAGAGAGAGAGAGTGAGAGAGAGAGTGAGAGAGAGAGAGAGAGAGAGAGAGAGAGAGAGAGAGAGAGAGAGAGAGTGTGTGTGTGTGTGTGAGTGTATAAACAGAGTGCTTAACATGTACCCATATGTTGCAACAACAAATTTAGAAACACAAGACTGTTTAAAACTTTCTTTCATGCAGAAAGAATTTCATTCAATATCATAATAATCCATGAATGACAGCAACATCGTCTAAACTCTAATTAATATTCCTTTAATCATATTTAAATATCTTCATTTTGTTATATTCACTTAGAAAGCCATACATATAAAAATAGATTTAAGGTGCATTTTATCAAACACGTGTATAAAGTACACATGCTGCAGCTCCACAGAAATGTTATCTGTGAATATTCTGTGGAAGCTTTTATTCTTTTCTAAGCTGTGCCTATTCATTTATTTTAATAACCCTCATCTCCTTTACTGCTATTGTGTGTGTTTTGAAACTTAATCTTGCAGTCTGCAGCCACTCTCTATCCACCATGTAAAGTCTGTGTAATTTGATGAATATATAATGAACTGGGAAGACTTCTTGTTGATGTTTATGATGGTGAGGGTGTGTTGAGATGGGCTTTATGTTAGAGAGAAAGGATCCCATACACAGTATGTCTATATTTATAAGAGACTTAATTTTCATACTAGGGTAACATTCTGAACAGCGCAATTGTTCTGTGTTAATATCTTGATCCTGGACTGACAGTGTGGAACTAGTTAATATTTCTTAAATCTTGTTGCATGACAACACAAAGTTCTCAAAAGTAGCACAGTCAAGATTGTCTTAACTTGGATAGCTTGCTCTATCATGATCCCTCCAATGATCTTTGGGTTGTGATGCCTTTGGAAATCTCTTTTTATCAGTGTCCTCGCCTTCCGTTTAGTCTTTACTGTACTTTTCCTCTAGCAGGAGTTTCTCATTCCTTGGCTCCTGGAGAAGTGAAGAGTCACTGCTGATCTGAATCTCATCAAAACAGTTAAAGTCTGTCACATATTTGCCTCCATGTGTGGCAATGGGCAGAGGCTTAAACTCGTAACCCCAGCGGAATTCTTGTGGAACATAGGAAGTACGACTTTGGCACGTGGAAGCTGTGGACTCCATTGTGGCATTTAGTGTGACCACCAGTTCAAAGTTTCTCACCTTCAATGTTTCAGCAGTGAGGTTGGCCAGAGGACTTCTCTCATCCAGCACGTGGTAGAAGATCAGAGGCAGAACAAGGAAAGGGCACTGATCATTAGACTCGATCTGGAAGTCCACAGGTTCCTGGTGGAGCTGGATCTTCTCACCTTCTTCAGTAACATAGGGAAACAGAAGCTTGCCTGAGAGCTGACACTGAACCAGCAGACTCCTGCGCATGTTAGCCACACGCAACATTACACACAACTGGCCCTTATGCTTGGAAATCAATGCCAACTGGCTAAACTTGACAGACTCAGACCGCTTCTTTGGCCGTGCCAGCTTGGCCAGGAAGGCACCAGTTACAAAGATCTCAGCCAGACCTGTGAGCACCAGCTGTAACACCAGTGTTAAGATGGCGAGTGGGCACTCCTCTGAGATGTGGCGAAAGCCATAACCGATGGTAGTCTGTGACTCGAGGGAGAATAAGTATGCGCCAGTTAAGGTAGCCACATTCATGACACATGGTGTGTGGTTTGATGCTTGTTCAATGTGAAGGTCATTATTTGCCATTGCGATAAGGTAGAAAAGCATGCCAAAGAAAATCCAGGTCGTGAGGAAAGTGGACACAAAGAGGGTGAGTTTGTAGCGCCACTTCATGTCCACCACTGTGGTCCATATGTCATGTAGGTAGAGTTTCACCATGCCATCGACGTTGTCAGTACGGATGTTGTTGTGGCCATTTTTAGACACCACGCGCCGCTGGATTCCTCCATTCATCTTGCACAACTGATTTTCAGATCAAAGTCTCATCAATGCTAAAAGATTTTATAGTATTACGTTTACACTGGCGCAGGTAATCACTTTGCTTTAGAAATATTTGCTAATTTCTAGACATAAAATCAACTGCATTAGTTTGCTTTTATATTAATTTGTGTGTTTTTTCTTATTCCATAAATTGATTTATTCAATAAATCCTAGATTGTTGCATAATATATATAATATAGACTATAGAATATATAGACACCTGAATCCCTGACAATAAATAAGCAAACTTCATGTATTTATTCTTGATTTTAAACACTGATTTAAAAGAAATATTTTGTAACTATCAATAATAATAGTTACAGCTTGACAAAAATCTTCAACCCTTTTTTATGCTTCAGCTGTTAATAATCGTTTGGGTTAATTTGTATAAAAAACAATCAGATTTTGGTTTAAAAAAACAATGGCTATTATTTTAATATTTTATTTGAATATAACATTAAAATAACATTTCGCTCATTATAAGAATATGTACTTACTCTCAAGGTCCTTCAGTTGTGTCTTTAATGTGGGTCTGATTTTGGCTGCACTGCCACTGACTTGTAATGTGAAACCAGTTTCACCTCCCTGGAAGAATTTCACAATGTCCTTGGTTCTCTATTGTCCTTTCTCAGAACTAAAGCAAAACAGGGTCACCTGTGAGGCAGGTTTTTTTTTGAGGCATGCTTACTATATCAGCAACGGGAGGGTAGGTTGGTTGAATTAAAAAGGTTTTTTACTCTTAAAGTATATATAAAGTGAACTTATTAAAACAAGCTTATAACACACCCACACATTTGTTTCATGAGAACCTTCAACTAACATAAAATATATATAATATAAAATCTCTCTCTCTCTCTCTCTCTCTCTCTCTCTCTCTCTCTCTCTCTCTCTCTCTCTCTCTCTCTCTATGTTTTTCTATTATGGGCACCATTCAAAGATCCTTGAGTTGTCCCTGCACCACACACACACTCACACACCCACACACACACACACACACACACACACACACGCACACACACGGTTTAAAGTGTAAACTAGGTTGGTCTTGGCACCTTAGCATTTAGTACCTGTGAAAATGGATAAAGCTCCTGTATCTGTTTTCTAATTAAACAGCTCTGTCAGAGATTACACCTCAGACCTCATGTCATAAATCGCATCTTTTAACGATACACTATACACACTGAATCTACGACCTCAGGTCCACCACACAACAGTTTAAAAAACACATCGTGGCACAAGTCACAAGTCATGATCATAAGAACCTTGATACATAGTATAACTGAAGGAATCAGATTTCTCTTATAGTTTCTAATTGTTTCCTTGTATAAAGTTGTGTTGCTCAATCAGGGGGCTTCAAAGCTGCGACCTTCTGCATTATGCAGAGGTCAGATGATTATTAGACTGTAATTTGTCTCCTGCTACCACAGTGTTGCTCTGCAGGCTAGTACCTTAGTTTGTTATTAAAATTACGATCCGTGACCATACAGGTAGTAGTGTGGAACAATGCTACAGAGCTGGCTCTTATTTCTGTATGAAAGGGATATTGTGCTCAAACCTGTTTTCTTCCTTAAATTGAACACATTTGTGCGAATATATTTTTTTATTACTTTCAGACATTTAACCAACATAAATCCTGGAGTTCAGAAAAATAAGACATGCACCTGACATGTTGCACTTAGTTAATAAAGAAAGATAGAGATCTGCCTGAATGAAAAAAAACTGTTTTGAATGAATTGTTGTACACATGCACACACCTTTTTAATACATTAATACACGTGAAATCGACTCAGGCACACACATGCTAACAATGCTGAGAAAATACTATTTTTTTCCATATAGATAAGAGGATTAGAAGGGACTTGTAATATTCTGACTTCTTTAACGTTCTTTAACTTAAAGGAAAAATAATATATTGTATATTTTTGTGGATTATGAATAAATATATATTGTTATTCACAACAGCAACAACAACAACAACAACAACAACAATAATAATTTCCTTTAATAGTAATTGTTATTCATTTACCACCACTGACATGCAATAGATCTCTTAGCTTCTTAGATTTTTATTTATTTTTTTTTGTCTAAACTAAATGGCTCGCCTTTCTGCTTGGTTTTGTTTTAATTTAGTGAAACTCGAACCATGCATAATTTCTAATTAAATAATCTATAGAGGAACAGAGAAAGTGGAGTCATTTGGTGACAGTGTCTCTTCAACCAGCCAGAATCATCATTTAACTCCATTTACAACACTGAACCTCCAACTATAAACATGGTGTCTTTAGATTACTACACTACACTGATTGCCATGTTCACAGTGGACTCACTCACCACACGCTCTATAAGCACAACCATCACAGTCACAGTCACTACAAAGTATTCTTTCAGTGCTGTGCATACAACTAATGTAACAAACCTTAGTGTGTTTGTTCTGCCTTCTCTGTTATCCTGTTTGACCACCGTCTAAGTGCTTTGCCTGTAAAAATATTTCGAAACCTTACAATCCTTGAAATCGGCCCCTGTTCTGCCCATATGCCTGCTTGTAACTTTGAAAGCCGACAGCTATTCTTGCAGATAATCATTAGCAGCAACTCGAGTTACGAGCATGGCATTGGCAATGATCGTTGAAAACCTTCCCTGTGCTTCATGTGCATTAGGCTTAGATTACAGTCTTTGTCTAAAATCAATCTATAAATATTTTACTTAGGTGAGTGTGTCAGGAGAGGAGAGGATAGAAGAGCAGAGAAGACCAAACATACTAGTTTAAAGATTTGTGCTAGTAACAACAACTGTAACTGTTAATAAAGAAGTAATATAACAATTATACAAACAATTGTCACTTAAGTTTGTCAGAATATTAATGTGACATCGGACCATTCTCAGACCAGGCTAGGAAATCTTGAAATACACTCACTATCCACTTTAATAGGAACCAATACCCCTGTTCATTTATGCAGTTACCCAAACAGACATATACTGTATGAGGCAGCAGCACAATGCATAAAATCATGCAAATACAGATCATGAGCTTTGGTTATTGTTCACATCATACATCAGAAAGAGCTGTTGATCTCTGGATATTTTCATACAAAATTGTGTCTAGAGTTTCTACACAAAATGGAACAAAAAAAATCTGCTCTAAAACACCTTGTTCCTAAGAGACAGAGGAGAAACTCAATCCCTTCCTGGTTTGCGCTGAGAGGAAGTCTGTAGTCATTTAAATTATCACTTAGCATCTCATCATTCATACATTCATACGTACATTCACAAGCTGGGCAGAGGTGGCTCAAGTGGTTAAGGCTCTGTGTGTTGATTGGCGTTTTCATTTTTAGCTCCCAAACTTTAGAATAGTCTTCCTGATAGTGTTCGGGGCTCAAGTCAAGTCAAGAAGCTTTTATTGTCATTTCAAACATATATAGCTGTTGCAGTACATAGTGAAATGAGACAATGTTTCTCCAGGATCATGGTGCTACATAAAACAAAGACAGGGCTAAAGACTTGTAAGTAGTCTTAGTCACATACTGTAAAGTGCAACTGTGCAAGCTGGTACAAACAGTGCAGGATAAGACAAACAAGACAGACAAGAAAGTGCAGGACAAAAGACAGTGCAGGACAAAAGACAGTGAAGACAAAAAGTTACAAGACAATACAAAAACTACAAAAACTACAATACACAAAAGACAATAAACAGTAAACAGAAATAGCGCCAACCGACCAGTGTATATACTGTATGTGAATACTGAACGTTCAAACAATATTTCGTGCAGTAACATTAGAATGAACACAGTTTCTTAGCAGCAGGTCCTTGGGATAATATATAGAATTGTGCAAAAAACAGCAAATGACTGAAATATTGTATAGTATGTGCGAAATGGCTGAAATGTCGGACAGTTTGTGCAAAACAGCAAAAAAGTGTGCAAAACAGCATATAAACAGTTTGATGGATTCTAAGCAGCATGTAAACAGTTTGATGTGTCAGTGTATGTGTTTTGTGTGGGTCTGTGCAGTCCATACAGATGATGTGTGTGTATGTTGTGCTCAGTACAGTTCAGTTCAGTTATTGAGAAGTCTGATGGCTTGTGGGAAGAAACTTTTACACAGTCTTGTCTTGAGTGCCCAAATGCTTTGGTACCTTTTTCCAGATGGCAGGAGGGTGAAGAGTGTGTGTGAGGGGTGTGTGGGGTCATCCACAATGCTGTTGGCTTTACGGATGCAGTGTATGGTGTAAGTGTCCATGATAGAGGGAAGAGAGACCCCACTGATCTCTGTCCTCACTATCCGTCGCAGGATTTTGCGATCCGAGATCGTACAGTTCCCAAACCAGACAGTGATGCAGCTGCTCAGGATGCTCTCAGTGGTCCCTCTGTAGAACATGGTCAGGATGCGGGGAGAGAGATGTGCCTTTCTTAGCCTTTGTAGGAAGTAGAGACGCTGCTGGGCTTTCTTGGTGATGGCGCTGGTGTTGAGTGATCAGGTGAGGTTCTCCGCTAGATGAAGACCAAGAAATTTGGTGCTCTTGACGATTTCTACAGATGATCCAGCAGAGAGTGGTCGCCCTGTGCTCTCCTGAAGTCCACAACCATCTCTTTAGTTTTATCCACATTCAGAGAAAGGTTGTTGGCTCTACACCAGGCAGTTAGTTGTTGCACCTCCTCCCTGTTTGCTGATTCGTTGTTCTTGTTGATGAGACCCACCACGGTCGTGTCATTGGCGAACTTGATAATATGATAATAGTGATAATATTGATAATATGATTCAGTGGAACTCCGTCCAGGGTGTATCCTGCCTTGATGCCCGATGACGCCTGAGATAGGCACAGGCTCCCCGTGACCCGAGGTAGTTCGGATAAGCGGTAGAAGATGAATGAATGAATGAATGATTCAGTGGATGTGGTGGATGTGGTAGCTCAGTGGTTAAGGTGTTGGGCTACTGATTGGAAGGTCATGGGTTCAAACTCCAGGTCCACCAAGTTGCCACTGCTGGGCCCCTGAGCAAGGCCCTTAACGCTCAGTTGTAAGTCACTCTGGATAAGGGTGTCTGCTAAATGCCATAAATGTAAATGTAAATGATTCGATCTGTGCATTGCTGCACAGCCGTGAGTCAGCAAGGTGAACAGCAGTGGACTGAGCATGCAGCCCTGAGGGGCTCCAGTGTTCAGTGTGGTGGTGCTGGAGATGCTGTTCCCGATCCTGACTGACTGAGGTCTCCCAGTCAGGAAGTCCAGGCTCAGTTTCCCAATCAGGTGCTGAGGGATGATTGTATTGAATGCTGAACTAAAGTCTATGAACAGCATTCGTACATAAGTGTCTTTATTGTCCAGGTGGGTGAGGGCTAAATGAAGGGCTGTGGCAATGGCATCATCTGTGGAGGGGTTTGGACGATACACAAACTGTAGGGGGTCCAGTGAGGGTGGTAGATGGGTCTTCATGTGCCTCATGACGAGCTTCTCGAAGCACTTCATAAATATGGGTGTGAGTGCAATGGGACGATAGTCATTGAGGCAGGACACTATAGACTTCTTTGGGACATGAACAATGGTGGTAGTTTTAAGGCACGTAGGAACAGGGAAGTGTCAGTAAAGACATCCGCTAGCTCTTCTGCACATTACCTGAGCACCCTGCCAGGAATGATCTGGTCCAGCAGCCTTCCGTGGGTTAACTCTGCATAGAGTTCTCCTCACGTCGGCCGTGGATAGACAGAGTATCTGGTCGTCGGTGGGAGGGATGGTCATCCTTGCCACTACGTTGTTCTGCACCTCAAACCGAGTGTAGAAGTTGTTCAGCGCATATGGGAGGGAGGTGTCGCTATCACAAGCTAGTGAAGCTGTCTTGTAGTTCGTGATCGCCTGTATGCCCTGCCACATGTGCTGGGTGTCCCCGCTGTCTTGGAAGTGGCGCTTTGGTTCTTTGATAGCTCGGGACAGTTTGGCCCTTGCTGTTCTTAGGGCCGCCGTGTCCCCTTTTCTGAAGGCTAGGTCTCTAATCCTCAGCAGCGCACGCACGTTAGTAGTCATCCACGGCTTCTGGTTGGAGCGTGTGGTGATGGTCTTGGAGACGGTCACGTCATCAATGCACTTGCCAATGTAACTGGTCACTGTTGACATGTACTCCTCCAAGTTGACGGCATCGCACACACTTTCAGACACAATTTCAGACACACTTTCCCAGATTAAATGTAGATAAAAAACTTATCTCTTTAGTCAGGCGTACACATAATACATCCCATAATCTTGTGCTCTAGTACATCTGGTCAAATGCACATTATCATCTAGTGCTTGCTAATATTATGAACAGCAGCTACGCTAATTCCTCTCGAATGTTTTTCTTTCTACCCATCCTGAGGCATCCAGAAATTGTACCAATTGTCTTCCGTGTCAAGATGAGGCCAACAATGTGAGGATCCTGAGACATCTACAGAGATGTTCCAGCTCCAGTTAGACTCTGTTTCATGAAGTATTCGTACATACTAAGAAGAGATGCCAACTCCATGCGGTCTTTAACGACAACAACCTCCTCTTCAATACAACATTTGTCATATTGTATAATTTCACACTTCCAGTGTCACACAAATGAGGATGAGGTTCTCTTTTGAGTCTGGTTTCTCTCAAGGTTCTTCCTTTACCATCTAAGGGAGTCACCTCAGACTTGCTCATTGGGGATAACTACAAATACATTTAAATATATCAATTATTAATCTTGAATTTTTGTATTATATTAATCTTTATATTAACCTTTTGTTTTATGTTTATGTTCTGTAAAGCTGCTTTGAGACAATGTCAAGTGTTAAAAGAGCTATACAAGTACATTTTAATTTGAATTTGAATTTGATTTTGAAAGCTGCCACTTTTAGGCAATTAAGCAAGCCCATTAACCCTCCCTGCTTCAAGGGTGCTATATCACAACTGCCCCTGCACTTGGACCCCAATCTCCTTAGTTGGGATGTGTGCTGTAAAAAATTCCACTATGCTGTAATATATAAGTGGTGATGATAAACGCTTATATTCACCAATTTTAAATGTGCTGGTTTCACAAGACACAACACCTACTGTATTACATGTACTGGATTAGACTGTTTTTTTCCCATAAATCTATTAACTTGTCAGAAAGATTGAAATCAAAACTAAAGAAGTGTGCTCTGTTCCTTCATTTTTTTAAAGATATTGATGCCCCTTTTCATTTTCTTAAGAGGACAAAAAGATTAATCAAGTTCACCTAGAATTTCTGAATGGCCCTAATGCAGGCTGTATCACAGCTTAAGTGTGAACAGTAAATGGATTTTTCGGTTATTAAAAACCTTAAGCTGTGGATGAGCGTGTTAATTAAATCACTGTGAAGTCGACCAGGCCTGCAGTGATAAACCCATCTGGCTGACAGACAGGCTTTGTTTGGTAATAAAGCCAAAGCCATGTCAGGGTTTATGAAGGAAATGTAAAAGTGGTTATAAGTTCACTGATAAATCAGCTGTCTCATCAATATAGAGTTCTGTGTGTGTGTGTGTGAATGTGTGTGCTTGTGTGTGTGTATCAATGGCCTTAGTTCCTTAATGAAACTGTCCTGTCAGACTCAGTTCATGTTGGTGTGTACATGTGAACATGTGTGCATGTGAGATATCAGGCAGACTCTACTGCAGACATTGCCATTGAAGTCTACAGTCATACCGGGGTGTATTTATTTAATAAAGGGCAATTACGCTCTTGTGTGGCATCAGTGGCCTGAAGGTGATTTGATTATTTGATATAGGGACATGTCGCAAGGTTGAAATGCCTTTGAATTTGCCCTTAATGCAGTCTACAAGCACTGACTGGCTACCTTCACTGAGGAGGCCAGAAATTTGAGTTACTAAAGCATACAGACTTCATTCAAATCTCAGCACTGGTTTTTATACAATAAGTACTTTATCACCTAAGTGATCCAAAACACGAATAGCCGTATCTGTATCTGGATTTTACCCCAAAGTACGAGGCAGTTACTAGGATGCTAGAAATGCATCACACAGCACATTTCATTAACATGAACATGGTCTTTCTTTGTCATTTGGGCTTGATGTCTTACTGCTAGCTTGAGCCTACATTAACATAAAAACATAAGCAAGAAATGAATTTTTTGTTGCATCCGATGGGCCCAAAGATCAGATCTCAGTTACCTACTAAAAAAACGAATAGTTTCCTCTTTTTTTGTACCTATTTGCCTAGAATACATGATCTATTAATTCCAAATAATCTGTTCATATTCAGTTACATCCATAATGCTTGACTGGTTGACTGGATGAGCCCTAGTAGTTACTGTTTGATTATGTTTGATTATATTGGTGATTTTACTTCTTATGAGATAATAATAAATCAGTAAATAACACTTAAATTTCAGGTTTATTCTGAATTAATGTCCGGTCCAATTAACATCTATATTTCCTGACAAAACTAAGGCTGACAAAGCCAATTATTTTGTTTTTGCTCCACAAAGAAGACATTTAGGTTTGAGAGAGATCTTTGTTGAAATTCATCTATCTTTCATATCTAGATGTGTTAAACAGATTGGCACCCTTTATTTGAACCCACATTTTTTTAAGTAATCAAAAATATTGGAACACTTGACTGACAGGTCCTTGTTGCCCAGGTGTGTCCTGTTAAATAGAGGAATAGCTCTGAATGTCTGTTCTTGGTTTCTTGCTTAACAAACTGTAACTATCTGTACTATTTTGTATTATATCACTATGTTGAATGTTTTCAATCAGAGGGCAGAGCACTTGCTGTTCACCTAAAGTCCTACAGAGCACCTAGTGGTCACAATTGAGAACTACAACAAATGCTAGTAGAGGTCTATTGTGGCACAGACACATGCTTTCTTCTCACTGGAAAAGAATCAGCAGACAAGACAGTTAAAGACAAGGGTGCCAGATTGGGCTAGTTTAAAAATACCCAGTAGTGGTCAGAATCTTACTAAATAGCAAGCGGTCCAAATTACATGTAATACATGTTTACAAGAAAAGAAATGTTTACGTGTAGACAGAGAGCCTTTGATGCACAGAATAATTTTATTGTAAGACAAATTGCAAAAGATTGTGAGAGGGAAAAGAAGATTATGGAGTAATGACTATATGTCATATGGGGAAATAATTATTTCGCATGATGAGAAGGCAGAGAAAAGCTGAACATTTCCAGTGCCCAATTTTTTTTGTGCCCAATGTGGGTTAGATTCAGGTCTTTCACATGTTTTATTAAATGTAGTTTTGTTGTAACGTGTCAGCAGTGGTTAATGATACTTCCCTAGTTGAACATCTATATCTATAAGAAGTCAGAGTGGTCTGGACTGTATGCTGAATGACTATGATGTCAGTTATCATCTCCCTAATAAATATTAATTCACTAGACAGTAGCCTTCAGCATACGTCAAGTGTATTAAACTCTCAGCTGAAAGTTGTTTGAGGCTACGTTGTTATTAATGCTGTCCTGCCCCATGAAAATCTATGGTCACAAGCTGCTTCAAATTTTAATCCTTTAGCCTACTGCAATTTGTACTACTTTTGTAGTAGTTCTGCATCTCAGCTCAACAAATTACCCATAAACATGCTTGCTCTTACCATTTCCACTGGCATGTACTGTAAGCTGTGTTGTAATCTATGTTAAATTTGGTTACCCTCCTTTCCCAGGTACTATGAAGTAGGGACATGTGGCAGAGCTAATGAATGGCTTTCTGTTCAAGTGAAGTGGTAGGTAAGTGGTTAAGGTGTTGGCTTTCTGATCGAAAGGTTGAGAGTTTGATTCCCAGGGCCACTAAGCAAGGCTCTTAATTCCCACTTTACATCTATAAATGTAAGTCACACTGGATAAGGGCATCCGCCAAATACCATAAATGTAACTTGCAACCTAAATAAGGTATGTTTGTTTATATGAGAGCAAGGCCATTTTCATTAAAGATTAAAGTATTTCACGACGTGGCTAAACTGCATCAAAACAAACTTGCTGTGTCTCAGGCCAAAAAGTTCTCTCTGTGAGGAAGACATGTAGCAATACAGCTGGTTTTATTTCAAAATCTTTTAAATGCTTGTGCATAGTCAGCACTTGATAACTTCCAGATGATTGCTCGAGTTATTATACAATTATATGTCAGCATATGGCTCAGGATTTGGCTTTGTTACAGTATTGTGCCATGCAGTTTGGTAGAAAAGTGATGTAAATTTTCTAATTCTTTCTTCCAGAAGGCCAGGTCTGTAAAACAATCCAGCAGAGGGCACCAAATCATTAGCACTTTTTTGAATTAAAAAGAAGCCTTGTTGAAAAGAGCCATGCTTGTGTGTGAGGAGTGTATGTGTGAAATGTGGGACTTTTAATCACAGGTGCATATGAAGTGTGTGCCTATGAGGGTTATGATGAGTGTACAGTGTGTCTGTATGTGGTAAGTAAGTGAGGTGTCTGATTGGCAGATGGTATTCTTTCTGTACGGTGGCTTCTCTTGAGCTCCTCTACTCAGTGACATTTTCCATTACACTCCAGACACTCTCCTGCTGCCCAGCCATGTGCAGACATGTGTGTGTGAGTGTGTGTGAGTGTGTGTGTCTGTGTGCGTTTGAATGTGAGAATGAGAGTTTATCTCCAAGGAATGAAATAAGAAAGATTTGAGTTGTATTGTGTGTTTTTAGCTAACATGCCTTTAGTTTTCCATAATGGATAGTGTACTTTAATGCAGTCTTAAACTAGTGCTCTAGTGTAGTTTAATATAATATCTTTGAATAATGAAGCTGAATAAAAAATTGTACCTGTGTGTATAGCGCATAAATCATCTCTAATTATCTGCATGCATATTTTAGTACTTTTAATATGCTGGTACAGCACTTTTGTTGCAAATGCCTAAAATCTTCGCTGTCAGAATACTATTTTACACACACACACACACACACACACACACACACACACACACACACTCACACTCACTCTCTCTCTCACACACACTCACACTCACTCTCTCTCTCTCTCTCTCTCTCTCTCTCTCTCTCTCACACACACACACACACACACACTCACTCTATCTCTCTCTCTCTCACACACACACACAAACACACACACAGCCACACACTCCTTTTAAGGTTATTTACAAAGACATTCTGCAATTTGGTAAATAACTCCTATTACTAATATGTAAAATGAATTTAAACAGTTTAATGCACATACACCTGATGCATAAGAACCAGCAAGATGTCTGTACAGTGCTTTACACAAAAGTTCTTTGCAGCCATTTCAAACTCATTAGTTACTCATTATTTTTTCATTCCACCCGAATTACTCGACAAATTGAAAGTTCGTGTTTTAAAGGTATACATTCCCCATGTGCCATATCGTACTTTGTTGGTGTAAATGCTGGAGGTCGTGATCCGGTTACGTCTTCAGAAACAAGCTGAGTTTCCTACCTCTAGATGTGTATATATGTGCCTGTGTTAGATTATATTGATTTGCAGTAGAAAAGTTATACTGTGTTTGAAACAAAAGACTTCAAATCTTAGCACCCTGTAGTGCAAACAACATAAAATATACAAAAGGGGATTACACAGCCTACATTATTTTTCTACGTAGTTAAAGTACTGGAGACATGAATAAACCTTGAGATAAAATTAAGAGTCCTAGTCTAGGATCCCAAGAGCCTCTCACATTAAATGACTTTAATCAGTGATTTTCCTATAATTTATTTGTTCTTGTTCATAATTCCTTTTCTGCTTTTTCTAAGATCTTTTGGTGTTTGATTAGTCATACTGGTTACCTCATGATAAAAAACTTCATGTGGAACTGAATTGATTTGATTCCATATTCAATCAAATGTATTATTTTCATTCATTCCCTGCTCCTTGTTCTCTCAGTCTTCACCTCTTGACTCATTATTAATGGAAGAATTGTGCTTAAAGTGTGCACCAGACTCCATCTGTGTGTGAGAACATGTGGTGACTGAACACAACTCATCTGTGTTTGAACCTGTTCATCCATCAAATTACATCAACAATTATGTAATAGTGGTTAGCCATGCTTGTTTTAAAGACACAGCACAGCTTGAGTCATTTATTTCCTAAGCGTGATTTCAATTCTACCAGCAGTTTGCTATGGCTTTGATTAGAAAGGTTTGGAACATGATTAGTCCTTTACTATAATAAAATGGATGATTGACTGTCATGCCTAAAGGGTTGGGGTATCACTCTTACTATCATCTTGTACTCTTGTGGTAAATGTCAAGCTTGCATGTGAACCCTTGTCTCAGCTACTCTGGAAAACCAATACCAAACATTCAATGGAAGCTATTACTGTAAGTGTCTCTTGGCTGAGCTTCTGTGGTCTGATTTAATGAGTGTGTGAGGGGAAGGAGGCCCATATGCACACATCATCATCATCATTATCACATTGAGGGAAATCCCTAAACTTATAACAATTATAAATTTGGTCTCTTGTAATCATAACATTTTATCCATTAAAAAAATATATTAAGATTCTAAACGTTTAAACTTTTTCTGTTGACTAATTATTTCATACAATGTTATATTTCTGTATTAAAATTGGTGCTTTTCTATGTATTCCCAAAACATAAATATCAGAATGACATATTATGATTGATTGATGTATAGTATCACTAGATTTAAACTTGCTTTCCACTTCTTGCTAATTTCGCACAACAGATATGGGTCAGGTCAGAATTGTGTGTGAGGCTTGACTCCAAAAAAATCCACATTGTGTGTAACTCTTTCTCGTGTGTAACTTTTGAATGAAAATAAATCATTAGCTAAGTCAGCCCTGAATATTAATGTGTGCAGAAATAATATGACCTACACCCTCAGTTTGACCAATGACAGATTCACATAATCAGAGTAGACTATATGAACTCATTAATAAACAAATAGCTTGGTTTCCCTGTGTGTGTGTGTGTGTGTGTGTGTGTGTGTGTGTGTGTGTGTGTGTGTGTGTACCAAGCAAGGTCCATATAAACAGGTTGTGGTGGAAGGCCTGCACAGATCCAGTCCTTAAATAACATCATTGCCTGACTTCACTAATGCCCTTGCGGATAAATGGGCAGAAATCTCTATATCGTCCACTTATCAAAACCTAGTGGAAAGAATTCCCAGAAAGAAGAGTAGTATGATGGGCAAGAATCCAAATATCTTTGGTCATATAATGTAACATACTTTATTGAAATAAAGTGCAGCTACTGTTGCTATGCTCCATAGCTATGTAAGAACCCAATCATAAAACTTATTCTTTTCCTATATCCACAGTCCAATGTTGGTTAACATAATTTTTGTTTCAATTTTGATATCCGTTGTCCTATTGAATGAGCAATTTCTCTTGTATAGTTATTATTATTTTTCTTGCTTTTCTTTATTGTGGCTACTTGTGTATTGGTATTATGATAAACCACACATCCCAGTGATCTGTGTCTGGTGTGAGGTGCTCTTCTCTACTGCTATACACAGTAAATCTGCTTCTAGACTTTACTGTTTAATAAATTATAACAAATGCTGCACATTTCCTCATTGTTTGTGGATCTATTTGTATTCTTGCTAGGTTTTTGTTAATGGTTTGTAGCTAGGTGATTAGTGTGGGTCTAGTGTATGTTTACTGTATGTGTATTTACTGTATGTGAATGTGAATGTGTGTGTTATTTTTATTGTCTTATAGGAGGCAGGTGAGGGTAAGGATGGCTTAGTGGCATGGTTAAAAAATGGCGCATAAGGCCACCTGGAGTTCATGCTCTGTTCCTCAGAGACAGCCTATACAGTACATTCACCATGGCAACCCACAGGACAATGGCACTATTGTGGGCTTTCCATCTACCTGCTTTTATGCAAATTCTGAATGTGGGCATAATAAAACATGAATGGAGAAGAGAGAAATTCAAACAAATGCCCCATATGGCCAGTTTTAATATTTGAATGAGGTGGAATACTTACCATAAATGTAAAACAATAGATAATAAGAGAAGTATAATTTGAGTCATAAATGACACAGTGAGTGCATGATGCAGTCTATCTGTTGTTGAATTCGGCTGGTGATCTTTTGATAATCTTGTTATGCCTTCTCCCTCTGGTGAATTCAGAATGGATTAAAATTTGCAAAATGTTTGGATGGAAGCTCCCAATGTCCATGCCCAGCCCATGCTTTGTGATAATATCTATTGTTTAAAAGTTCTGTACACATTAAAAAAACTGAATTGAAACGAAACCAGATACCTGTAACAGTAGATTGCACATTACACCTAAATAAACATTTCTGTATATTGTATCACTATATATTTAAGTAAAGTACATGTAAGTTCAATCTTTAAAAAAAATCACAGCAGCTGCCATTTGGAATACACATTTATGAATGTTTATATATATTTCCGTTGTCATGTAGAGCTTAGTGTCATATAACCATATGAACCCTGCCCTTAAATCAATTGATGCAAAAATGTGGTTCATTAGTGATGGATCAAGACCCAAATAATCCAAAGAATGTGTAATCGGAACAACTCTACCTTGGTGCACCAGTATTAGTGAACCTGTCAATGATTGTATGCATTGTTCTGGTGTCACGCGACTGGCTAGTTGAAAAAATCACATGAATGATGGAAACAGGAGAGTGCCTATATAGCCACTATATATGTTTAAATGGGATGTTTACATAATACAGTAGAGATTGAGCCCAATTACACATTTGTTTTCACAAACCTCCAAAATTTGGCACCATTACTATAATCCACCTGCATATTTCATCCATCTGGACTACTCAAACAACCAGATTCTATTACACATGCACACCCTATTCATTTCATTTACAAAGACAAGATCTGATTGCTCGATACATCACTAAATATGCCTGCCAGTGTTAATGTATTTGAACCAGTCCATTAAAACAGCTGAGTGCTTATATGCCTTAAAATGGTATTTCAGTCATCCATTTAATTTTGATTTTAGTTGCATCAATACCATGTCGCGTACAGTCCTTTATGAGCAACTGATTGTTTTCCCACCCCAACAGGGCTCTGCAATAATCAAACAGTTTATGTGTAGAGAGAAAGAGCGAGAGAAAAAGGGATAGCTACAGATTTTTCTCAGCAAGAAACATGTCGCTGTGTGTCCTGCAGAGCTGGCTTTGATAGGCCTCTGAATATGTGTGTGTGTGTGTGTCTGTGTGTGTGTGTGGCTGCTGATGGTTTGCTGATTCTATGTAGCAGCAGTGACCCTGCACAGCGTAGGTGAGCTTGCCTGGTCACTGGGGCTTTGTTTATTGTGTTATACACCCTACTGCTCAAGGTGCATCATCTGTGCCCTACACCTAGCTGTCTGAAGGGACACGACATCACTTCAGTGCAGTTAACATCAACATGAATCCCACTCCTACATCCTCACTTTTACATTACTCATTTGTCACACACTTTAACCCAATGTGTCTAAGGTAAAATCTCACTCATCTAGAAAAATGAGTAATGACCAGTGCCCATATCGCCCTGAAATAATGGTGATGAAAAAAAGTCTGTAAGACCACAGCCACCGCTCCACCTCGATAAGCTCATATTGCAGGCATTATATGTAACGCTTGGTCCACCTTCAGCCAGAAACTGAAATGCCTCATGTAGTGAATTGTATTTGAGCCATTTGGCTCCAGTTTCTAAATGTTGTCAAAAGCTTAAATACAACAGCTTACTCTTTTGAGCCACAATACTGCTGTGTTTCTCCTAAATAGACTTAGTTGGCTAAAATGAACCATGTTTGTGAATCATCTGATATTGGGGAATAAAACCACAGAGCTGAACATTTAAGGGTTTGGAGTTTTTTGGCAGTTCTAGTATTTGAACTTACAACCTTTCAGTAGTTTAAATGGAACCCTAACTGAGAACACACACACACACACTCACACACACACACACACACACACACACACACACACACACACACACACACACACACACACACACACACATCTACTGAGACTTTACTGTACCTCTCACTATATCTATTACATTTTCTTCAGTATTTCTGCCTAGATCTTGGAGATGCTGTTTTTCTGACTGCAGTCTAGCTCCTACATAGATAGATTTAATGCATCACCTTTTAAAATGCTTTCACCTGAATATGCTATTTTGTCTTGTAATCCCTCTGCATTACACCACTGTTTTGTCCCTATTTTTTAATATAAATGAACATTCTTTATTGGTCTGCCATTGTTTGAACCAATGAAAGAACTTTTTTTTTCATTTTTTTAAGGCCATTTTCAGAGCTGGTCACTTTAAGTTCAAATGACACAACATTCTTCTTCTTCTTCTTCTTCTTCTTCTTCTTCTTCTTCTTTCGGCTTTTCCCTTCAGGGGTCGCCACAGTGAATCATCTCTCTCCACCTATCCCTATCTTCTGCATCCTCAACACTTGCACCCACTAGCTTCTTTGGCCTTTCTCTTTGCCTCGTGCCTGGCAGCTCCATGTCCAACATTCTCCTACCAATATACTCAATCTCCCTCCTCTGAACATGTCCAAACCATCTTAATCTGGCCTGGTGTGAAAAAGTGTACTGATTTTTTTTTAATTATTTTTTTTGCACATTTGTCACACTTTAATGTTTCAGATCAGCAAACAAATATATGAGTCAAATAAGTCAAATATAACACAAGTAAACACAACATGAAGTTTTTAAATGAAGGTTTTTATTATTAAGGGAAAACAAAATCCAAACCTACATGGCCCTGTGTGAAAAAGTGTTTGCCCCCTAAACCTAACAACTGGTTGTGCCACCCTTAGCAGCAAGAACTGCAATCAAGCATTTGCCATAACTTACAATGAGTCTGTTACATTGCTGTGGAGGAAATTTGGTCCACTCATCTTTGCAGAATTGTTGTAATTCAGCCACACTGGAGGGTTTTCGAGCATAAACCCCTTTTTTAAGGTCATGCCACAGCATCTCAATAGGATACACTGTATATGTTGGAAAATGAATACTGTATACCTTGGACAAACCTTCACCTAAATTGGGCATTTGACATTCAAATGTCAGCTGTCTGGTGTCCTTGTCTGCACCGGCTGTAGCCTCATATTCCTGTTCTTGGCACACAGGAGTGGAACTGGATGTGGTCTTCTGTTCTCGTAGCTCATCCAGCTAATGGATTCTATGTTTTGTGTTCTGTCATGCTATTCTTTTCACCACAGTTGAAAGAGTGATTTATTTAAGAAACTGTATCCTTTCTATCCTAGCTTAAACAAGTTTGGCCATTCTCCTCTGACCTCTCATCATTCTCTCTCTAGAAACTCTAAACACTGTTGTACTGTACATAAAATTTCCAAGGAGCTCTGAACTACACAAACAAGCCCAGACTAGTTTATCTATTCTGATGATTGTTTTATGTATTTTGTGCAACTGGTGACATACAGTATGTAGCTGTACAATTTTGTCCATTGTACTGTTCTCAAACGATTGGCTCATTGGGTAATTAGAACATGTTTATTAGGTGTTGCTAATAAAGAGGATGGTAGTAAATATATACCTAATAATTAAAACAAGAATACTTCATATTTTTGATACTGTACATTTCATGCAAATTCTGCAGTAAAAATATGGAACACAGAAGGCACATTATGTTTCAATAAAAATATAATTGCATTGGTCAGAGAATGAGGTCAATATTAAATAAAGTATTTACAACTGTCTTTTTTTTCCAAGTATGTTAGATATGAACATATACATGCTTCACTGGCTTAATGGAATGCACCACATAATTTACTGCTACTGTAACACCTTAGCATCACTTTATAATACGCCAGCAGGAATCTCTCACATATATGCAACGATTAGAAGAGCACATTTACACATAAATCTCCTCCAGCTAGCGAGTGGATTTAGGTTGCCAGTCACGTACATGCCTACAGGGCCATACAGCTTCCCAGGAATGTGGAAAGGGCAGTGAGGGGGGTAAATCTTCACTAACCTGAGCCATGCATTGCTAATTATCCCCCAGTGTAACTAGCACAGCTGGTGGAGTCAAATCCACAGTCCAGTTTTGCACAACAAAAAAACGGTGTCTCTTTGACACAATCATCTGGGGAGAAAAGGGCTCCATGTAGATTTTCATCTACTGGATTCATTTTGGTTGATTTTTATAATTGACCTTTTTTTGTCAAAATGATGAGGATCTTTTTTAGAATGCTTGATCAGCTTTATTATAATGTTTGTTAGTATAGTGAGAAATAGTGATAATAGATTTATGAAAAAAAGCGTTAACATTTTTTTATTCCTTAATACTTGAATAAAGGTTTTGACATAACAGAATGCAACATTGCACACTGTGTTAAAAAGAATAAAGATAATTCATAGTCAACAGAACTTAGAACAGAATTATTGATAAAATTATTGATAAATTGATAAAAAACCAGCACAATTAGATATTAAAGAAAAAAATGATCTGATGTATTATACATTTTAATATATTAATTCTATCTACTATCAAATTGTTTTAAATGTGTGTGAGTCTATATAACGTAAGTCAAAACTTTAGCAAATTAAAACGGCAATATTTAATTCTCTCACTAACAATTTAGCATTTTTAGGGTTGTGGTAGACTGGTGGGCAAATAAGCCCTTTATGGGGCACTAATAGCTTGTAGGGCTCCATGAACGTACATTTCAGACACCTCACTCACACCTAGAGGCAATTCAGCTTATCTAGTTCACCTACTGGCATGCTTTGGGGAGGTGGGACAAACCTGGGAAGAACTGAGAGGGAAACTCGTGCAGACATGCAGAAAATATACACACACCATGGAGCTGTGAGCAGCAATAGCCACCACCAATTAACAAATATTTGAATAAATATTAGATTATTTTAAGATATTTTTACATTTTATGTAGGTCTATAAATCACAACAAGCTACCATCAATCAACATGATTTATTCGGAATAAAATAATATGCAGAGTCAGAGTTAAATAATTGTATCTAAGTATTTTGCTTCCAAACGCTCTATGATTATATTTATAAATGTTTATAATATCCAAAGGGAACAATTTCAGTAACATCGGAAATTTCCATATTTTTGCAAAAATATGACTCAAAACATCATCAGATTTATGCCTGCCCCAAGTGAACGCAATCGAATAAATCAATCAAATATATTATACATGGTAATGTTTTTATTTGGGAAAATGTTCCAAAGTTAGATATATGTTAGTGACAAAAGTATGTGAACCTCTAGGATTAGTATTTAATTAAGATAAGATATACCTTTATTTGTTCCAAAAATGGGGAAATATCTCAAAGTCCAATTGATTTCATTCAATGACAGGGATATCCTTCACAACACATGTTTGTGGAAGTGGATCACGGCACAAACAAGGGAGATTTCTGAAGACTACAGAAAAGGAGTTATCGTTGCTCATTGGGCTGGAAAAGGTTATAAAACCATCTCTAACAAATCCAAAAGAAATGGTGTGGAAGGACCTGATGCAAGGAATTCATATGAGGACACCCACCAAAATCCCATGTTGAAGCTATTCTGTACTGAGGAATGAGAATTACTGTTATTGCTGCACAAGATCTCACAACAGATACTGAAAGCAAAGGTTCACAGGATCTGTAATACTGGATTATTTTTCTCAACAATGAAATGAAGAAGTATAATATTTTGGCAAATTTTTGATTGGGTTTGTTTGACATTGTTTACTTTTAGGATTTGTGTGAAAATCTGAAGATGTTTTAGGTCATATTTATGTAGAAATATAGGAATTTCTTAAAGATTCACAAATTGTCAAGCACCACTGTGCATTAACAGTATGTATTATAGACATTAAACCCACTTTTTTAGACACATGCTAGTATTTGTTCTTGTGTACTTTTTTGGTGCTAGTGGTAGCTGCGATATGATGACTTTCATACTTGCTGCTAGTTTGAATTAGAAGTGTGTGAAGTGTTGGCTTGGTTAGGTTGGTGTTGTAGTTAGGTCACAGTGATATTGTGTGTCTCTGTCCTCAGAGGAGTGATCTCAAGGTTTTAGATAGACTAGAGTTACGTAGACAGACTCTTCTTCTCCTCTGGGAATTCATGACTTTAATTTGTGTGAGACATTAAAAACTGCATAGCGTACAGAAGTTCTTACGATTTTCACTGGACTAATCTATTTTTCTTCACTAGAACAACTCACTTCACAATTGACCACTTGAATCATTTAAGAAACTTATTTACTTTGTATTTATTTACTTGAAATTAAAATGTTTTGTAATATGATGGTGTGCTTTTCAAGGAAACTAATCAATGGCAACAAGGTGTTATCTGACAAAAAGTGACCTGACCGCAAAAGCTGATTAATCAGTAACCCAGAGCCTAAACTAATATGGCAGGTTGTTTTTTTAAATCAGCATGGTCACTTTTTATTTTGTATTCTACATGCTTATCATGTGCTTGTATATACTGTAATGCTGCTTTTTTTAATCTATATACTTACTGTATTGGTGCTGTTTTTTTTATATTTGTAATTTATGTATGTACACTGTTTGGTGCTGCTTTTGTGTATTGTCCTTTGTGTAATGTCTTGTATTGTTTGTTTTGTCCTGCTCTGTCTTTTTGTTTTCTGTCCTGCACTGTTAGCAGCAGGTTGCACAGATGCACTTTATGTGGCTTGGACTAACTTACTTAAGTCCTTAGCTCTGTTTTTGTTCTACTGTATGTAGCACCATGGTCCTGGAGAAACATTGTCTTGACTTGACTTGATAATTTACTTTTCCACCTCATTGTACATGAGGGTCAATAAAAGTTAATATCTATCAAAAATGTTTTGTCTTACAGTAACTTTGTTTCATAACAGAATGTCCCAAAGCATTTTATTCCTCTTATACCACATCATTACAATTTTTGCCATTACAATTTTTGATAATTAAAAAACAGTATTTCATGCTTATTATCAATCTCATTATCAATATTTTTGTAATTAATGTTGTGGAAAATTTCTGAAGCATGTTTATTCTTGTTATTCACTGCATAGTGTGTGTGAATGCAGTGTGTGTGTTCACTGCAAAGTTAAAAATTCAATAAAACAAAGGTTGTAGAAAAAAGAAAAAAAAAAAGAAAATATACCCTGTAAACCTCTCTGTCATGAAGACATTCATTTGGTAAAGCATAAAAAACACCCTTCAGTCTTTGACAGTTACATAGTGCTGAAACTGAAGAATGTTAAAGAAACGTTCTCCTCTCTACAGAATTCTTTTCATATTCATGATTATTTATGTACTGTATGGAGCATTTAGCATAATATTCTCTGTAAATGAGCTGTTTCTAATCAAATAGCCAGTGCTTTAATCTAAACTGTTTTTTCTAAACTGTTGGCTTTCGGATGAAATTGATGTTAAACCTATAAATAATAAATTTTGAAATGAAGCTGATGCTTAATCTCCTGGTTACCCAATTGCACTTGATAAAATAGTATACAGGTATAGACAAAATATTATTAGAATCACACCCAGATGAGAATAGGTTCCCTTTTGAGCCTGGATCCTTTCAAGATTTCTTCCTCATATGCTCTTGTGGAGATTTTCCTTGTCACAGTTGCCTCTGGCTTGCTCATTAGAGATAAGTATGAATTTTTATTTTTAAGGTTTATTATTTGTATTCTCATTTTTTATTCCTGTTAAGCTCCTTTGTGACAATGTCCATTGGTAAAAGTGTTAAACAAATAAAAATTTATTGAATAGATTTATTATATATGTCTGTGCAAATGTGTGCATTATGTAGATTGTATGTAAACAATAACCAAGAAATATACAGTATATGTACAGATAATATACATAAATAGAAGAAAACTGGGTTAAGCAATGAATTTACAGTTATATTCATTTACGCTTGGTAGAAATGATGTAACATTATGTACAAGGTGGAGCAGAACTGTGAGGTGATTAGAGACAGTGAAGTTTTAGTAAGACATCAGGGTCCTAGCGGTGTAGAGTAGAGTTCAGTAGGTACTGTAGGTGTCGTAGAATATATCATAAGTTTCATGATTCTAGATACTGTACAGAAAGTTTAGTAGTTTTATAGTCTTAAGATTTAGTAGTTGATAATAAGCTTTTCCTGACTTATTGAATGCAATACAATATCTTACTCATTAGAATTGCTGAGATCAGGCGGGTAATGCAAGCTGAGAAGAAATTTGCTTTGCCCTAAGAGTCCAATATTTGCTAATGGGACTCTAAAGCCTAGTGGACTGTCAGGCTGCAGGCACATATATGAAAAACTGAACTTATTTTAATATGTGACCATTTAGAGCTCACCCTCAAAATAGAACTAGTACAAAAAAATATGTCATGTTTTAATTCATGCTGCTTGACTCATATTTATGAAGAGTGGAGGAGGAGACTGAGGACTTCCCGAGACATGTACTTTTCTGGTTATTTATCTGTCAGTGCAGCCTACACCATGCTATGTTTATAATTAGCTTAAGTCATTCCCAGTGCATATCAAGTCTCATCAAAGATGCATAACAAATGCTAATTAGCGCAGAAATATTGCTTTTACCCTTAACCTGGATTTTACAATTGATCTGAAAATCTTAAAGCTGTCAGTGTGAATGTCAGCCTCCACATAGCCGCTAAGTGGAGGAAGATAGAAAGCGTGCAGCTTCTCTCTCTGCCGTGCTCTTAGCTTTGCCCTTCCACACATCACGCAGCATCTGAAATCATATAAAACGTTGCTTTAGATGGAATAACAACTCCATTAAATCATACAATGCCTCTTTTTAAATCATACTTCTCCTAGTGGAGTTCATAAGACAGACATATCTCCTGTAAATGGTTCAATGCCTCATAGCAGCACTTAACATAAGATCTACTAAGTAATTTAAATACTATTTCAAATAGCACTAAGGTTATTGTGAAATGGTTGAGAGAACCAAGAGAGAGACAGAATGAATGAAAGTAAGATGCATTTTCTGCAGAAATGGGAGAAAGTGGGAGAATGTCTCAGTGTTAGATATTCCATTTCTTAGACCAACTGCATACTACATAAAACTCTCACAATCCTAGAATCCCAGTGCTACACATATTACACATATACTTTCTTGTATACTGTCATTTTACCATGTCTGTAGTGGTGCAGACCCAACACAACTGAACAACTGTAGACAGTTCGCAAATTTGAGATGTTTTATTCACTGTATGCTGTCTCAACAAAACCACTGTGTGAAGTGTTTCTTTTCATATAACTTTACAAGGAGCAAACCTGACAAGGAAAAGCAGCCAATGCATTTTATTCATGCATAAAACTGGAGAAAAGGGAATGAAATGTAGGGACACAGGCAGCAACGACTATAACTATTGTTGTAGCAGGAAGTGAACATACTACAGTATAGTGATTTTCAGAGCAGTGGGGGCTTAAGGCTGTGTGTTATTGATCAGAAGGTCAGGGGTTCAAGCCCCAGCACTGCCAAGCTGATACTGTTGGGCCCAAGAGCAAGATCCTTAACCCTCTCTGCTTCTGTGGTGCTGAATCATACAGTAACTGAGTCTGTGCTTAGAACCTAACTTCCTAAAAACCTGGGATATTAGAAGAATGGTGTTTCACTGTGCTTTAATATATGCATGACAAAAAAAACTTCTTCTATAGTGAGACATTATTAAAATCTATAATTAGTCACATTAGCGCATTGCAGTTCTGACATGCTGAAACATGCTCGACTTACAGTTAGCATGCATCATTGATGGACATTTAGGATAGTAAATCCATGTAGATCTAAAACCCTAAGTGACTCTCTACTACCTTAATATTTGAAGCAAAGTGGCACTACATACGACAAACAAATCCTCTTCCTGAATTTGAAGGTGTTCAGCCTTTTTTTTCTTAACAACACTGTCTCAAATCACATAAATAAGAGTTAATGGAGAAGAACCGACAATATAGGTCCAGTTTCATTATTCCCTGAACTTGCAGACAGAACTTTGAACAATGTAAAAATGAGGGAAATAAACTGTGTTGCCTTAGAAAATAACCTTGCTCATGCAGCGCAAAAGTTTCTGTCCAACTTTTGTACATAAAATATGTTGTTGTGGGAAAACAGTGCAAAGCAGTCAGCAAAAAAATCACAGAAAAAGGAATTTCATCATGTTGTCGCAAGCCATCCATGCACAATTCTTTTCCTCCTTCTTACCTGCTTACTTATTTTGGGGTATTTATAATACTACATAAATAATGCAAATGATTACATCTAAGGCCAATACAAATGACAATAACAAGACCACTTAGAAAGCCACAAAACGAGGAGCTATTATAGCGAGACTCCTGTCCACAGTGTGAGTGAAAATAGCCTGAAAACTTTAATGAGTTTCTCATCTTCAAAGCATTAGTCCAGTCAGTTTCGAACACAGACTCCTGCTGGTCTGCAGCTGTGTCCAGATAAAGCTGAGAGACTGAAATATGACTGAATACAGTCATTTCTATTGGGAGAAAATTGTACAGCAACTTACATAACTGTCCATGGATGCTGGGTTCCACCCTTACAGCTATAGGCTTGCAAATGTGTGTATTACATCACCAGCAACTGTTTATTGATTTGTGGGTCATGTGATTGTTTATACACTTTATCAGAAGGAAAAAATAGGCTATTTGTCATGACACAACAAGAAACAGAGATGGGTACAATATAATAAAATTTCAAAAAAGCTTCACATTGAGACTAGCTATCACCAGTATACTGTATGCCCTTTCCCAATTTCATAATAATTACAATATGTACGTTAATATAATATCATGTGCAGTATCATAGTATGTGCAGTATGTTCTTAGATCCCATTTTGTATGTATAGAATATTTCATTAATTTGTATTTATTTTTGGTTTTATTTATTTATTTATTTATTTTTTCTCTTGTACTCTGAAGTCTGTGGCAAAAGAATTTCCTTCAGGATTAATAAAGTTCTGTCTTACTGTATCTTATCTTATTATGTGCATCAGCTCTGGGATCCCACATGATAAGGGATCAAGGTTTTTGATATGTGTGTGGGTGTGTGTGTGACGGGGTTGGGGGTGGGGGGTTGTGTTTGTGTGTGTGTGTGTGTGTGTGTGTGTGTGTGTGTGTGTGTGTGTGTGTGTGTTTGTTAAGCTGGCAGCCAAAGTTGCCAGGTCTGAAGCAAAATTCACACCACAACTATCTAAAAAAATCACACAGAAAGACTTGACACATTTCTAATGTGCAGTTATTGTCCATTAATTGTCACAGATATTGTCCATTACTTACACCCCTTTCTCTCTCCCAATCTTTGCAATATATCATAAAGCATAGATTGTTCTTAAATTATAGATAAACAGCTTGTACTTTGTACACTTTCCATTTAATTGCCATATCCAAAGTTTCCTGACAAATATAAATAATACAAATAAAACAATAATCAATGAATAAGAAACCCTATGTTCAAATACATCTACTGTAATCTGCCTCATCAATGATTTCTTCATGAAATCTTTAAACAGTGCCCCAGTAAACAGGGTGTAGGGATGCCCCCATTTTCTCTGGTTTTGTTAAGACATCATTATTTTGAAACAAGCTTGACAACTCATTCACATTACATGGAGGAAGAAAGATTTCCACAGTGAATTTGGTTCAGAAATTAGTGATATTAGTAGAGATTAAAAAACAAAGAAAATTGCAATTCAAATAATGTATACAGAAAATATTTGCAGCATTAAACCAATACAAATATAAATACACAATACAGATAGTGATATTTCATTTATAATCCTAGGTTAGCCATTCACTATTATCAACAAATACTTTAAAAAAAATCTAAAGAATTTACATCATGGTTAATGTCCTTAATTATTTACCATACTTGCCGCTAGCAATGGAGGCTAGCAAGCTAGCTTAGCTGCTAAAAAAATATATTAGCAGTATATATTGTTTCATTTGTTGTGAAACAACAAATATAGTACAATTAGCAATTAGAGGCAGTGTTCAATAATAAAGCTAGTTTTAGTGTTAGCATTACGCTAATCTACTGAAGTGAATATTAATAATGTTAATAACAATTTTCAGTAGAAGTATTTTGAATTCATTTAAATAGAATCATATTTAGGTATTTTAGATTATTCAGAAATTTTAGCCAATTCCACAATGAACACACATTCAGTCAAATACACTGTACATGTGTATTCTTTCCTGTCCTCATAGTTTATCTGCAGTAACCATTTTAAAAATAGAATTACAATACTAGACAGAAAAACATCCTAAATTCCACATTTTTCCTAGTTCCTAGTTCTTCCAAGAGATGCACAACTAAATTAAGGACAACATAAATGAATCAAGGCAGTTTCACAGCACGGCAATCGTTTGAAGAAACCTGATCCTTTTTGTAATGTAGTTGTAAAACATGGCAATTCTATTATAGGAGCTGCAGATGGCATCATGTGGGTTGTGCTGTGTCAGCAGCCTGGGTTTGACATGAGCTTAATGGCTCTCTGGCCTTTCAAATGGCCTGTGTTTAACAGTCACCTCCCTGAGCTCTGCTTTTCACAGCCACTGTCATCCATTCTGACTGGGGGGATCTTTCATGTCAAGACTGTTTTGGATCACACTGCAAGGAAACACCAAAAATAAACGCGTCAGCATGACGAGGTGGGGCAGGGTGGGGTGTGGTGTGGTGTAGAGGACATTCAATTTTGTGCTGCTCAGATGCACTCAAAGGAGATCACCATTCAGCAAGCAGATGAGAAATCCATTGAACGGTGCCATTAGTAAAGTCCCAGACTGTTAGACTCTGTCCTTGCTTGTGTGACACACACACACACACACACACACACACACACACACACACACACACACATATATGCGTTCATTTGTCTTGACATAATTATTATTGCAGCTAATTAATGTTATGCTACATCTAAATCTATGTATAGCCTGATGGCTACAGTACGTGCTGGCACTGAAGAACAGGACAAGCAACTTCCTTTCCATATTAGAAAGCAGCTGTTGTCTCAGCCAGAGTCCTGGAAAAAGGGCACATGCCCACACACACACACACACACCCACACACACACACATATTTAACTGTCACTATCATGTGCAATAATTTATCATTGCTTTTAAATACATGCATATAGTTACACATCAAGAAAAGAAAGACACTGGGGGTGTTGTGCTGACATAGCTATGATAGTGTGTGTGTGTGTGTGTGTGTGTGTGTGTGTGTGTGTGGGTGGGTGTGTGTGTGTTCTGTTCACGGGGACAGCATCCTGTTCACACACTGACCTCACAGAGTAGGGACAAAAATTCTAGTCTCAATAAGGAAAACCTAAAGAGGACACTGTAATTATTACATCCTGCTCATATCAGTGTGTGTGTGTGTGTGTGTGTGTGTGTGTGTGTGTGTGTGTGTGTGTGTGTACAGTAATACAATCAACTCCAGGATTCTGAGCATTCTTTCTGTGAAACATTAGTTTAAATTACCAGCACTTACAATTAATAATAATCTAAAAATAGAAGTTTTCTAATTCACTTACAGAGACATCTTCTACAATGTCCTAATGCATATAGTAACATCTCAATGTCATTTGTATTCATATGTTTGAGTAATGCCTCTTCACTCTTCAGTTCAGACCGCTGATTTTCTATTTGGTTCAAATCCAGAGACTGAGCGACAGAGACATGAATTTTGTTTGGGGTTATTATCCTTTTTTGGAAAAAGATTCAAGTCTTAACCTCCTGACAGTTGCAAACAGCAGAACTCTTGATCCCATCAATCTTTATGAAACCCACTGGACCATAAGCTACAAATCATCAGCAATGCAGCAAAGCAGCACATTTTTAATGGTTACATGTGCTCCAGTCCTTAATCAGCTTGTTATGAAAGTGCTGTCTTTAGGTACTTCTTCTCCTCTTCAATATCTTACCTCCCTCTTCCTCTTCACTATGCCTCCTAAGTTTGTCACGTTATTGGGCCTTTATAAGAACATTTGATTCATATGGATCCAGTTATACGTGTGTGCGTGTGTGTGTGTGTGCGTGTGTTCGTGTGTGTGTGTGTGTGTGCATGAATGTGAATATTTTTATGCATATGGATGGTGTGATCAGGTCTGTTCTTGCCCACCACTCTCTGATGAGGGAATAAAAAAACAAGTACAGGGACATTTGTTCTTCTCAGGTGTGAAAAGGGGGAATAGGTTTTTACTGGATAGTTCTTTTTTTAAAACCAACCCAGAATGCAGCACAAGCTGATCAATCCCTGTGGTATGTGATAACACCTTACCAAAGCACTGAAGAATGCACATACTGTTTATGCTAGGTTAAGGCTAGGTTGATCCATAAACTCTCAGTTAATTCACTATAAGTTTTATCAATTAAATGAAAAAAATATATGAATGTACAACAATTTGGATGAATCATGATGGTTTTAGATAAAATGACGTCAGCACTATCCTTGCATTTTCATCAAATGAAGAATACACAGAGACATATGTGAGCCAGTACTACAACCAGACTAAAACCAGAGTTGATATATTTTCTAAAATCTTAATGTCAGTTAAAATATTAAATAAATGTTTGGTCTATACATGTTGTGTATTCAGAGATGCTTTTCTGTTCACCATGGCTGTAAAGAGTGTTTTACAGTATGTGACTTTCCATAGTCTTCATGTCTAGTTATTTTCTTCTAATCTCTGTCAACAACATATTTCCCATCGCCACTCAGTGGATGTTTTTCACACCTTTCAGTAAAAACTCTAGAGACTGATTTGTGTGAAAATGACTGAGATCAAAACCCTCCATTGTGGCGTTTTATGTGACGGTTAACAAAATCGCTTGATTTTTGTATTTTTGTATTATTTCTACATAATTAACTGATTAGATATTTGCATGAATATGCAGTTGTTTGAGTGGTCAGTTAATTCATTCATTCATTCATTCATTTTCTACCGCTTATCCGAACTACCTGGGTCACGGGGAGCCTGTGCCTCAGGTGTCATCGGGCATCAAGGCAGGATACACCCTGGACGGAGTGCCAACCCATCGCAGGGCACACACACTCTCATTCACTCACACAATTACACATTACGGACAATTTTTCCAGAGATGCCAATCAACCTACCATGCATGTCTTTGGACAGGGGGAGGAAACCGGAGTACCCGGAGGAAACCCCCGAGGCACGGGGAGAACATGCAAACTCCACACACACAAGGCGGAGGTGGCAATCGAACCCCCAACCCTGGAGGTGTGAGGCGAACGTGCTAACCACTAAACCACTGTGCCCCCTTGGTCAGTTAATAAGCTGTCTTATTTTATAGAAATAAGTGTTTAATTTCTTCAGAAGTAAACGGTGTAGGACATGAGCGTACCCTGGACAGGACCTCAGTTCATTGCAGGGTACAAGCACACACTGCCAATCTGTGTATAGGGTTTTTGGTGAGTGGGTGGAAATTTGAGTACCCAGAGTGAACATACACACAACCTGAGCACATGTGAAATTTCACACTGACAGTAATTGGAGTTAAGGACTGAACTGCTGTGTGTGTATGTGTGAGTGTGTTCCTGCGATCCGGTCTGCCTTACCCCGTGACGCTCTGATCACACACTCAAACATGCCACCCAGAGAGTGGCACAGCAGAGGTCGTGGACTGATTCTCTCATCTCTCAGCAGCTCTCTCACTACATGCTATCTCTCTCTCTGTCTCTCTCTCTCACACACACACGCACACTCCTTCTTACTCTGTCATGCTTCCCGATCATGCTTTCGCTTGCCATCTCTTTCTTAATCTCCATATATGTGTGTGTCTGTGTGTGAATGAATTCAGCTACTTTGAATAGAGATGTTTTTGCATGCATATCTCTTGGTGTGTGCATGTGTGTCATTTGTGTAAGACAGCACCTTAGAGCAGGCTGAATTATTTTTACTGAGCATCATCATAGTATTGACATACTGAAAATAAAGCTTTTTAAAAAAGGGAATAAATGCATGTTGTTTGTGGCACATTTGCTTTAATGTTTCATTATCATTTAATAAAAAGAAATCAAATAATGTATTCTAAAAATAACAGAAATTCAGTGTAGCCATTTATTTTAGGTGTAGTCTAAGATGAACATTTACAGTCAAGTAGCATCGTGTAGGTTTCTGGACATCTAAATAGAACTTGTGGAAAAACAGGCTCGTTTTTTGTAGTAGCATCTCATCTGTATGTGTGCAGACATGCAAAACATGCTCAGTATCTTGAAGCCATGAAATGCTACAGAGGCTATAAAAAGGAACCTTGATTCTCCACTGAACAAATGAAAATGAAGTTGAATGGCTTAGTTATGTTAAGTAAAGCAATCAGTAAAGATCTGCAGCTATTCCATTGTAAATATTGTACTCCATTTAAAATGTGGACATCTGAAAGTATATCTGCATTCAGCGTTCCAGAAAGTTCTGCAGTAATACCCGTAAAACCTATTAGGAAGGCTATGAACATGTAGTGTGGTCATATATATTGAACACTCAGGAGAACAACACATCAGTCACAGGTCTATTGAAATTAACAATGGATGGGAAAGATCACATAGAGTACTAGAAATCAAAATCGGAATGGGCTAAGTTATTTAAAGGACATCTTATGGACTTTCCTTGTCAAGGGACTTTCCTCTAGGGACTTTCACCCTGCTTAAATGTGGTATGTTCCCTGTGTCCACAAACATACAATACAGATCAATTCTTACAGATCTTCATTATTCCACTTGGAAAACACATGGAAAATAACATGGAACATAAAGCTGAGTCAGTATCTATTAAGGGCGCTTATTTCTAAAGTATACAATAAGATTTTTATTAATATATAAATTCTGAATTTTACTAATCTGAAAAATTCTGCTTTGAATTTTGCTGCTTTGTGATAATGTATATTGTTAAAAGTGATATAAAATTAACTTGAATTGAATTTGCTATTTGACTAGACCTTTGAGTCTGCAATAGTACAATATGAATTAGTTTATGGAACTTTTATCATGTTCAGAATCCAACTTTGCTCAGAATCTGTTCTACTGGAGTCTACTGTCTAATCTGTCTAAGGTCTACAAACAACGATATAGAGAAGGAATATTTGAAAAACCCGATATACAGGCAAATCATCTTGCTAGCTTATTTATTTATTTATTTATTTATTTATTTTTCATTTTTACTAAGAATAAAAATGCCAATTTGTAATAAATTATAACTGATAATAAATTAATTTATGATTGTTCAGACAATTAATTTTAGTTGTAGCCTTCTAAATTGATGCATTGATCCAAATCACCAATTTAGCAAATCACCTCTAGTAAATGGTGAGGAACATGACCTTCTATTTAATTTAGCTGCAAACAGGCAATCAACACAATAACTCACAATGACATACGTGCGTGCACGCGCACACACACACACACACACACACACACACATGCATGCGCACACACATGCACAAAAAGCTTGAAATGAGTCAGACTTTTTGTAGCTAAGGCTGAGTGACAGATGTTCTATCCGTGACAATATGGGGTGATTCCCAGAGGACGGCCAAGAAAGGCTCACCCTTACCTCGCTTCCTTCCTTCTCTAATTCAAGCTTTCTTTTCCAGCCTGCGTCCGCTCTCTCTCTCTCTTTGTGTTTCCTGTCTATCGTTCGTTTTCTCTCTCTCCCTTCTCCTCTCTCTGTGATTTACACAGAGAACTTACCTTTGAGTGTCAGTCATCTGCTCTTGATCTGAGCACTCACATACATGCTCTGGGATCTATGACCTCATCACTGATCCCTTTTTTAAAACTTCATTTCCATAATCAGTGTTCTGTGGGATAAGGACAATGATGTGGAAATCAAATGAAACAAGGCGATCAGGAGACAGGCATAATCTTATTTAGTCAGGTCAAATAAAGCCATCTCATTTATTTTAGTATATGACATTTAGCCAGTTCTAATGGTAATTACTCCAGTCTGTGTGTGTGTGTGTGTGTGTGTGTGTGTGTGTGTGTGTGTGTGTGAGAGAGAGAGAGAGAGAGAGAGAGAGAGAGAGTGAGAGAGAGAGAGCGAGAGAGAGAGAGAGAGCGCAAGTAGGAGAAAGATGATCATCTGTCAGACAAAGTAAAAAAAATTGTACAGAAAAGGACAGCAGTAAAAGTCAGGCCCAAAAACACACACAAGCATACGCACACACGCCTTTCTATCCTTGTGATGCCCTGCCACATTAGTTACTAATTAATGCTATGCATACATTTAAATCTCACTGTGGTGTTTGATTCCTGCCTGCATGTGCAGAGTTTGCATGTTTTCCCTGTGATCCAGTACCCTCTGCCTTGTGCCCTGAGTCTTATGAGATTCATAAGCTCCCTGTGACTCTACTTACGATAAGCAATATAAAATATGCCCACAAGGTCAAAACAATCAGATATTACTGCCACTGTAGAGACATTTGGGCCACATCAAGATTTAAAAACATCCTCGCACCCCTAGACATACAGTAAAAATGTCTTATAGATATATTTGAATGATTACTTCAAATCTTGGGCAGTGGTTGCTCAAAAGGGGAAGTCTCTGGGTTGTTGATTGGAGGACCAGGGTTCAAGCCCAAGCACTTCCAAGCTGCTGCTTTTGGGTGCATCCATGTGACAAAATAAAAGCTTCTATTCTACTTTAATCAACCTAGACAAAGATACCAAGTTGGTGTGACACTCAAATTCGGAGCCATGTGAGTCAATTCATATGAAAGGAATCCATCCATTTCACCATGCGCCTTCAAATTTTGAGACAAAGTTAAACATGCACAAGCTTCATAACATATTCAGTGCATCATATGAGAACAGTCATCTTAATTACACAAACAGAAAGACCAGACTCAGAGGCTTTCTCTCACTCCCGTATTCCTCCTCCTCTTCTCCTCCTCTCCCTCCTCCCTTTCCCTCACTCTCACTCTCATACTTTGGCTCGATCATACCTCCCCCATCTCTCTCTCTCTCTCTCTCTCTCTCTCTCTCTCTCTCTCTCGCCTCAGTGGAAGAGAAGATGACGGGATGAGAGGAGATGGATTTCGCGGTGAGATGCAGGGGGAACGGCGAAATTAGCGACGTGTCCTTATTTACGAGCCACTCGAGTCCGTGGGAACACGCCGACCGAGGAGTGTGGAAAAAAATGAGTGAGCACGGCGTTTGCTAAAGACAGGTATGTAAAGAGCGCCTTCCTTTCTCTCTCTCTCTCTCTCTCTCTCTCTCTCTCTCTCTCTCTCTCTCTCTCTCTCTCTCTCTCTCTCTTCCTCTTTTCTCTTCATCTCCATCTCCCCACTCCACGCATTTTTCAGCCTGTTCGCGTTTGGCTAGGATTATCTCCGCGGACTGTGAGGAGCAGAAGTGGGGGATGTGTATTACATAACGGCTGACACGTCTCACAAGCGACTGGAGATGAAAAAAACCAGTCCGGTAATCTAAGAAGTCGCCATTGGCTATCTCCAAAAGCGCGCACTACCCTATTAAATAGCGCTTGCACCTGAAGTGTCGTACTATTTTGACATACTACTTAGTGCGGTATTGTGCGCCTTCAGACAGAGCCCGTGATCTGTAAAGGTGCAAGGACGCAACAGTCTAAAAATTTAGTAGTACCATGTGTTTGGGGGAAGATAAAGGGTGCAAGACCATTTTTGTTAGATGCACGTTTTATACTTATGTTTTTTTTTGCGATATCGTTCTTAGTGTCTCATTAGGAGAAATATTGTGTTTGTGGGCTTCGGGGGCTTCGTCGATTAACCTGCAGTATAGATGATGGCACCTTTTGGGACGAAAATAGTTAGTTATCTCAGCAGTTACGATTTCTTATGTGACTTAGACAGTCTGTTTTGTGTGCACTCGTGTGAATAGCTCATATAGTGGCACAATGTGGCCTTTAACGATCCGGATATGGGATGAATTGTAAGCTTTTAAATTAAACTTCTTTTTTTTTCATCGTTGTCTCTTCCTGCCTGTTTATGAGGCACGTGTGAAAAATGTGGCCGCTTTAGCGACGGTTTTGGGTTGTGTGTGTGTGTGTGTGTGTGTGCGTGTGTGTGAGACATAGTGTTCTGGATGCGAGCTCTATCCGTCTCCATGACGACTCGGCAGTCTCTCATTGGAAAAGAGTGAAGGGCGCGCGGTTCGGGTTCGGGACAAAACGAGTGCACGGAAAAGGAAACTACAGACGATGCGTATAGAGATAGTTGACTTTTAAAGCCCTTTACATTCAGTCGCATGATGAGGAAGAAAAACAACGCAAATTAATCTATTACGCAATATCCATCAAGTGTTTTGGACAAACTCATCCGAAGGAAAGTCTTCAGATTTAAAGTACCAAAATAGATAACTTAGCCTGACTAACCAGAAAATAGTCTAGAGATACAACTAATGTGAATGAAGCATTCCACATAAATCATACCCTTTATATCATCAAATAAGATATTGGAAAATAATAAAGACCAACAACAGTCACTAAAGGTAGATAAATGTGCCACAGTTATCACTATTATGTCAAAGAGCACAGCAGAGAAAGTGATGTAGAAGCCAGTATTACAGTGAGCTCCAAAACCACTCTGCCTTAAATCTGAGCGGGTCGTGTCTCAATTCATCTCAGACGTGACTGTCTTAGATCATCCTCCTCCTCAGTTTCTCTATTGTGTGACTCCTGCAGTTGCAGCCTGAGGTATGCTTCCTAAAATGTAGAACTGTATCATCCATTAACACGAGAGTTAGAGTCTTATCTAACTTTTCCATGCATCCCACAAATTTACTCATCAAGAATCACCAGATCAAAAATTCTGTTATTTTGTAGCTCATTTTACATAAAAAAAAAAAACTATTGGTCAATTATACGATAACAACCCTGCTTGCTCCAGATACAGGCTATACTACTTGAATACTAGAAATGTAAGCAGCAGTTGAAGCCTCAACAGGCTCATCATTTATAACAGTGTACTGTATGCAGTGTAAATAGTTTCAGCACCATGGAGAGCACATGGCCCATTTTGTTCCTATAATTACAGTGTGTATTTAAACATTGCAGGAAAGTGAAAGTGTCTGCTTATCTGTTTGATCTGACTTCCTCTTGGCCTTTTCATTACAAAAAAAGCTCAATGACCAAAATAAAAGGCACTGTTTCCTTCACCATTTTGATAATCTATTTTGAACATCCAGTTCTCATTCAAGGGCCCATGTCATTTATACAAGTTCCTAGGATTTTCCCTAGGCATTATGCATTATTACTGGACTTCTGTGCCCAAATCTTGAGATTTGCACACAGGCCCTGGTTTCAGTAAAGGCTTCCCATGGGCAAAACCTACTCATAATTAAATGAAGAATAATGTGAACTGCCATGCTAACATCACTCTCATGTGCTTGTGAGACAAGCTATAATGGAAGTTAAAATAAGTCACATATAATAGCGGCATGCACAGTTGACAGGATTGTTATTTTATTTTATGAAGGAAGACATTGCAGCATGATGTTTCCCCCTGTGTGTTCAGACTTTTAAATTGCAGAATAGATCAATCACTGTTGAATTAACACATTGTTTATCTAGGTACACTTCTAGGCTTTAAAGAAGCTGAAACAAAATGTTTAGAGGAAAAATGTCTTAAATCTGCAAGGAGTTTTGGTTAGTCTGCAATATTATGTAACATTGTAATATTTAGTCTGGGAAATCAATTTAGTATATATACTCTATCTTATTTCATTTCACAGGAACACATGACACAAAACACTTTTTAACCATATTTTCTTTACATTTATGGCAGACACCCTTATCCAGAGAGACCTACATTTTATCTCATTTTACACAAATGAGGTTTAAGGGCCTTGCTCAGAGGCCCAGCATAGGCAGCTTGGTTGACCTGGGACTTGTACTCACAACCTTCCAATCAATAGTCCAACACCTTAACTACTAAGTTATCACATCCCCAAAATTGGGGTCCATCACATTTGGTAAGCAATTACATCTTAAATTTGGTATTTTGCCAATTCCCAAACACTAGCTTGATCTATTGGCTAGTGTCAGTCTGACTGATATTGGGGAGAGTATTGTCATGTCTTTTCCACTCATGGATCAGTCTTGGTTCAATGTGGAATTGATCGAAACTAATCTAGCCAATCACAGGTGTCTCCTCATTTATATAATGATGGCATTTAATGGCACTCCTCTGAGTGCATTCAGCTGCCACATGATGGTATGTGAGCAGCAGCTAAAAAGAATTAAATGGCTTTACATTTTGTATGAAGCGCCTGTTAGACTTCTGTCAGTGGCTCATGATAAAAGGAGACTTACAGTAGGATTTCTTGTAGGGAGAAACAGTGACTACTTTTAGAAGAAAATGTAAAAAAAAACCTGTCAGATCAAAAATGTAAGACCATACTCAAAACAGGTACTATAAATACACCTCATATTTGAGTTAACTGGAATCTAAACGCAACGTTGTTGTACTAACACTGTTTGTTCTGGATCACTATAGCCATTAAGGAGAGCCTACGGCCGTAAAGCGCCACTTCACACTGCACACTGTGCATCTGCCGCTTTGCGTGCTGAGCTGTGTGTTGCCATGGAGATGATGGCTGCCTGGATTGCGTTCCCCAGTGAAGGAGAGAATTTTCCGTCCAGTAAACGAGACGCAGGGAAAACATGTGGGACTATCAAACTTGCCAAGTTCTCTAAAGATAGGTGTCTACTTTACAGGTAGAAATTACTGTTGTTCTGTTGCATACTTGTGCATTTGTATGAAATAGTAGCTTGTAACCAACCACATGCAGCTTCAGGAGCTTAACTTGCATAAACTACTCAGAACCTTGATCAGTCTTAGAACAATGATTAGACTTAACCATCACCACTTGCCATGTGTGTCAGCTCAGGGTTGTGGATCACATGATTCTGTTAATCTAGTGTTATATTTGAATAAAGTGGGCTTGCAACAACAGAAAGTGACAAGATCCCTGTGCTTATTGTGAAAACAACTGCTGTTGTTAGTGTGATGTTCTATGAAACACAGATTCCTGTACCCGCCCCTAATGCTGCTGAACCCTCAACCAGAATACCACAGAGACACTAAGAATGGTTTCATAATCAATATTTAACACAGCAACCACACAGTAACCTACTGAAAGAGAGAGAGAGAGAGAGAGAGAGAGAGAGAGAGAGAATGAGGCTGATAATACTGTACAGAAAGACTACATTGAAATAATAAAAAGGAACATTACGGAATAATCTACAACCTGTCAAAATGATGACTCCACAGCTCCACATTCTTTTTGTTTAGCTGACCACACTTATGACCCGTTGCATGTTAGCGTGTTATTACTCACATGAGGGAAGTGAGCCGTGACAGATCTGCACATGTAATGAATGCATTGTCGTCATGTCTCTCCACACGCTCCTGACCTCTGTGATGTGCATGTTGTTTTGTGATGAAAGCCTATTTGGCAATGTTTTCAGCTCCATGTGGCCGCTTGCTCGACATTTCCAATCTGTTTCTGCTGACGCAGGCAGATCTGGATAGTAAGTGGAGCCTGAATTATGTCTTTTTTCAAACCTGTTTTTTAGTACCTGATGGATAAAGAAGAGTGAAGGTGTTTAAAGCAGTGATGACTCATGTTTAGGTTGATAGTTCTGATTAAATGGCTGATGTTTCTTGTCTGAGAGTCTCTCAGTTTGTGATTAGTGCACACTGTGCAGAGAGGCTCCCCTCTGCACTCTCTCAGCTGGGGAGGGGAAAAGGAATTAACACTAAAACAGGTGAAAACACACACGCACTCACACACACATACGTCCTTATAAATAGTACCTGTTGCACACAGGAGCAGGTGTTTGTCTGTGTCTGTACATACAGGTGTGTTAGTAAGAGAATATGTGCTGCTCCCTAAAATGATGTTCATTCAGTGTGGCTCTTAAGTTCCTAAAGTGTAGATGAGCTCTTCTCCTTACATTTCCTTGCATCCTTGCTCCTGGTACAACACATAGTGATGCAAACTGATATGTCATTAATGTTATGTCCATCACTGTTGAAGTGTCTCACTACTGGAAAGGAGAAATTCTTACAATTCTTGCAAAGGTGCCAGACAAAAGGTGCCAGACAAAAGGTGCAAAGGTGCCAGTCTCTTCTTGGTTTCTCTACTGTAAAGCTAAATACATCACTAACCCAAAGACAGTAAACAATGCATATAGCTATACACAAACATACACTATATGTACAGTGTATACACAGAAGCATGAACACATACACAAATCTTCACAAATCTTTTAATAGAGCATGTGCATGAGTGCTGGTAAAGTGAAAAAACTTTAAGCAGGACAACATTCATGTTAATATGGTTCATGTCCCCTTGACCTTCCCACACAAAGCTACCTACCTGAAGACCTAGTTTTAAACAACGTTAAAATGAGAACGCTGACAATAGCAGTTAATAGTTGCTTACTTGCAATCTAATATCTATTTAACAGTGATTATATCTTTAACTTCTGTAAATTGTGTTTGTGGAGTCTCATTTACATTATGTGTAACATCTTCATGAATTTGATATTCTACTATGTACTTTGTAATCACTTTGCCTTCTACTGTTTTGCCTTACTGCTTGTTTTTGTAAGTCGAAGACAAGACACGTGACTAAATGTAAACGTAGACATATTTATGCATTTTTTTTCTTGCTGGTTGTCATAGCTCACTGCTGCTGTGTGTACAGCTGTTTCAGTCAGTAGGACCACATGAATCAAGCAGTGGAGATGTAATATAGATGGGAGCAGCCGATATGACCAGCATGTGCTTAATGCGGAATATTAACCTGGTCATTTCCCAGCAGGAGGAGTAAGGATCTGTGAATAAACCCCACAACAAGACAAGATAAAGAACTCAACATAACAAAAAAAATCTCACCATTACAATTTGGCGATCAGCTACCGGACTGTTACAGCCGGAACCCCCCTGTGTGATTATTGAATGTGCATACAGAAAAAGATTAAGCTTTTTCAGAGATCAGATAGAAGATCCTGCCTGTGGCACATTGTTAATATAGATGCAACCAGTTTTATGATTGAACCATTCTTTGAACACTATCTCTGTTCCTGAAGGCCTGAATTAAAGGCTCTTAAAGGCAAAAGAAAACAAAGCTGTCATGTTCTATTAATTAGAAGTGTAGATTAAACATGTGTAATAACATGTGAGATAATTAAGACACACACACACACACACACACACACACACACAAGAGTGCTGACTAAAGATGTCAACATTGCAGTTTGAAGCTATAGGCTATGTATAAATGGAGATGTAATGATAAGGATGTAGTAGAGATGTACAGTAGGGTTGAGAATGTCTCAGGGTTTGTGGGTGTGAGGACTGTAATGTAGGATAAGGCTGCAATAATTAAAAGATGGCATTCTTATTATTTTTTATCAAACCAATTTTTATATAAGCGTATACTATATGGCTTGTATCGTAGACACTTGACCATCACACGTACATGTGCTTTTTAAACATCCCATTCCAGATTTTTTCTCTCCCATATTCTCTGTAATCATGCTCTCCACTATTCTAGGAAGGTTTTTCACTAGAATTGGGAATGTGGCTTGAGGATTTGTGTATTCATCAATAAAAAATTACATTCCAGTTCATCTGAAAAGTGTTCAGTGGGGATGAGATCAGGGTTCTGCACAGGCCACTCCTGGAGTTCTTACACTCCTTGGCAAACCTTGTTTTTTGCACAGGGGCATTTTCATGTTAGAACATTTTTTTGGCCTTTAATTTCCAAAACTAAGATTTGAAGGGTACATGAACTCTAATACTATAACATACAAATACATTAGATACAAATGTGTGCTTCCAACTTAGTGCCAATAGTTTGGGGAAGAACCACACATGGGTTTGATGGTCAAGTGTCTACAAACCTTTGGCCATGTATGTAGTGTATATTACTTAGCAACATAATTTCCTTCACTAATGGAAAAAGTAAAACAGCAGGCTTTATCACTGAAGCATTGAACACGTCTTTCTCAAAGGCAATTTTCATAGCACATGAGCAGAAGTACAATGACCACCTGAGGAGAAAGAACATCATAGAAGTTAATTCATACATAATTATTTTAAATTAGAGTATTTGCATTCTAGTGATAGATAAAAAAAAATCTCTTAATGGCAAGTATGCTTAGTGAATATTTAGTAAAGGTTTAGTAAAGTAAAGGCCTTATGCACTATATAGTCCATGTGTGATACTTCCCAAACTGTTGCCACACATTTGGAAGCACACAAAGTACAGAATGCCATTGCGTGCTATAGCATTATTATTTCCCTTTACTGGATTTAAGAATCCCAAACATGTTCCAGCATGACAATGTCCCTGTGCAAGGCTGTGCTTGAACTCCATGAAGACATGGTTTTGCAGTGGAGTGTCCTGTACGCAGCCCTGATTAACCCCACTGAACTCCTTTGGTATAAACTGGAAACTAAAACTTGCCCCCCAGGGTTCCTCAGCCATCCATCCATCCATCCATCTTCTACCGCTTATCCGGGGCCGGGTCGTGGGGGCAGCAGTCTGAGCAGGGACATCCAGACTTCCCTCTCCCCAGACACTTCCTCCAGCTCCTCCGGGGGGATACCGAGGCATTCCCAGGCCAGCCGAGAGACATAGTCCCTCCAGCGTGTCCTAGGTCTTCCCCGGGGCCTTCTCCCGGTTGGACATGCCCGGAACACCTCCCCAGGGAGGCGTCCAGGAGGCATCCGGAACAGATGCTCGAGCCACCTCAGCTGACTCCTCTCGATGTGGAGGAGCAGCGGCTCTACTCTGAGCTCCTCCCGAGTGACCGAGCTCCTCACCCTATCTCTAAGGGAGAGCCCAGCCACCCTGCAGAGGAAACTCATTTCGTACCCAAAGCATAGGTGAGGGTAGGAACGTAGATCGACTGGTAAATAGAGAGCTTCGCCTTGCAGCTCAGCTCTTTCTTCACCACAACAGACCGGTATATTGACCGCATCACTGCAGAAGATACACCGATCCGCCTGTCGATCTCCAACTCCTCCACTTGAGGCAGGAGCTTTCCACCAACCTGAAGGGGACAAGCCACCCTTTTCTGGCTGAGAACCATGGCCTCGGACTTGGAGGTGCTGATTCTCATCCCCGCCGCTTCACACTCGGCTGCAAACCATCCCAGTGCATGCTGAAGGTCCTGATTTGAAGAAGCCAACAGGACAACATCATCTGCAAAAAGCAGAGACGAAATCCCGTGGTCCCCAAAGCGGACTCAATCCGGCCCCCGACTGTGCCTAGAAATCCTGTCCATATAAATAATGAACAGGACGGGTGACAAAGGGCAGCCCTGCTGGAGTCCAACATGCACCGGGAACAAGTCTGACTTACTGCCGGCAATGCGAACCAAACTCCTGCTCCGGTCATATAGGGACCGGACAGCCCTTAGCAGAGGGCCCCGGACCCCATATTCCCAGAGCACCCCCCACAGATCACCACGAGGGACACAGTCGAATGCCTTCTCCAGATCCACAAAGCACATGTGGACTGGTTGCGCAAACTCCCATGAACCCTCCAGCAACCTGGTGAGGGTATAGAGATGGTCCAGTGTTCCACGATCGGGACGAAACCCGCATTGTTCCTCCTGAATCCGAGGTTCGACTATCGGCCAAATTCTCCTCTCCAGTACCCTGGCATAGACTTTTCCGGGGAGGCTGAGGAGTGTGATCCCCCTGTAGTTGGAACACACCCTCCGGTCCCCCTTCTTAAACAGAGGGACCACCACCCCAGTCTGCCAGTCCAGAGGCACTGTCCCCAGCCGCCACGCGATGTTGCAGAGGCGTGTCAACCAAGACAGCCCCACAACATCCAGAGACTTGAGGTACTCAGGGCGGATCCCATCCACCCCCGGTGCCTTGCCACTGAGGAGCTTCTCAACCACCTCAGTGACCTCAGCTTGGGGGATCGATGAGTCCTCAACTGAGCCCTCTGCCTCTGCTTCCTCAGTGGAAGACATGTCGGTGGGGTTGAGGAGGTCCTCGAAGTACTCCTTCCACTGTCTGAGAATGTCCCCAGTCAAAGTCAGCAGATTCCCACTCCCACTGTAAACAGTGTGAGCAGGGCACTGCTTCCCCCTCCTGAGGCGCCGGACAGTTTGCCAGAATTTCTTCGAGGCCAACCGATAGTCCTTCTCCATGGCCTCACCGAACTCCTCCCAGACCCGAGTTTTTGCCTCTGCAACCACCCGGGCTGAAGCTCGCTTGGCCCTCCAGTACCTATCAGCTGCCTCCGGAGTCCCCCGAGCCAACCAGGCTCGATAGGACTCCTTCTTCAGTTTGACGGCATCCCTTACTTCCGGTGTCCACCACCGGGTTCGGGGACTGCCGCCACGACAGGCACCGGAGACCTTACGGCCACAGCTCCGTGTGGCCGCGTCGACAATGTAGGTGGAGAACATGGTCCACTCAGACTCAATGTCTCCAACCTCCTTCGGGATCTGGTTGAAGCTCTGCCAGAGGTGGGAGTTGAAGATCTCTCTGCCAAACGTTCCCAGCGGACCCTCACAGTATGTTTGGGTCTGTCAAGTCTGTCCAACTTCCTCCCCGGCCATCGGATCCAACTCACCACCAGGTGGTGATCAGTTGACAGCTCCGCCCCTCTCTTTACGCGAGTGTCCAAGACATACGGCCGGAGGTCAGATGAAACAACCACAAAGTCGATCATCGACCTCTGACCTAGGGTGTCCTGATGTAATGTGGGTTCCTCAGCCCAGACACTAAATCCTTTTTGCTCGTATTGGTTAAAAAATGCACCAAATAAAATCTAGTGGAAAGCCTTCCTAAAAGAGTGGAGGTTAGTTAAACAGCGAAGCAGAATGAGATGCTCAAAGACCACAGAGAGCTGGTCAGATTTTGACCATACAGTGTATTTTTTAAGGTCTGTTTAATCATGAAAAAACAGCAGTAGTTATTTCTTCTTTTGGTATTTTCTTTTTTGTATAACACAATTAATGAAAATGATCCAGGTTAGAGGTACCACTTTGTAGATGCTCACAACTATTATGTTATTGTATTGAAGTCCCTTGAAAATATTGTTCAGATAAATATTTAAAAATACGACCATACACAATACAAAATATAATTTTGTGTATGTTCTTAATTTAAAAACAGAATTTACAGAAAAAAACACTAGAATTGACTTCTATTCAGGTAGAAAATGAAAAATATAGAAATCTAATATAAGGGATGCAAAGATCAGTATCAGAAACTGTACTGTATATTTTGAATAAAATGCATACAGTATATTTGCAGTTGTTTATGTAATGTAATGATGTGCAATATTGTGCAATAGTGCTATACAAATACATTTGAATTGAATTGAATTGAATTCAATATCAGGCTGAGGTAGTGGGTGTTGTGCAACCAAGTCCAAGCTCTAGGTGTTGTCTAATCAGCCAGGTGAGGCAATGTCTAATATATTTGAGATTTGAAGTGGGAAATATACAGTATGAAGTTAAATCCCATTTACCAGGATCTGAACCAGAATTCATTATTCTTCAAAATAAAAATATACAGAATTTGATCGATGTAAATACTTGAACTATAAATCATACATATTTTACCCATAAGATTTAATAAATGGATAAGGAGGAGAAAATGCTTCAGATGTTTTGTGAGGTTATGTAATGAAGCATCACTTTTCCACTGCAATTACACTTTATTCCTGTTGGTGGCAGTTGTTTGTGTTTGACAGTTTTAATGCAGAGAAATTGGGCTTTAAAGGCATTTGAGTTAAGCTCACAAAGTGATGATTTAACATCAAAATTGCACACATAGGTATTCATCAGACCTCAGAGATAACGATGGACTTTTGCGCTATTCAGACACTTCAATGGGATTTGCTCTCACAGAGCAGAGTTTGCCAAAAGCAGACGCATCTCCCAGTTATGCACAGTTCTGACCTTGGACTTAAGCGCCTTTTCGTTGTGGTATATCAGCTTGAGTAAGGAGCGGTATTAAGTCAAGTTCCATTTTTAAGCAGTTTAATAAAACCACAATATCTCAAATGCCTGTATTATCTGTAAATTTAATTAAAAAAAAAAGTCGGAATTCCATGTGAGGCCAATATTCAGTACATGAATAAGAGTACTAATTAATTAGTAATATTGTCCGCTTAAAGTCAATGAAAATGTAGGACATTACGGGAGACAGCATCTTAATCACACACTGCTTATTCTAAGGATGAATATTTTGTGCTGTGATGCTTCAAACAATGGGAATGTTTTCCTTTCAGGAAAAAGAACAGAATTAAGCCAAAACCTCTGGAAATATTTTCCTAACTTAATAATGCAGAATTTATAAGATTGATTTATAAGCATTATGAAAATGCCTACATTCTGTGTACACATTATGATTATAAGACCTTAAGTAAGTATCTCTTGGCTTCATTAAATTGTTCACACGTGTAATTGTTTGCCACCACAAAAAAATCAAAATAATAGAATTTGATGGATCAGGCTTCATTTTACAAATTACAGATTAATGAGGTTGAAAGCCACAATGTTAAAATAAACCAAATTTGCAGTGATTGATGTGTGATTACAACCAGGACTATTAGAGTTTACAGCAAACAAAAAAGCAATCTTCCACTATTTTCTCTCCCTGATTTTTCTCATTTAAAGGCAAGTGTTTGTGTTCTCAAGCTCTGGTCTAGACACTATTGAAAACTCTATTATGGACACAAGAGAAATCTGGCAATCTCAGAGGTGTGAATTACACACAGATGATTTGCGTAATCTGAATGGGGTGCCCAGAAAACTGACTTAAGCAACTGCGTAACCTGTCACTGAATTTGCATAATTTTCATACACAAATATGTACACAAATGTTTTTAACTGTTGGTCAGTACAGATATTTGCACATTATACTTAGTTAATCAGTGCATGAAAACACAGATTCATGTGAGAACAGCATTTAAAAGGAATTGTTGACGTGCTATGCACGCAGTGTCTGTTCTGGTGTAAAGTTGGCATAAACCATACACCGAGGTAGAATGCCTGATTTGCTTTCCGTCTATTTCAAGGCACAGGAGTTACACTAAACATTGCTGGAAATAACTGGAAATGAATTCTCTTCTGTCCCTTGTCATCACTGTCTTTGTCAGTGAGAGAGCACATAGTACCTTACCTTCTCATAAAAGACAATCAACATAAACCATAGATCTTCTTATTATAATGGTATTGCATATTTAAAAGATAGAATCACCATCATAATAAGGAAGATTTATGATTTATAGTGAGGGACATACTGGGCAGGAAGGTAAGCTGGGTAAACCCTTTTACTGTGTTTTTCTCAAGGAGATCAAACTACCCCAGATGACAAATTGACTGAATTGTGTCAGAGACAGTATCCATGGGGATAACAGGAATTAGGAGATATTAATAATGTGCATTTATTCTTTCTCTTTTTTCTTGCAAGTAAGTGAAAGGTAAAAATGTGATCTTGGTAATTAACAGGTGTTGAATGGTTACGTTTGGGTTGTCTTTCTATACCTGGTTTTCAAAGGTTTTTAATGTTTCTTTTAGAGCACTGTTCTCTTAAAACAGTGAAGTGTATAAAAGATAAATGGCAGTATAAAAAGATATTAGATATCAGTTCAGTGTGTGCAGAACTAGCATGTGATTTGCAGAGGCAAGTCAGTGTTTCCAAGGCAACAATGGCATATGTGTATGTACCTTTGACCTCAAATATTTGTTGTGATTGGCCAAGACTGCTTTTGATAATATATTCGATTATGAGCCTGGTTTATTTGTTCTTTCCCTGAATGTCCATGGCCTTATTTATACTAAAAGAAGCCAGATTTTCTACTGCTTTTTGTAATCTGAATTTCCAATAATCAGATATAACTCTGTAGGAAAGAGTCTTTGGAGTTTCACTGTAGTCATTTTCACTGGTATTAGAAATGCGCTGTGGGGATAGTTTTGCATTTGAAGGTTGTAGTAAGGTTATGCTACACATTAGGGAATTGCACTGTAGCAGTCGTTTTAGGATGGAGAGCTGCAGTGTGGTTATGGCTATGAGTCTGATGAGAGCTGCAGTGTGGTTATGGCTATGAGTCTGAGAGCTGCAGTGTGGTTATGGCTATGAGTCTGAGAGCTGCAGTGTGGTTATGGCTATGAGTCTGATGAGAGCTACAGTGTGGTTATGGCTATGAGTCTGATGAGAGCTGCAGTGTGGTTATGGCTATGAGTCTGAGAGCTGCAGTGTGGTTATGGCTATGAGTCTGAGAGCTGCAGTGTGGTTATGGCTATGAGTCTGATGAGAGCTACAGTGTGGTTATGGCTATGAGTCTGAGAGCTGCAGTGTGGTTATGGCTATGAGTCTGAGAGCTGCAGTGTGGTTATGGCTATGAGTCTGAGAGCTGCAGTGTGGTTATGGCTATGAGTCTGATGAGAGCTACAGTGTGGTTATGGCTATGAGTCTGAGAGCTGCAGTGTGGTTATGGCTATGAGTCTGAGAGCTGCAGTGTGGTTATGGCTATGAGTCTGATGAGAGCTACAGTGTGGTTATGGCTATGAGTCTGAGAGCTGCAGTGAGGTTATGGCTATGAGTCTGAGAGCTGCAGTGTGGTTATGGCTATGAGTCTGAGAGCTGCAGTGTGGTTATGGCTATGAGTCTGAGAGCTGCAGTGTGGTTATGGCTATGAGTCTGAGAGCTGCAGTGAGGTTATGGCTATGAGTCTGAGAGCTGCAGTGTGGTTATGGCTATGAGTCTGATGAGAGCTACAGTGTGGTTATGGCTATGAGTCTGAGAGCTGCAGTGAGGTTATGGCTATGAGTCTGAGAGCTGCAGTGAGTAAATGGCTATGAGTCTGAGAGCTGCAGTGTGGTTATGGCTATGAGTCTGAGAGCTGCAGTGTGGTTATGGCTATGAGTCTGATGAGAGCTACAGTGTGGTTATGGCTATGAGTCTGAGAGCTGCAGTGTGGTTATGGCTATGAGTCTGAGAGCTGCAGTGTGGTTATGGCTATGAGTCTGAGAGCTGCAGTGTGGTTATGGCTATGAGTCTGAGAGCTGCAGTGTGGTTATGGCTATGAGTCTGAGAGCTGCAGTGTGGTTATGGCTATGAGTCTGAGAGCTGCAGTGTGGTTATGGCTATGAGTCTGAGAGCTGCAGTGTGGTTATGGCTATGAGTCTGATGAGAGCTACAGTGTGGTTATGGCTATGAGTCTGAGAGCTGCAGTGAGGTTATGGCTATGAGTCTGAGAGCTGCAGTGTGGTTATGGCTATGAGTCTGATGAGAGCTACAGTGTGGTTATGGCTATGAGTCTGAGAGCTGCAGTGAGGTTATGGCTATGAGTCTGAGAGCTGCAGTGTGGTTATGGTTATGAGTCTGAGAGCTGCATTGTGGTTATGGCTATGAGTCTGAGAGCTGCAGTGTGGTTATGGCTATGAGTCTGAGAGCTGCAGTGAGGTTATGGCTATGAGTCTGAGAGCTGCAGTGAGGTTATGGCTATGAGTCTGAGAGCTGCAGTGAGGTTATGGCTATGAGTCTGAGAGCTGCAGTGTGGTTATGGCTATGAGTCTGAGAGCTGCAGTGTGGTTATGGCTATGAGTCTGAGAGCTGCAGTGAGGTTATGGCTATGAGTCTGATGAGAGCTACAGTGTGGTTATGGCTATGAGTCTAAGAGCTGCAGTGTGGTTATGGCTATGAGTCGAGAGCTGCAGTGTGGTTATGGCTATGAGTCTGATGAGAGCTACAGTGTGGTTATGGCTATGAGTCTGAGAGCTGCAGTGTGGTTATGACTATGAGTCTGAGAGCTGCAGTGTGGTTATGGCTATGAGTCTGAGAGCTGCATTGTGGTTATGGCTATGAGTCTGAGAGCTGCAGTGTGGTTATGGCTATGAGTCTGAGAGCTGCAGTGAGGTTATGGCTATGAGTCTGAGAGCTGCAGTGAGGTTATGGCTATGAGTCTGAGAGCTGCAGTGAGGTTATGGCTATGAGTCTGAGAGCTGCAGTGAGGTTATGGCTATGAGTCTGAGAGCTGCAGTGTGGTTATGGCTATGAGTCTGAGAGCTGCAGTGTGGTTATGGCTATGAGTCTGAGAGCTGCAGTGAGGTTATGGCTATGAGTCTGAGAGCTGCAGTGTGGTTATGGCTATGAGTCTGAGAGCTGCAGTGTGGTTATGGCTATGAGTCTGAGAGCTGCAGTGAGGTTATGGCTATGAGTCTGAGAGCTGCAGTGTGGTTATGGCTATGAGTCTGATGAGAGCTACAGTGTGGTTATGGCTATGAGTCTGAGAGCTGCAGTGTGGTTATGGCTATGAGTCTGAGAGCTGCAGTGTGGTTATGGCTATGAGTCTGAGAGCTGCAGTGTGGTTATGGCTATGAGTCTGAGAGCTGCAGTGTGGTTATGGCTATGAGTCTGAGAGCTGCAGTGTGGTTATGGCTATGAGTCTGAGAGCTGCAGTGTGGTTATGGCTATGAGTCTGAGAGCTGCAGTGTGGTTATGGCTATGAGTCTGAGAGCTGCAGTGTGGTTATGGCTATGAGTCTGAGAGCTGCAGTGTGGTTATGGCTATGAGTCTGATGAGAGCTACAGTGTGGTTATGGCTATGAGTCTGAGAGCTGCAGTGAGGTTATGGCTATGAGTCTGAGAGCTGCAGTGTGGTTATGGCTATGAGTCTGATGAGAGCTACAGTGTGGTTATGGCTATGAGTCTGAGAGCTGCAGTGAGGTTATGGCTATGAGTCTGAGAGCTGCAGTGTGGTTATGGCTATGAGTCTGAGAGCTGCATTGTGGTTATGGCTATGAGTCTGAGAGCTGCAGTGTGGTTATGGCTATGAGTCTGAGAGCTGCAGTGAGGTTATGGCTATGAGTCTGAGAGCTGCAGTGAGGTTATGGCTATGAGTCTGAGAGCTGCAGTGAGGTTATGGCTATGAGTCTGAGAGCTGCAGTGTGGTTATGGCTATGAGTCTGAGAGCTGCAGTGTGGTTATGGCTATGAGTCTGAGAGCTGCAGTGAGGTTATGGCTATGAGTCTGATGAGAGCTACAGTGTGGTTATGGCTATGAGTCTAAGAGCTGCAGTGTGGTTATGGCTATGAGTCGAGAGCTGCAGTGTGGTTATGGCTATGAGTCTGATGAGAGCTACAGTGTGGTTATGGCTATGAGTCTGAGAGCTGCAGTGTGGTTATGACTATGAGTCTGAGAGCTGCAGTGTGGTTATGGCTATGAGTCTGAGAGCTGCATTGTGGTTATGGCTATGAGTCTGAGAGCTGCAGTGTGGTTATGGCTATGAGTCTGAGAGCTGCAGTGAGGTTATGGCTATGAGTCTGAGAGCTGCAGTGAGGTTATGGCTATGAGTCTGAGAGCTGCAGTGAGGTTATGGCTATGAGTCTGAGAGCTGCAGTGAGGTTATGGCTATGAGTCTGAGAGCTGCAGTGTGGTTATGGCTACGAGTCTGAGAGCTGCAGTGTGGTTATGGCTATGAGTCTGAGAGCTGCAGTGAGGTTATGGCTATGAGTCTGAGAGCTGCAGTGTGGTTATGGCTATGAGTCTGAGAGCTGCAGTGTGGTTATGGCTATGAGTCTGAGAGCTGCAGTGTGTTGCAGTGTGTGCAGTGGCTAGACGTTGTTATCTGTAATGTAAATATATCTATTTGCAAGTTTTGTTTAAAGAGTTTGGAGGAAATTGTTCATGAAATCGCTGATCCGTTCAACAAGCTGCCATGCTCCCAGTGCCCATCATTAAGGCAAAATAATGGGCCTCAATAAAACTCTCTGGACTGCATTCAAACCCTGATACCAGCAGTTACACAACACTATGGTGGCTGACATAATTTTCTTCACAATGAGCACTATATACTGTACATGCATAGGCAGAATAAAACTACAGTCTATCCAAAATAAAGTCCTTCTTCAGTCAGACAATACAAACAGAACAACCCTATTTGTTCCAAGAGTGTTTGAAAACACCAAGAATCTGATCACATAATCTCGCTGTACCGCAAGCTGCACAGTGGTACTAGACTTCTTGGTCTCTCTTGTCAAGTCTGTGCAAAAAAAGGATCTAGAGAGAATGTGGCTCAAAACTGACAGGCTGTACTACTAGTGGTTTTGAACCAAATCAATATATGGGACCATATGTTTGTTGATCCAATTTAATTGTAAAAGTAAAGAACAGTGGTTTACTTTTAAGAGCTTTTTTCCTGTTGTATTCAAACAAAGCTTTTATTGATCTGGTGGTGGGATCTATAGTTAGATGTGTGCTTGTAATTAAATCTGTGTCCTTATAGTATCATCTACATGTAAATGGCTGCTCTGGCACTATAATAATAATGATTAATGATAAATAATAAACATAATCAAAGTGCTAAGGATTTGTATATGTATTTATTGTTTGGAATAAAAATGTAATGGATATACATAGAAGCCTTTGGAAACATAATTCATATTAATTCATATTAATTAGCTAACAAAAACAAACCATTAAATATTAGCCAAAATTAGTTAGATAGAAAATAACAAACTTAAATTCCCATATTTGCTTAAATAAATGACATGATTGGTTGAAAAGCATGAGTAATTTTTCAAACAAATGTAAAATCATAGGGTTGTATTGAAAATCGGTGACTTTTTTTTGCCTTTCCCATTCAGATTTTGCAAATGCAATTATCAATTACTTCATTCATAGATATTTCAAAAGCCCTGTTGTAAGTCACTTTGGATAAGGGCATCTCCCAAATGCCATAAATGTAAATAAATGTGCATGCATTTCACACCTCTGTAAAAGCCAGATTTTTCTTGAATACCAGTGTACAAGCTGTGATTTATTAGTGCAGCGTAGGTCATTGCCTTTAAACACAAGCACATCCAAACACAAATAGGAAATGAAAATGTAGTTTTTATGAAGCTCAGATTTATTTGCAAACACATAACATTGGATTAATTACATGGAAGATCCCCAGCAGCCCACAACAGAGACCTATTAGCTAGGCAGCCATGAAGCAACTACATTTGAATATGATAATTGGAGAACATTCATCTGTCTGCTAAATTTAGTTGTTATTGTTACACTAGCAGCAAGTGGCATTGGCTGTATTGGATGCACCAGAACTAGGAAGTGAAACCTTACAGATTTGACCAAAAAGCCAAAAAACTGTTTCACTTTTGAATCTTTAACCTAAATGCCCCTTACTTTAGTTGCTAATCCTTATATTACATTGGTACATTTTTTGTCTGATATGTTTTGATAAGAACATACTTACGGACAGTTTTGATGGTCACACCTCAGAGGAAGAGTCCATAATATCTAAACAGACAGTCATACTTAGTGCCCTATAGATCACCTCAGAGATCTCTTCTAAGATCAAATAAAACAATTCAGTACAACAAGATACAATATGAACTTGGCCCAGGTTTCCTATTATATGTTTCTGACTGAAACAAAAAGTGTCATAAAATTGTCATATGGCAGCACTCGATTTCGATTTTGAAATTTCATCATAAATCTAATTAGACTGATAAAAAAAAGTTTTGTATCAAACACAGGACCAGAATATATCAAGGCAGTGTTTTACATTACACACAACTTTATTTTACAATCTGCTTAGGATGACAATGTCTGTGCCTCAACAGAGAAGAGCCAAGTTAATGGTTTCTGAGCAGATTTCGCTCTGCACCCTCCTGTTGTAGTGAAGACATAGAATCTTCTTAGATAGTTCAAGAGAGAGAAAACGCAGGGTGCTATTTTTTTAAAGAGTGGAGGTACAGTATAGTGTAATATAATTTATTTACAAGAGAAATCTAAATGTATCCAATTTATATCTGGAGTATATCTCTATCATATACCCCCTACTTTTCCTGTTTTGCTGATTGTTCTCACACATACATCTATATACCTCTGTAAGGGAGTGTAGTTTTTGCTGTTCTGTGGCCCACCGTGATTTCTGATTCAATGCAGCACTGAAACTGGCAGCAGCCTTACACGTGGGGGATGATATTTCAAGTATGCCATTTCACTCCAGCCAATTATATAACTGAAGAGAAACTTGCTGGCAATCAAATTACTCTTTTTTTACTCTTATTTACTTATGAACATATTTCTAATTAGCAGTTAACTGAAAAGTAGATGGGATGTTTTGTGAAATATACCATCATCCAATCGCACCTTCTAGCAATTATATATAGTATCATCAAGTTGGGGGTTATAATATTTATTCAAGTGCTTGTTTAAGTGCTCATACCGAACATTGGGCACAAGATGGGAATACACATAGACCCTGGAGCTGAGAGGTATTATTATTTATTTATTTATTTATTTATTTATTTATTAGCCTATTAGTGTTTTTTATGCCACATTGCAAATAGGAATTGCAAAAAAAGCTGAACAATAATATATTTGTAAAAATATATATTAATTGTTTTTGCTGTTATGGCATTGTTACAGGAATTGTTTCTAGATTTCAAAGCAACTGCTAAAGCAAAAAGAATGTAAAATGAAAATAAAAATATAAACAATATTAAAAAGGAGCAGATTTTTTTTAAATGTATTATTTATTTACAATATATTTACATTTTTGGATTTGTCAATTTTGAAAATATTTAATATCTTCCTTGTGGCTTTCTTGTTTATTTAATGCTTTTGCTGCATAATTGACTCCATAGCATTCCAGATATTTTCAACTAAATATCCTGCAGTAAGCAGGAATTTAGATCAGAGCAGGGACACCTTCAAATCTGCAGACTGGTTACTTCCATTTAAATGTAAATAGCCAATGTGAATTGCCAGAGTGAATTTATCTGCAATCCCCAATACCATCATCAATCAGCTTAAGCCTTCTAAAAGGTTCACTGAAAGTGGCAATACTTTACCTGGGAACATATCAACCAGCTGGGCAAGAAATTGAATGTGAAATTCAATTGCATTTTTTTTAAAGAAAAAAAAATGCACAGTACTGAAAGTGATTTCTATCCTACTTTTGATAAATATATTTCTATACCTTGCTGATGTCCACGCTGGCAGAACAACAGCTCTGGCGTAATATGTAAATTGAAGGGACTGTTCTGGTTAACACAGAAGGTCAGAGAAATAACTGAAATCAGTAAAAACACAATAGAGGCCAGGAGCTTCTGGAATGAAGAACATTTGTACTGTTTTATTTGTTTGTATGAGTGTGCCTATGAGTGTGAGAAGAGCAACTGCATGTGTAATGCAATTACAGCATGTGTTCAGGGTGCTAGTTGTAGCTGTTCCTCTGTTTCTGCATAGACAACAGCTATGGAAATGTGCTCATTCACTCTCCTCACTGCATCTGGCCGCACCTTTTCAGTGGCTTCATGAATATTAGTAATTTTTTTTCTCATTTGTGCCGTCCCTTTGGACAGCACAGTGACTAAGCGGCCAAGACAAAGCATATTGTCCAAATCTGAATAAACACGGCAGTTCTTTGAAATAAAATGTTAGGAAAAGGCCTTGTGAGTGCAGCATGTGTTTGTATGGCTCTTTTTCCTTGCTCATGACCTGTTCAGCTTGTTCTCCAGGTGTTATATAATCATCTCATCCATGGAAAGATGGAGAAAATTGAAAACATTTGAAGTAATCATACAAATATGTTAAATTGTCACTTGCACACAGGTTCAGATCTGTCAGTTGTCTGGCATCTGCTTTCTATGTACTCTCTTCAGGAAAACTGCCCTGATATACAAGCTGAGGCAGTCAAACATGTTGTAGGGATGCAATAAGACAATAATTAAAAGAGAATTATTACAATTCAGTAATACTGTACCTAACACTGTAACACTGATTTGTACCAGTATGCTGTAAATACTGTTACAGATGTCTGTTACAAAGCAGTGGTACAGAGTGTTGTTGGTAAAGAGTACTGTCATTGGTATAGAGTACTGTTAAGAAGCATAGTTACATAGTGATGTAATAGAAGACTGTTATTAAGCAGTGTAACAGAATACTGTTACAAAGCAGTGGCAAAGAGTGCTGTTATAAAGCAGTGTAACAGAGTGCTGTCATAAAGCAGTGTAACAGAGTGCTGTTATAAAGCAGTGTAACAGAGTGCTGTCATAAAGCAGTGTAACAGCAGACTGCATAAAGCAAAGTAAAAGAGTGCTGTTATGAAGCAGTGTAACAGAGTGCTGTCATAAAGCAATGTAAAAGAGTGCTGTCATAAAGCAGTGTAACGGAAGACTGGTATAACGCAGTGTAACAGAGTGCTGTTATAAAGCAGTGTAACAGAGTGCTGTCATAAAGCAGTGTAACGGAAGACTGGTATAACGCAGTGTAACAGAGTGCTGTTATAAAGCAGTGTCACAGAGTTACTGTATGTCATAAAGCAGTGTTACAGATTGCTGTTATAAAGCAGTGTAACAGAAGACTGTTATAAAGCAGTGTTATAGAGTGCTGTTATAAAGCAGTGTTACAGAGTGCTGTTATAAAGCAGTGTTACAGAGTGCTGTTATAAAGCAGTGTAACAGAGTGCTGTTATATACTGTAGCAGTGTTACAGAGTGCTGTTATAAAGCAGTGTACGGAAGACTGTTATAAAGTAGTGTTACATAGTACATTCAACATGCTCAAGCATTAAGTTTACATTAAGTAGAAGTAGTTGGGGTTTTTCCATCTCTTATTGAATATTAAATGAGAATGGCAGATCATACACAATGGGATTTTTTGTAAGTAACACCAGACCCTTTGGCAGATAAATGAATGAGGCCCCAGGTGCTGGATTGCACCCAAACACATGCAATCTGTCATTCTGGCAGGCTTCCTCTTGTTGAAAGGCTTCATATATCTTCCTAAAATTTTCCTGACCTGCATTTGCATTTGAACTCGATTGGCTCTTACATTTTATGATTCAATAATTTCTTGATGGAATATGGCATTACTACTGCAGTGACAGTTTTCTCACTGAAATTAATACTATATATACATATACATATATATATATATATATATATATATATATATATATATATATATATATATATATATATATATATATATATATATATATATATATTTGGATGACAAAAGAAACTAGGTAACGTATAAGATGATACATTTCACTGTGTATGTAATGAGATTCTTAACCCTTTACTGTTTGTGAAAAAAATGAGATGAACACAACCTGGATGAAAAAACCTGAGTAGCCACAACCTCATGTTACTGACTAAAGAATCTGTCACAAAATATTATCTAGGAATCTGATGGGAATTATTATCCACTTAAAGTATTATCCGCTTATTACTATGGATTACCACTAAAAGGCAGGGAATTCTATTCAGCTGAATTTCAAATGGTGTAACACTAGAAGATCTTTGGCTGGCTTTTCAGTTGTTCATAAAGCAATGGTCTATCCTGAAAGGTCAGACATATAGACACGTCTCATAGAAACTCTAAACACTTATACTCAAGAAAAATCTAAGTTTTTGTTTGTGGCCATAATCAAGGCATATTGTCATTGTAACCATATATAGCTGATGCAGTACATAGTGAAATGTCAAATAGCATTTCTCCAGGACAATGGTGCTACAAAAAACAACACAGAGCTACAAAAAACAACACAGAGCTACATAAAACAACATAGAGATTCATAAAACAACACAGAGCTACATAAAACAACATAGAGCTACATAAAACAACACAGAGCTACATTAAACAACACAGGGCTACATAAAACAACATAGAGCTACATAAAACAACACAGAGCTACATAAAACAACACAGGGCTATATAAAACAACATAGAGCTACCTAAAGCAACATAGAGCTACATAAAACAACACAGAGCTACATAAACCAACATAGAGCGACATAAAACAACATAAAGCTACATAAAAAAACACAGAGCTAAATAAAAAAACATAAAGCTACATAAACCAACACAGAGCTACATAAAACAAAACAGAGATACATAAAACCACACAGAGCTGCATAAAACAAACCAGAGATTCATACAACAACATAGAGCTACATAAAACAACATAGAGCTACATAAAAGTATGCAGAGCTACATAAAACAACACAGAGCTACATAAAACAAAGCAGAGCTACATAAAACAACACAGAGATACATAAAACAAGACAGAGCTACATAAAACAACATCGAGCTACATAAAACAACATAGAGCTACATAAACCAACATAGAGCGACATAAAACAACATAAAGCTACATTAAAAAAAAAACAAAGAGCCAAATAAAAAAACATAAAGCTACATAAACCAACACAGAGCTACATAAATCAACACAGAGCTACATAAAACAAACCAGAGATACATACAACAACATAGAGCTACATAAAACAACATAGAGCTACATAAAAGTATGCAGAGCTACATAAAACAACACAGTGCTACATAAAACAACGCAGGGCTACATAAAACAACGCAGAGCTACATAAAACAACACAGAGCTACATAAAACAACACAGAGCTACATAAAACAACACAGAGCTACATAAAACAACATAAAGCTGCATAAAACAACACAGAGCTATACAAAACAACATAGAGCTACATAAAACAACACAGAGCTACATAAAACAACATAGAGCTACATAAAAAACACAGAAATTAGAAGATTATTAGAACTAAGATAGCTATGTCAATTTTAAGTAATCTCCTAAGTAAGAGCATGACTTAGCTGTCTTCAGTTAGCTACCTAGTTTCTTGTGGTAGACTTAACATGTACTAGGTAGTTCAGCAATTTAAATGAGCCATGCTAGCTAACTAACAAGGTAAGCATGTTAAATTCTTAGCAGTCCAACTACACTGCTATAATAGGTAGATCCCAGATGAAATGGGCATTGCAAAGACAGGAGTTCCTCAGACCAATTACTTTACCTAATTGCTTCTAACCCTGTTTTCTGTCTGCATTTAAAGACATTCGATTCAATAAGCTACATAAAGTACAGCAGTATGTGGTAAAAAGAATGTGTTTATGAAGACCTTTCCAATTCTGAATGCAGAATTGTTGCTGCAAGTGTTACAAATGATTTTTTAAAATAGAGCTGTTTGTATGTATAAATATACAAAAAAGCACACTTGTATGATTATTTGATTATTTGTATATCATTCATTTGCAGTGGGACCCTTTGTGGTGTGAAAAGAAGAGAAAATTTCTCTTACTAAGATCAGAAATATCATAACTCCATTTATAAGTTATCATAACTCCATTTATTTTGCTTCTGGTTGATGAAGTAATTGAAATGGGAAAAAATATTAACTAACTAGCTAACACAATTAAATTCACTAACACAAGTTTTAGATATTTAATTAGGCCAACAACGAATTGGAAGAATAATACAGAAAAGCCCAGAGTCCATTAGTGCTCAACATTTTCACACTATACAGAATTCACAGAAATCATAGTGTAGCAACCACCATTGTACAGAGTGCTTGGGATCACATCTGTGCAATCCAGTTCCTACAACAGCTGGCTAGATTGCAAGCTGTGTGATTTTCTTAATGTATGTCACAATACCAGCCATGGATGAGGACACAAAAGAAAAATCACAATTATTTTCTTGATCTGTTTAATTAATTTGGTATGTGTGACATGCTCTTGCATGTCAGGTGAATGTCAGAGAGCAGAAGGAGCAGTAATTTAAGGCCATGTATAGCATCAGCTCTGCATTGTACTTTTGAGTCTTCATGGTTTGCCTGTAATGGAATGTGGCAATACTTAGCAGCTGCTTGTATACAGAAGCCTGAAATAATGAAACTAGATAAGAATCCATTCACTGGAATTATTGTGAATATCAGATTTCTAAGTTACATCTTAAATTTAAAATGTATATGATTATTAGATATTAAACTATTTTCTGGCTTTCTTCTGCTTATCAGGATCAGACTTTTAGATCTGTCAGTCCACATTTTCTCGTTTGGTGAGTTAGACTGGTGCCCAGTGACGTAAGCTGCACAGAGAGCCTGAGGGATGTGGTAGTTCAGTGCTTAAGGTATTGGACAACTGCTCAGAAGGTTGTGTGTTCAAATCCCAGGACCACCAAGCTACCACTCCTGGCCCCCTGAGTAAGAGCTTTAACCTTCAGTTGCTCAGCTACATAAATAATATAAACAAGAGTAGCTTGTACAAATGTTACATAACATAAATGTTAACAGCTATTAGAATGTGCGTAACACTTGTAATCCTACACTAATACCTGAATTAATTCCTTGAACCTTGCTAAACTATGAACTACTGATGAGTTAATGCATGCGCTAATTACATACGTACTAATGAAGCTCTAAACTTAACTACAGGTTAATCTGTGAGTCTTAATGTGTGAATAATGACCACCTGCATGTTAGTATATGTTTGAAAGTTAATGTATTAATTAATATGTAGGGATAACCTGTACAAAATATACTCTATAGGAAAAAAATATGAACCTGCATCATTTGAAACTTGTTTATATAATTTGCAATATGCAGCTGTGTGCACAAATAAATTCATGGCACTGGAGTTCTTTCATAAGTTACACTGATCCGCCTTATCAGATGTATCAAGATGCACAAATAAAAAACACCAATAATTTCATCTCAACTGTTTTTAGTCATGCAACATATGTTTCTCTTTCCATCTGTCTGAGGTACAAGACCCTGCTTTGGGTGGCTCGGTATCGAGGCTCTGCTCCTTTTACCCACAAGGGTGAAATGAATACAGTAATATTTATTTACTTAGCAGATGATAATATGTATTAACATTTAATGCCAGTATTCCGTAAGATTATTGTCAAGTGTTTTATACAGAGCATGTTTGATTTAATTTTACCCCTTAATGTAAACATTAACTCAGAAATATGTACATTTATATTAATGGCATTGGGCAGAAGCCCTTATTTAGTACTATGAATAAAAAGTCTCGCTCAGTGAATACATATTTGTTCGCTACGTCACGGACTAAGAACACCATCAGTCTGAAAATGGTGATTTGGGGAAGTTATATAGCACACAAAAACATTTTTCAGTTATAGGACTTAAGGAAGCGTTAGGTTGTAGACAACGTTTGAAGACAGCCAGTGACTCAGCAGTTCGGACATCTAGGGGAAGTTCATTCTACCACCTAGATGCCAAAATAGAGAAGAGCCTTGATGCATACCTTCCATATAGGCAAGCATCTGTGGATTAAATCTGCTTTTGGCAGCTACTGGAAGATTGTGGAGGGAGTGTAGCCATGTACTAACATGAACTTAAGGTAGTTGTTCATGTAGGAATTCATAAGAATCATGTTAAGGTTAACTTATCATGAGCTTGTGATTATTACATGCCATAAGTCAACATTAATTCATATTTAAGTGAGTGTTTATTCAGGGATTAGTGCATGGTTAGTCCTGTACTGTTGTAAAGTTTTACCATAATGTGCATAATAACAGAGAGCTATTACATGTACGTACAGTTACAGAGATTTCTGTATTTATTTCTGTTCTTTTCATATCATAAGGAAGCCCCCTGTGACTGCTTCATATAAATCTTTTTGCTAAATGATAGTTCCTTTAAAGGAAATGGGGGAGGCTCCCAGGTGGACTGGTGGCGCTAAGAAACCTCCTAAACTGCTTATAGAAAGAAAATGCTGTATTTTATTTTTAATAGGAGTCTCATGTTCACCATGATTGCAGTAACATACGCCATTGGTAAGAAAACACCTGCAGGCTGAGAAAGTTTTGCTCAGATTTTACTGCATCATCAAGTGCATGCAGTTTTGATTAAATGTATTTCAGTTTATAATAATATCAATAACTAAGAATATTTTAGACTATGCTTACACAGAGCTATTGTGATGGATGAACATTGTACCAGAATGGTACAGAGAAGTTTTCTTTCATCCTGACCCCCATTTATTTTCTGTAAAGACAGCTTTGCCCCCCCAGATTATTGTGGGAGAGGGAGCAGCATGCAGCAGGTGATGATAGTGGTGAAATGTTTCCCAAGTCTATACAAGTAAGAAGCAAAAATTGCAAGCTGGCAGCCAATCAGATTCATATGGTGTGACTCCCATCATGCATTACACCCACTGCCATGGTTAAAATGGAAGAGGCACACCACAGCGCAGCAGCAATTATTTCACAAAAATGTGATTACAGCAGAACAGAGTTACACAAGTTGCTTTTTTTAGCTTAGTATACCTTGTAAAAAGAAAAACCTTGCAAAACAAGCATGAAAAGTTTTGAATAATTCAACATTTAACCCTTTTTTTGAACAAGAGATAAACACATTGGGTTAAAAAGGTATGCAAATATTCATCAGGAGTACATTTAGAATCAAGTTTCAGAAACAAATAAATTATGTCATGATTACTTAAAAGTGTAATTATAATGTCACAGAGTCGCAAAACAATATTTTTCAGGACAATCCACAGAGCAGTTATTCAGGGTGCCGTTAACGATTGCAGGACACACTGAGTGCTTTTAGAAATTAGATATTACGTATTAATGCTACGTACATCTTTTATGGGGCAGCATTAGAAAGTGGAATTATAGAGATCTGTTACAGAGCAGTGTTATAAAATGCTATTAGAAAACAGTTTCTGTGCAGTGTTGAGTGCAGCTAAAGGGATTATTAGGGTGCGATTACAGAGCACAGTTTTAGAGTATTATTAGGGAAGGGGGCAGTAACAGAGTTGACATAGCTAGGAAGTGACTCAGCATTCAGTCCCTTCTTCTGAAGAGCAATGAGAAGAAAGGAACAGAATGAAAGAGTAAGGGAGGAGATAAAAAAGAAAGAGTGAACTGGGTGGCGAGACAGTGAGAGAGCTGATTAATCACATCAGTAAATGTTTACACATCTGTCTCTGTTTCTGCCATGTAGCCCTCACTCAGACACACACACACACACACACACACACACACACACACATATGGCACAGCTTGTCATAGAACAGGCTAGCCTGAAGTGTCTTTCCGTAAGGGCATCTGGAACATTCTGTTCATGTGAGCCGAGAAGCTGATAAACCTGTGGCAAAGGCTTTTATCATCTTAATGTATTTATGCTAGATAAACATTAATAATGTGTGTGAATGCTATGATTTACACACATATATTACAGGACCCTTTTCTGTATGTTTAGCTGTCTGCTGAACTCTGTGTGTGTGTGTGTGTGTGTGTGTGTGTGTGTGTGTGTGTGTGTGTGTGTGTGTGTGTGTGTGTGTGTGTGTGTGCAATTAATTAGTATAACATAAATTATAAATAGTGTATGAAATCACCTTCAGGTAGATGTTTTATTAAGTTTCTCCAGCTAAATTTCTCTCTTGTCATGATCTCATTTTCCAGCTAATGGAAGCCATGTTGGCTGAAATGTTAATGAAATGACATACTTTTACAAAAATGATCAACTTCGGAATCTTATAACTTTTCACTGAATGTTTGGGGTTCTGAGGAAAGTTCCTCTTCAGAAAAAAAATTTCTTATTACCTTAGAACTAAAAAATATTTTGTTTATGTGACCACATTTTCTGCATTTATGTATAAGCCTCTATGGGTGAGGTGAGTAAAATATAGTCATTTATTTGAATTGTAGTAGTGTTAGAGGGTCAGCAGTGACATATAGAGAATGTTATTGCACAGTCTGTTTCTATACTGTACCTTTGGTGTTCCAGGCAGATCCGACCAGCCATAGAAAATTAATGGATAAAAATATCCAAAGATGCAGAATATGAATTCTCATTCTCTCTCTCTCTCTCTCTCTCTCTCTCTCTCTCTTTTCTCTCTCTCTCACACACACACTTACATATGCACATTATGTACATCTCGTCTGTGTTCTCAATCACTGTCTTCTCCCTCACCATGTCTCATGTTCTCCCTCACCGCTTTTCTGATTATACTTTATATAAGTACCTGGCGCTCACCCACCATTGTGACTACAAATTGGCACTTGTATGCACAAAGGCACATTTGTTGGGTTTGCAAATGAATGCTACATTTTTATTTTTTTTTTGTTTATTTATTTATTTATTTATTTATTTATTTTTACTCTGTGGCACTGTTCAGTTTTCTTTTAAATATAAGTGAATTTGCAAAGCTAGAAATGCAAGAGTCTTGGCTAAACCCTCACTTAGCAGTATGGCCTACCAGCTTGTGATCCAAATAGAAAAAACAATTCTGTATATAAATGGGTTTAACATATTATACATTGCTTGTTGTGATAAAAAATGACAATTGTGTGAGGCAACAATATGTAATAAGGTATTATAGAACAAGGAAGAAAGTAAGTAAGAAAGAAAGAAAGAAAGAAAGAAAGAAAGAAAGAAAGAAAGAAAGAAAGAAAGAAAGAAAGAAAGAAAGAAATGATGGAAGAAATAAAGAAACGAAGAAGTTCCATAAACTTTGGGATTAAAAAAAAGAAAATTGCAGAAATGTGAGTAGAACTTCATCAAATATCACAAAGTGTTCTGATTTTAAAAAAGTCTCTGTTCTGTAGTTGTGACTGAACCCATGGCACATACTATAACGTGTACAGAATGACTGCTGTGATACTCTGCATGTTTTGACTGTAACAGAGGAAGCGTATGGAAATCTACTTACCTCTAGACAAAGCAATTGTGTTATTGCTTTTGATAAGACATTTTTTCTCATTTAGCAGCTGTCAGCCTCAAGAAATTGCATTTGTTGCATCCAACGAAAAAGTGAGCACATCTAGCTTATTTTTCCCGAGACATTCTTTTAGCTAGCTTGTTCATATGCTTATTGAATTATTAAATACAGCACTGTCACTATATGTCTGGTGCTCACCTAGACATTTGTTACTTGCTATTTAAAATACTCTGAACAGTGCAGGGACTGAGGACAGCTGAAGATATTTGCTTTGGTATTTTTCTTCTTCCTTCTGATGTATGTTGTTCTCACTATAGAAAAACCTAGAAGAAGCAGGAAAGGAATGAGCCGATGCGGAAGAAAGCCATGGTTTCGGTCCGATGTCTAGCTGCAGATGTCACATTAGGTCATGGTGCTGATCTGAGAAATATGCTTCATATTTTGCATATATTTAGCAAATATTCAGTACCTTGGGTCAAATAAGCTAGGATTTGATTGAGTAGGAAAAGGTGGCAGCTACAGATAGTGCTGACTGTGTCCTGAGCTAGAAGGCATTAGTGGATTAATAAATCTGTGCATGTGTGTGTTTGGGTGGAGCTGCAGAGTTGAATGACAAAATAAAGATCATAAGGTCTCTCACTTTAATACAATTTGATTGCCATTTGAAATGGCATGACCTTTACAGGAACATTGTTTTTAGAGGCCATCCTTGTAGTGTGTGTTTGTGTTTGTGTGTAAAGCTCCATGTCCTTCTGATGCAGTGCTGAGACACCAGGAGACATTAAGTGTGGCAAAACCCCTACTGTGATTCTGTGTGTGTGTGTGTGTGTGTGTGTGTGTGTGGGTTGATGTATGTGGATATTCCTTTGTAAGCTTCTAATGGAGGAGCAGACTGAATACTGACTCAAGGATCTAACAGTTCAAACATAATGCCACACTTGATTTCATTTGACATTAGATTTTGTTGCTCTGTGTTAACTTTCAGCAGATCAGAGGTTGCAGCATTTCTGGAACATCACTAAACCAAGTGTAGAAATAAATTTGTGGCACACAAAATACAAATAAGCACTTGAAATACATGCATACATACATACGATTTACATATTTTTCATTGTGTAACATTGTTAATGTTGGTGGTCGTTTTCTTTTAAGGCATTCAGGGCCAATCTACAGTATCTTGTCTCTTTTCCTGTGTGCTTTACGTCCACTGAAGACATTCTGAATCTTTAGAAATGTTAACTATGGAAGACTTATGCAGAATAGACTAATGTCAGGGCTGAGCAAATAATATAAGGGATATTTAAAAGAGTCCTGAACTGTAACCACCCACGACTCCCCGTTCTGAAGGATTGTTCTAAGAGACACATTTAAAGGTCACAACTCCCCCAGTTCATCACATTTGTGTATCCGTGTTGATCCTTTTATAACTAGTCTGCCCCAGACTTAATGTTATATTAGAAAAGAGCAATAATGAAATGATTGCCAATAATAATTGTACAGAGTAGAGATATTAGCAAAGAGCTACACTCATGTTGAATCATCTTACTTATTATTATAATAGCGCTTTCTGACCCTTTGTGTGGGGCTGGATTTGACAAAGGTGCTGGATGGGGCTACTTTTAAAAGTTTTTTTTAAATATCATGTACATTAATTAAGTCCTATGTGGCAAATACTGCCTGGTGCTGACGAAACAGCCCACGGTAACTACTAGTCACACATCTCGAATTCTCACCGTAGTGTATTGACTGCAACTGTACAGCAGGCAAAAGCTCTCACAGTGCTTCAAATCAACACCTTGACTGCTATGTTTGATATTAATCACACTTACATCTAAACCCAAAGTGCAAAGAGAGGTTAAATCTGGAACAGGATATTCAACAAGCACATATAGCTGTGATGGTCAGATGTCCTCAAACTTACAGGAATGTGTTGTTCTTGTGGATGGCTGTGCTGAAATGAAAAATCTAATTTAAGCAAAATATACCACAAAGAGTTATTATAGAAATATATTTCATGGGCAAGCAGGATTACAAAATATTCCCACTGGACATTTTGTCTGTGGTACCAAACAAGAGAGGAGAAATCTGACTAAGTTTCAAAATTACAGCATTTCATTCCGTAACTAGCTTGCCAAAAAAATAAAAAAAATCCCAGCATCACCAAAATGTTTGCACATATGTCTAAGCATGGAAAAAATTATTAAAACAAATCAGTTAAATTATTCATATAGTAAATCTAAAATACATAGAATTTACTGTTGATCTCTCTCATTTCACACCTAAAGAGACTATGGTCCAGTTTTATCAGTCCATCAAATCCATCACGGTTGATGATCAGACTTAACCTCAAATGGTTTTAATCACAGTCTTTTATCACAAGCTTTTAATTGGCCATTTATTTTACCATGTTTAAAATAAGTGATGCAAGTTTGCATCAATTATTTTAAACATGGTAAAATAAATGGGCAATTACAAGCTTAAACTGTGATTAAAACTATTTGAGGTTAAATCTGATAGTCAACCTTCATGGATTTGTAAATCTGAAAAGTAAAAGGTTGTTTACTTGTTACTCTTAGGATTAACCATTATCAAAACATTTTTCAGCTGAAAACAAGCAAAAACAAAAAGTGCGAAACTAATAATTAACCTATAATATATATAGTGGCAATTTGCACACATAAACCGCGTCAGATGCAAAAGTAAAAGTTAAAATTAAATCTGAATTATCTAAGATTACTGTAATACTACTGTAAATCCAGGAATAAATAGTTGTATGTATGAAGACATATTATAGTTTGCAGCAATTGGATTAGTAGATGAAATGAATTAATCCAGGATAAACCTAAGATCTTCTTGGTTCTGCCTGTTCTAGAGGAATAAGTTGAGCTAGTATGAGTTTTTGCTGCATGTATTTTATTGTATAGGATTATCATCCTTCACACTAATCCTGTCGTAATTGAGCTAATAAGACAAATGAGCTAATGTAATATGAATACAAGCGAACCGGATTATAAAATAAATCATTCTTCAAAAACATTCGCTTAGGTGTTCAAGCTCAGAACCAGCTTAGGTGTTCAAGCTCACTTCAAGGTTACATTAAGTTGAAAATGGCAAAATCACTGACAAAAACAATAAATAAAACATCATACAAAACACACTGATAAGTGCTCAGGACTCCATGTATATGAAAAGCTATGCTGATTAAATTTGCCTGAAATGAAATCCAAGGTTTGAATTCTAACCAGTTTTTTTTTTTTAAACTAGACCATAGTTTCTTTAGGTGAGAAATGGAGACTGTGTGAAAAAAAAATACAAGCTTATACAAAAAAAAATACAAAAAAAAAAATTACAAAAAATACAAATATATATATATATATATATATATATATATATATATATATATATATATATATATATATATATATTAGATTTATAATTTGAATAATTTTACTGATTTGATTTTTAATTTTTTCATCTGATAATTTTTTCCAGGTTTAGACATATGTGCAGGTTGAACAAGGCAAATATTTTGTTGGTGCTGGGATGTTTTGGAAGTTTTAGTTGTGGTGTTTCAGTGGTTAAAGCTTTGGGTTACAGATTAAAAGATTGTGTGTTCAAACTTCTCAGGTTGTATCATTGGGCAAGACGATTAACTTTCAGCTCACTTGTATCCTGCCACAGTTGTTACAGCCAAATGTACTGGATTGGTGATTTCTTTTTATACTATGTAAGATAATATAGTAATTTACTTTAAAGATGTTTAAAGTTGTTTTGTTATCATTTTGTATATTCTCTATTGTCTTTTTTTTTTTTTACCAATTCATGGAATTCATGACTTTAACATAATGAATACATGTTGAACAGTAATTTTGGCTCCTGATTATATTTCACATATTTTGTCATAGGAATCAATAATAAGCAAGTGCATTATGGTACAATTCATTCATTCATTCATTCATTCATTTTCTACCACTTATCCGAACTACCTCGGGTCACGGGGAGCCTGTGCCTATCTCAGGCGTCATCAGGCATCACCCTGGACGGAGTGCCAACCCATCGCAGGGCACACACACACTCATTCATTCACTCACGCAATCACACACTACGGACAGTTTTCCAGAGATGCCAATCAACCTACCATGCATGTCTTTGGACCAGGGGAGGAAACCGGAGTACCCGGAGGAAACCCCCGAGGCACGGGGAGAACATGCAAACTCCACACACACAAGGTGGAGGTGGGAATCGAACCCACAACCCTGGAGGTGTGAGGCGAACGTGCTAACCACTAAGCCACCGTGCCCCCTAGTACAATTCAATCCAATTCAATTTATTTGTATAGCACTTTTAACAATTCACATTGTCTCAAAGCAGCTTTACAAAAGTACAGAAACATAAGCGAAACAAAATATAAATATATATAAGAAGAAGAAGAAAAATAAGAAGAAAAATGCATAAATGAAGACATACATTTAAAGTTTAAAATAAATTTTAAAATATTAAGTTAAAATTTAAAATACTATATATCTTTAACCCTATGGGATCCCTATCCCTATAATCGAATTTTTTGCTCTCACTTTCAATTAAAACCAAGTATATGTGGATAACATAATTATGTTTGTGTTGTTACAATTAAATTTCTCAAGTTTCAAGTCTTTAACAGGAATCTATAAGCGGTGCAGTTTGTTCTGGTCTGCATGTGTACAGAACATCAGGGGACAAAAATCAGCTGCAAACGCAGGAAAATATGTGGGGGAAGGTGGGGGGGCAGCTTTAACACCCGATATGACTCAGAAGTTTTCACTCTATTGCTTTTGCCAGACTGTCTGTTATTCAGGTGTGAGATGGGGTGATTGCATTTAACATAGCCCTTTTTCTCAGCGAAAGGAACTGTGTTGCTATAAATAAAATTACACTATATTACTTCTGTGTAACAGTATTGGCAGTACACCACTCAGACACACAGCCAAGTCAGTGTAAGATCACATTTGGGGTTTTTATTCAAGCTCATGTGTCTGTGGCATGCTAGTCAGTCAATAATGGAAAACTTTTCAACACAAATAGCTTGGCAGCTTTCCAGCTCACGCATTACATTCTGCTTTGCTCCACGCACAACCACATACTCACATTTAGTTCAATGCTCATGGAGAAAAAAAGAGAGAGAAAACAGAGATTATATTAATTTACAGAGAAAACTGGGCTCATGCACCACATTTGTCATTATACCTGTATCTAAAAACAATAATCACCAATCACCACCTTCTTGCTGCAGATTTCCAATAAATCACAAACCAGTTAGGATATGAAAATAATATTAGTCAAGTCAGGTCAGGTCAAGAAGCTTTTATTTTCATTACAACCATATTTAGCTGAAGCAGTAAATAGTGAAATGAAACAACGGTTCTCCAGGACCATGGTGCTACATAGAACAACATAGAGCTACATAAAACAACACAACGCTGAGGACTTGAAAGTTGTCCTAATCACATAAAGTGCATCGTGTGCAACCTGGTGCAAACAGTGCGAGACAAAAGACAGTGCAATCAGACAATACAAGACACAACAGGACAAATACATAAAATAGCATTGACCTGTGTGTATTCTGTGTATTACAAAGTACATTGTGAAAAACTAGAGGATTGTAAACATACATGCACTTATGTAATAGCAAATGTGGTGTGCAAAACAGCAACTGAGTCATTTGATTTTGTAAAGTACACACAGTTTGCACGGCTTGTAGGAAAAAAACTGTTGCACACTCTTGTTGTGAGGGCCCGAATGCTTCAGTACCTTTTTCCAGAGGGCAGGAGGGTGAAGAGTGTGTGAAGGGTGTGTGTGTGGGGTCATCAATTGTGTCGGCTTTGCAGTTGAGGCGTGTAGTGTAAATGTCCGTGATAGACGTAAGAGAGATTCTGATGATCTTCTCAGCTGTTCTTACTCGTATTAATTATATTGTTGAATATTGTTCTATAAAGGGACTTTTAAATAATTGTAAAAGTTCACAACTTATAGTTATAAATGAATACATATACCTACATAAACTTAGCTAGAACTAAGCCTAATCATCTACTCAGCTGTTAAAGATGAGCTTGATGAATTGTATTCCACAGTTATATGTTTACATAGAAATCTATATAGTTGGTAAACACTCTGAATCTCTGTCTCGGTCATTTTTATTTGAGTCAATGGCTTTTATTTAAAGACTATTAGTGTTATAGATGAAAGGTTCATTACATTTTGATTTTTGACCAGTAATTAGATTTTATTCCAAAAGTAGAATAAAGTCAATTAATATGTTCAAAAATATTTGTTTTTTATGATTTTTACATACTACCACAAAACATGTCTAAAGCAGTAACCTTAAGTGTTATACAAGTAATTTGTCATCACTGGTGACTGGTGTGAATTATTATAAATCGGTGCTTGATGATTGTATTGAGCATTTAATAAACCTGTTATGCTACTGTGTCAGATAAACGTCAAGAAAAAGCTGGGTCTGAACAGGAACAGGTCATTTAGTTAGTTAACATGACAATAAATGCTAGGCAAAAATTGTGGAAAAAAGAAAACAGAAGAATCTACATCAAAAAGAAACACAAAAAACACAAAGAAACTAAACGATTATTTTGCAAAGACTGAGACATACATAAAGGTTTAATTAAGTGAACTAATCTCAGGATAAAACTCAAAACAGGTACAAGTAATAAGGAAAAATGCAGGAAAAAGTCAATGATGAAATGGGGCATAGACAAGACATGAACCAAACCAAAAGCACATGGCAATGTGGAGGAAGAAAGCGGAACAGAGGTGTTGTAGCACTGTGAGCAAGTGCACACTGTGTGCAGGTGGAGATTCATGACATATTGAGAACTGCTTTAATGAAATTAGTTTAATTAGTTGTAAATATGATTGTTGTATATAGTGTTATTTTCTTTACAGCATCATTTTCACTTAGAACACTGTAACATACGAATAGACAGTATACAGTCAAATAAAGCACCACTGTTGAAGCTCTGTCCATCCTGTAGCTGTCCAGGGTGTTCAGGAAGGAATGCTTCTCTAAAGCTCCTGTAGACACACTGCCTGTTGATGCTTAAAGGGTTTTGCAGAATTCGTGGTTTTTTGGTACTGATGATGCTGAATAAGCTTCCAAGGTCAGGGAGTGAAACGCCTCTGTGTGTGACTAATCAGCAAAGTCGCTGTATGCAGAACATAGAAAGAGAACAGCACTTTGCCTCATGGTTGTGTGTCTGCAGGAACAAAATCGACTCTCTGGGAACGGAACAGTGCAGAGAGGGGATGGGGTACAAAAAGAGGATTTAAGTAAAGGCTCATGTAAATGATGCAAGCTTTTAACTGTTTTCCCCTTTGGACACAGTGTTAAACCAAATGCCATACATCTATACAAGCCATCTTCACTTGTAAACAACTACAAGCCAATGCAAGATATATCACAAATTATTTTACATATATTCCTGTTAATGTCACATTACTTTTTTCAATTCTTTAGCATATTTAAATGCAGATTCATTTTGCAGCCATTATTTTTTATTATTTTGGTTTGCTAGTAAAATATCAGAAGAGATGTTTGGAAAATGTCAGTCGGTTCAAAAGCAGTTTGATCTAAACATCACAAATGTCAACTCTTTGTATTGTTTACTTACAATTTACTACTTATCTATAGGGTTTGGGATTTACATTGCACTTTACTTACATCCAGCTGCATTCAGTGCAATGAAATTACTTAAAATCTGCCACTTTACAGTTTTTTATATCTTCGAGCAGCATGTAGTGTTGCCTCCTTACAGCTCCAGGGTTTCCAGTTCAATCGTGAGCTCTAGTTACTGTCTGGTTGAGTTTATGTGCAAGTCTTGATCAGCTAGTGGTTTCTTCTTTCCACTAAAATAACCAGGATAAAGACGTTAAAGCAAATAAATAAATGAATGAATTAATGAATTAATTTATTACTCTTTGTGAAACATTATCTTTGGGAGAGTGAAAAAAAAACAAGAACTAATGTGCGCACACTGAATTTATTATTCATTAATATGAGAATCTTGTATAGATTCCCAGACATCTGTTTCAGTGTGTATATGGTATTGACCTCTTTGTTCTAAATGTGAAATGTATTACGTGTAGAGATTTTCTATATTTTCAGACATTTGCAATGAATTCCACTGACAAGCTGAAGCCTGTTTCACTTATTTTACAAGAATTTTGCTGTAGCAGTATTAATTGGAGAGTGATGAACCAGCACAGAACAGCATAATGAGGTCATGCTGAATTGTCAGTGAGAAGGAGAAATGTCAAGACATGCAGAAATAGACATAAATTAAAAATTCATATCAATTGCCTTCTTGAGAATCCTAAACAATGAAGAGCACATACCAGTTGGGATCTCTCAGCAGTTAGTTCCTTTCTGCACTGCTGAGCAATGCTTATTTATTTATTCATTTGTTGCTTTAAAAGATTTATTATATACGATACAGTGTTATTGCTGTGATGACATTCCTCTACGTTGCAACACAAAGACTTTATTGTGCTTGATTTTACCTTATCTACCTCCCAAGAAGCAGAAGAATACTTCTCAGGATCATTTTTCTGCTATTTAGTGAAGAGCTTGCTGTGACAGTAAGTCATGCAGGGATCGTTAGGAACACCCAAATCTGAGGCACTGTAATATGTAACCTTGGGTTAAAGCCACAATGGGGCAATATTGTGTGCGAGAGACTGATGAGATGGTCTGAGCTCCCACCGTTCCTCCCAACATGGCTCATCTGTTTTTGCGTTTTGTAGAACACAGAAAAATTAACGGTTGTGTTTTAATAAATGCTTTAAAAAAAGGGAAATAGTTTTGCTGTAAATAAATTTCCAGACCCATTGAGCTCTAACTGATCATAGACATCCATAGACATTCATTACTGTGCCAGTCCTGGCCCATAAAAAGAAATTTTGCTTGGTCCTTCTTCACCTTGATTTAACCTAAATATCAAACCCTTGATTAACATTTATTTTAGGTTGCTTTTATTCCTATTAACCCATTTTCCCATTTGAGCAAAATTGAGGTGTTTAGTTCATTTGCTACTTGGGTTAATTTAGTTTCATGCTGCACATAATTAAACAAAACAAAAAGCAAAATATCATTGGCTGACTTTTAAACAAAACTGGTCAGAAATATGGTGATGGAAAAAATCTCATTAATCACCCAGGCATGGTACCGGCAGTCAATAAATGACTAGATAATTATAGAAAAACTAGTTTAAAATCATATGTGTATGCTTTTACCTTTATACATTGGTCCAAATGTCTTTAACGTTCTGCAGTGTCACGGCTTTGTCTTTTGGCTGTTTTTGCCCCTTGTCTCACCCTGTAACCCAAAATACACAATATGTCTTGTTTATACAGTTCAGCTGATTCAGAATTCATATAATATGATTATAATTAGCTGATTATCCAAGCTGCATTGTATATAAGATGATCCAATCTCATATATCTTGCTTCTAGGCTCAGACCCTTCCAGAAGGCCAAATGGAGCAGGATGTGGAGAGTCCCGTCACAGTGAGACAGCCACGGCTGCCCAAACAGGCACGAGATGACCTGCCCAAGCAGCTTCAGGACACCGATCGAGTCAAGAGCAAGACCCAGCGTTATGTGCGCAAGGATGGCAAGTGCAATGTGCACCACGGCAATGTTCGCGAGACCTACCGCTACTTCACAGACATCTTCACCACGCTAGTGGACCTGAAGTGGCGGTTCAACCTCTTCATTTTTGTGCTGGTCTACACAGTAACGTGGCTCTTTTTTGGCTTTATGTGGTGGCTGATCGCCTATGCTCGAGGGGACCTGGAGCACATAGGTGATAATGCATGGACGCCGTGTGTCAACAACCTGGAGGGTTTTGTCTCGGCCTTCCTGTTCTCCATTGAAACTGAGACAACCATTGGTTATGGGTATCGGGTGATCACAGACAAGTGCCCAGAGGGCATCGTGCTTCTGTTAGTGCAGTCGGTGCTGGGATCAATTGTGAATGCCTTTATGGTGGGCTGTATGTTTGTGAAGATCTCACAGCCTAAGAAACGTGCAGAGACATTGGTGTTCTCTACCAACGCAGTCATCTCAATGCGCGACGGGCGCCTCTGTCTGATGTTCCGCGTTGGTGACCTGAGGAACTCACACATCGTTGAGGCCTCAATCCGAGCTAAGCTGATCAAGTCCAAACAGACCAAGGAGGGGGAGTTTATTCCCCTCAACCAAACAGACATGAATGTGGGCTATGACACGGGAGATGACCGCCTCTTCCTTGTGTCCCCACTCATCATCTGCCATGAGATCAACCAGCATAGCCCCTTCTGGGAGATCTCCAAAGCCACCCTCGCTAAGGAGGAGCTGGAGATCGTTGTGATTCTGGAAGGCATGGTGGAGGCCACAGGTAGGAATACAGACATGATTTACTTAAAGCAAACCAGAAACTCATAGGCGTCAAAGATAAAAAAAAATAAATAAAAATAAAAAAAAAACAGCTCTCCTGCAATCATAGAAAAAGACCTCTATTTCTATAAAAGTTAGTGCTTTTGAAAGCAAGATTTTATGCTTGGTGTGTTTTATGTAAAAATCCTGCATCATGTTTATCATCTGTGAGTCCATTGAAGGCCTTCGTATGAGGTCAGAAATGTCTAACTGGGGAGAGTAAATGAGATGATCTTTCATTAGCAGAAGAATAAAATCTGTCTGGCTGGCAGAGAAAGACTCTCTGCAGACAGAGATTCCACGGATAAGATGGAAAGGAAAGCCATTGCCATTAATGAAGAGAAAAATACATCATACTGCATCATACACAGGCAGATAAATAGAGGGTTCAAAATATACACTTATTTAATTTGTGATGGTCTGTGTGATAGAAATCCAATTAAATTCAATCAAATTAAGTTTATGTATTATGTATTTATGTATTAAGTTCTATTCAGTCATTACACATTTTATACATAAAATGTATGAATAAACTAATTTATGTGGAACTTTCTTATTTTTAATTACAAATATAGGGGGGAAATGTACCTGAAACATTTACCTAATTCCTTTTCTGAAACCAATTTCAGTTACACAAAAAAACCACAGGGTGGAAATTAAAGTCTCCATACATATGGAAAAATACCACTCTTTAGCAAAATGTTTCCTACTCAGTTTATGTTATACATTTTTCCCAGTAAATCTTTACGAATGCCTTTGACTAAAGAAGAACGTATTGAAAATCTTCTCATGGTATGTTAACACGAGTACATCATGAGTGAGAGAGACGACTCTGTGCATGTTTACAAAGAAATGGCAGTCATGTAGAGGATGTAGAGTGGATTAGTAGTGAGACAACAGTGTCGCATGTAGTAGGACAAACAGCTCCATTCGAATCTCTGTTCAAATGTTATAGTACTTATTGTTATTGTAGTCAATTATGTAATTGTTGAGCTATCATCACTAATTAGTGTATGCAATAACAGAGCAACTATTCATATTTGCCTGAACTGAAAATCAAATTTGATGCTTGAACTACTAACAACTTTAATTTATTTATTTTATTTTTGAAGTTCAGATTTGTAATGAGTGGCTTTTGTAGTAAGAAGACCATACTATTAAATCTAAGAGAGAGAGAGAGAGAGAGAGAGAGAGAGAGAGAGAGAGAGAGAGAGAGAGAGAGAGAGAAATTAGAATCAAGAAGATCAGATAAAAGTCCATATGTATACTAGCAAGGATGTAGTAAGAAGACCATACAAAATCTAAAAGAGAGAGAGAGAGAGAGAGAGAGAGAGAGAGAGAGAGAGAGAGAGAGAGATGATTTCTTGTGGTGTTGGGTGACCACCACAAGAATATAAAAATACTTGACAAAAATATATTTGAAAAGAAATAAAACAATTTTTTTTTCAATTATCATTTACACTGCACAAAGCAAACAGTGTAAAAAACAGTACAATTAAATCCTATATTCTCAGCATGAATTTCTTTTCTTAGAATTGTAACTTATAAAATTATAGAAAGGTCAGTTATGAGGATTAACCATTTTTTATTTTAGTGCTACATTATCTGACATACAAAGTTTGCTTCGCTAGTGTTATTCTCTCCAGCCATTCAAAAATCTTTTTTCTTCTAAACCTAAGTGTAGTAATATTACTAACATTACTAGTGTTGGGCTGCTAACGTTAATGTATGTATAAACATCCATGCATTTTGGAATAAAGCCTATAAAAACATATATCTTCCAAAGATTACTCATAAGGAGTCGAAAAGAGATGTCAACAGCTTGAATGGTTCATCAGATTTCACCTTGCCATATGTGTGGGAGTGGTTAATGCCTGATACAAAATGTCCAAATGCAATAAAAAAAGAGATGAAGAAAGAAAGAAGTATAAAATCAGGAGCAGGAAGTAAGTAACATTTTAACACAGTGATCTCGGCTATTGCGGAATGAGGCACAGAGTCATAGATCATTCCAGGATGAACAAGGTCATTGAAAGAAGAGCTTCAGCATTAATCCTGACTTTCATAGATCTTAACTTGTAAGGTTGTAGCCTGTTTAGAAGGGATTTAGGTGGAACATGGCCAGAAAATAGCAGCAGTGCATCAAAATGAGAGCAGAAAATTCTGGCCTGTCAAGTTCAGCACAGTGCAGGAATAATGTGGTTGTTTACCTCAGAGGCTTTTAAAAGTCTTACCACGTTTACATTAAGCAGAACTCTCTCTAGATTTCTTCCATGCACTTGGTTCAGATGCAAGTTACATCTCATTCAAAATTGAGCACCGTTCATTCCACAACCAGCACAGGTTATTCTCTGGGCAGCAGAAGCCAGGCTAATTGGAAGCAGCATTTGACCAAGTAGGATTTTCAGGGTAATTGTTGCAGATTACTATTTTATGAGGCATTTAGCCGGTGGAGCTGTGCTAGTGCAAGGAAAGCAGATAATCTGTTATTAGCCGCAAAGCCGAGGCCGCTTTGTTAAGCACAGGTGAGGCAGAGCTGTCCGCCTGGGACTAAATTATAGACTATGGAATGATCAGCACACGGAGGAGAAATTGCTAGCACTAATGGGCATGCTCATTTTAATTTCTATTGAAGATGTTGAGTAAATGAGCTGAAGAATAAGAAACATATTGTGAGCGATAAGGCTGCATGTGGTCCAGGTTTTAAACTGGAGAAATTGTAGGGGTGGACAGCTTGAAGCTGTGGGGGCAAAATCTTTGAGGTCTTAGACATGCATAGTTACATTGTTTGAGACTTTAAGAAAAGTCTTAGTTTTAGAAAAGTTGAGAAGGTAAAAGTTAAAGGTTGTTAAGGGAAATAGAATTCCAGGTTGGTAGAAATAAGTTTAAGGCTGTGTGGTTCGAAGATCTAGATCAACTGGCAGAACTCAACAAAGTATTTCAGTGGACCGAGTACAAAAATAGTACAACAGCAGAACTATTAAACATGTAAAAACAGGTTGCATTAGCAATAGTAAACACTTCAGTTTGTGTAGCATATCCTCATTCGATCACATGTATTTATGTGAAATGTTTAGCTGAAGGCAGCTAACTGGACCTAAAACTAGCTCTGGGGCAAAAGAGCAAAAAAAAATGTTTTTACTGACTTTCATGATATGTCGTTTTATTCAGCTGTTCTATATCTCATCTGTCTAGAGTCGGTAGCAGTAGTAATAGCAGCAACATGAATTACCCCTACAAAACAAAACATAACCTCTTCAAGTTGTCTAATAAACATAATTGTTAAGGATTAAATGTGAAGATTCCATGCTCTCACTACCGCAGGGAACCAAGGCAGCCACTGAGGGGTTAACGCTCAGTGCCCGTCCCAAGCCCAGACAAGATGGGAGGGTTGAGTCAGGCATCTGGCATAAAACCTGTGCAATAATCTAAATGTGCGGATCAGATGATCTGCTGTAATGACTCCAAACAAGAAGCAACCAACGACGACAATTAAGTAAAGGATTTTAGGACGCTAGACCTTTAAAAATTGTACTTGCAAAAGTTGTTAGTAGGTAGAGTTGAGGCTGTGTGACAGGAGGGCAGAGTCTCTGCTGCCTATTTTGGGGCAGATGATGTTGCATTTGCTTGCCTGAGTCAGTGAGGCAAGAGTAATTCAAGTGGGTGACTCCCACAGGATTTAACAACGTTCTGCAAAACCACACACACACACACACTTACACACACTGTTAGTCCATAGGGAACACTCAGACAAATCTGCCCTGTGTGAGTTCCAGCATTTTAGAGCTTATGAATGTATAACCTTCTTGCAGTCTGAACTGTCCTTTTTATGTGGTTGTCTATATTTGATTTTTATGTGTGTTGGAGAAGAAGAGAGCAGATACCTAAGTGGGAATTAATTATTTATTACTCTTTAAAACCCTGCAAGCATTTTCTTTCCAAATGAGCAGAATAATTGTGCTACACATGAGTGGAATTGAAAAAAGGGCTCATGAGTTTCGATGGTTGTCTAACAGGATTACCGTGAAAGCATTCAGGTTCAGACTGAAGATCATACTGTTAATTACCTTTTAACAAAAAAAAAGACACCGGCTGGAGATTTGGAGATGTTGGCGAATTAGGAGGAAGATCTGGGAGAGTTGGGGGGCTTGAGGGTATGCATTATATCTTGTAGATATGTGTGTGTGTGTGTGTGTGTGTGTGTGTGCGTGTGTGTGTGTGTGTGAGTGTGTGTGTGTGTGTGTTTTGGCATGTCTAGACTTTTCATTTCAAGCTGCTGCTCCTGTGTGTCCTTGTAGCTGTTTTTAGAATTCATGGACAGCTGTCATGCCTGAGTCAGTCCTCTACTTTTGTCCTCCCTTTTGTCTGCTCTCTCTCTCTCTCTCTCTCTCTCTCTCTCTCTCTCTCTCTCTCTTACACACACACACACACACACACACCTAAAATGCTGATTATACTGGACTTACTGGGGGAAACACTATGACAAAGGCCACTGTGATAGTTTTCATAAATGATGCCAATATAATGATCTTTATTGAAGGTGTATTTTTAGATCTCATTATGCTGCCGGTGTCAGAAAACCCAACTGATACATTCATTAATCAAAGAACAAAGATGACCCAGAGCTTTTATTTAGGAGGATGATCATCACAAGCACTTGACTACGGAACTAAATAAAGGCTGAACATGGATTTTTGCATGTTGGGTTGGAACAGTCAGTCGAAATTTCTGCTTTTCCAGCAACTGTGATTCTATTTTGAGTGGTTTGTGAGAGTGGTTGCTATAGAGATGGTGTTAGAGAGTGAAATAGAGAGTGAGAGAGAGAGAGAGACAGAGAGAGAGAGCATGTGTGTGTATGCGAGTGGCAGGAAAACCCACTGATGTTACACAAGTCTGTTATCTAAACAGCCCAGTACCATCACCATCATAAACATTACTACTATTACTACTATTTATTATTATTATTATTATTATTATTATTATTATTATTATCAATACAGTATAAAACCTAATATATTACTAACTGCAATCTCCTAAAATTCTAAATTATTTGTGTTTAAAAGTGTTTCTCTGGTTTCTTTTCATTTTTAAATATTTTTTGTATAAATTAAGAATAAAGCATCGTGTTGTACCATGAAGCACCACAGATCCCAACACAGCTCGGTTGCTGGGCTTTAAAAGAGCAGACATAGAACATGATGATTTCAGAAAAATCTGAAGCAGTTAGCAGTGAAACAGATTTTTCTTTCTAGAGAACATGAAGGAACTCTGGAAGAAACCTTAGGATTTCTTGGGTTTTGAAAGAGTCTCTATGATTTTTCTACACAATGTTTGAAGAAGTGTGAGCTTCAGCTTATAGGCACATATTTCCTTGAGTGGAAGATAAATGTGTGAACAAAAATATCTGAAATGTTCGGGGGTTTTTTTTGCACATTATAGCTTACATCTATATGACAGGAGAATAAAGTGTGCATACTGTCAGGTAGTAATTGTATGAATCTGCATCGTGTTTGTTCGAGCTGCATGAGATGGACGTTTGGGATGGGGTTAGGCCTCTTTAACTCTTTTTACCAGTATACTGGTGTTTCATTCTGCTGGTGGAATGGAAATCAGCTTATCGGACTGAAAATGGAACGAATTATTTTATCATGACAAGTCTGATATAAAATTAGGACACTTTCAGATCTTTTTACCTCTGCTACCTTACACAGATACGCTTTCAAATTTTAGATGCTTGTGAACATTCACTTGGGGTGACTTTTTACACCATTTACTTTAAACGTATCAAATTTGTGTGAAAAAAAAAAGAATAGCTTTGGGGTTTTTGTGGAACTTTACTATAAATATATTGCTCAATACTTATCAAACTGTGGACACGGGCACACCCACACACACAGACACACACACACAGACACACACACACACACCAAAGGTGGGCAGACCTGATATCAACACTGCAACATTGAAACTTCACAAATGCTGTGAACAATACAAACGTACATTCTCTCTCTGTACTTTATACACACACACTAACCATCAACTTAAGAATACATATACACCTGCACATTCATGCAGTTTTAAGCCAGTCATTTGTTAGATGACATTGTGATCTGTAGTGAGAGCAGGAAGCAGGTGGAGGAAAACCTGGAGAGGTGGAGGTTCGCTGGAGAGGTGGAGGTTCGCTGGAGAGAAGAGGAATGAAAGTCAGTCGTAGTAAGACTGAGTACATGTGTGTGACTGAAAGGGAGGGAAGTGGAACAGTAAGGTTACAGGGTGAAGAGCTGAAGAAGGTACAGGAGTTTAAGTACTTGGGGTCAACAGTCCAGAGTAATGGAGAGAGTGGGAAAGAGGTACAGAAGCGAGTGCAGGCAGGTCGGAGTGGGTGGAGAAAGGTGTCACGAGTTCTGTGTGATAGGAAAATATCAGCGAGAATCAAGGGGAAGGTGTACAGGACAGTGGTGAGACCGGCCATGCTGTATGGTTTAGAGACAGTGTCACTGAAGAAGAGACAGGAGTCAGAGCTAGAGGTAGCCGAACTGAAGATGTTGAGGTTCTCTTTGGGAGTGACAAGATTGGACAGGATTAGGAACGAGTACATCAGAGGGACAGCTCATGTTGGACATTTGGGGGACAAAGTTAGGGAGGCAAGATTAAGATGGTTTGGAGGTTCAGAGGAGGGAGAGTGAGTATATTGGTAGGAGAATTTTGGACATGGAGCTGCCAGGCAGGAGGCAAAGAGGAAGGCCAAAGAGGAGGTATCTGGATGTAATTAATGAGGATATGAAGCTAGTGGGTGCAAGTGTTGAGGATGCAGAAGATAGGGATAGGTGGAGAGAAATGATTCGCTGTGGCGACCCCTGAAGTGAAAAGCCGAAAGAAGAAAAAGATTTGTTAGCAGTGCAAAAAAAAAAATCACGTGCATTCAGTTCAAGAGCATCAAAATGTGGACAAAGTGTGATCTCAGTGACTTTTTATGTCATAGTTGTTTGTGCCAGCTGAGTTGGATTCAGTACTTCATCTTATTGGGATTTTCACACTAAGCAGTCTCTAGACTTTATAGAAAATGGTGTGAAAAACAAAAAGCCAGAACCAGACAGTTCAAGATTAGAAAAAAAATCACCTGGTCTTTCTTCTGTCTTCAACTGTCCAGTTTGAGTGAGTCTGTGTCCATGATAGACTCAGAGTGTTGTTCATGGCTGTAGAGACACCGTATGAAGAAATACGTAAAGACAAACATATGATCCAAATGAGCACTGAGCACATGTCTAATTTAGACAGTGAAGCAGCAGTGAACATTTGGATGCCGTCCTCTCCTGTATCACACTGGACTACATTTTGGTCATAAAAGAAAATGTAGAATTAAACATGGCAATCTGTCAGTCATGAGGGATGACTGAGCTAGATATGTTCAACAAATAACTCCTCCATACAATCCATCTCCTCTGCTAATGAATGTCTTGATACTTTTAGAGGAAAAGGTCAGTATACATGCTTAACAAAAATAAGCCAAAGCTTCCAAAAGAGCTCACTGAAATAAAGACCTCTTGATGAGTACGATGCATAAAGATGAAAAAAAAAAATGAATGTGAAAGACAATTTAGATTTACGTTGCACAATGGCCCATGATGTTTTTTCACCAACATCTCTGATGTATGCACTTACAAATGCTTTTGTCAGTTGGTGTGAAATCAACAGTAATTGGAACAGTGGCAAAATGAATCAGAGGAGAATTTTCTTAGAGCAGCTTGGTCAGCCTCATGAGAGGAGAGAGCGTCTTCCCAGATCACAACTTGTATATTGCCTCCATGACTGCAAAATGTTACATTCTGTAGCTCTAGATATCTAAAGAGCAACAAGAAAGACATGAAAAATTGGCTGTTATGCAGAACGTGCCATAAGGTTGATCAAGGGTGCAAACACAATGGGTTGTATAAAGTTGTGATCAGCTCTTGATGCTCATTTTGTCTGTTGAGTATTTGCACTGTGAAATAGAACAAAATGCATATCTCTATTGGCAAAAACATAATGTGCTCTGTCTTTGAGTGTGAGCCCCCACACACACCACTTCCCCAGTGATTACATCAAGGCATCCAGTGATGCAGATGGTGTTTGATACAGGGATGTCACAAGAGGGAAAAAAAGAGCACTGTTTTAATGTCTATTTTCAGAAAGTGTACAAAACATAACACATTACACATCAGCATATAGGCCTAATTTATATTGCATTAACAAACCTATATAACATGACTAAAATCTACATCAAGAAACTAGCTAGCTAATGTACCTCGGTCACATTTCTACTGCGCTAATTTGTTTAACTAATGTGTCTATGGTATTTGGCTGGGAAGCACCCCAACAACACAGTTTTAAACATCAAGAGACATGTACGCCTTCAACTTCTCTATAGTTTAAACGCTCAGTGTTTCTATAAGATATGTATATTTGCCCGGCCATTACAGGCTTGGCCAACACTTAGGACCATTTAGCAACAGCCAGAGTGCCAAGGATCTTCTACAGTTACACCATTTGTGTTAGTTTAGCCAAATAGCATTGTCACCTTTTAGATGTAATCTATAATACTAATAAGTGGATAACATTTTACCTAATATCAAGCCAATTAAAAAATGTAATTCTTCCTAGTGTTCATGCTATTATAGTCATAAACCAATAATATTTTATGGCCATCTACAGATGTGCTAGTGTTAACTACATTGTGTACATGAGAAGGTCACAGCATGATACAGTGATATATTTAACACTGATATACTACAAATGATTGAATTCTAAACTTAGTGCATTCGATTAATATATTGCGTACAGAAGAGCATTTGTGTACCTTGTACCTTGAAAGTCTAAATAAAAATACAAGGAGTGGAAAGTGAGTTTTTTAAAAGCAATTACAATTTCAGTGAAACTACAATCTATGTAAAGTGTTTAAATCTATTTATAGTAACAAAGTACAATTACTCGAGTATTTTCTATTCCTGCCCAAGACAGAAATGAGAAACAATGGTCTGAATTCATATGTAGGCAACACCATTAAACTGAATCTGACAAAGCAACATATAATCATTTCAAGCAAACAATGGTGATATACCAGAAATATATATAATTGTTCATGAGCTAAGATCATTTTTAGGTTGGTGCAGTTCCAGCCCTGTCTGGGTGGATGTCTATACTATTAACTGATTAAATTCCTATAGGAAAGACACACTATAAAGAAAATTTTTCTTATTGAGGAAGACAAACTGAATTCCACACCACAAAAAGGGCTCTGTGTGAAGCACATGTTTTCGAGGCACAGTGTTCCTTGCACACTGCACAAATTCGATGACTTCTTGACAGCAGTGCTGTCTCACCAGCACAACGGGTTATTACTCAGCAAAATGTATCATGCTGCTTTAGGATGTGGCCCATGACTAAAGAAATGTAGTTCACTTGGTAGTGAGTCTCATTGCTAGTTTAATGTGGATTTAAAAACTAGTTTGGAATTTATTCAATTACTCAATCCATGCCCTTTAAACAATGAAAAAGGCTTAACAAACAAATGAAGAAGCTGGTTAACAGTCTTAGAAGACCAATGACCATGGACATGAGTAGAGTTTGCATGTCAAAGCGGCTCCACTGCAGAACTCTAAGCTCAAATCACCTGAGTTTAAGTTGTTCATTAACTGAAGGTCTTCAGGGTACATCCTAAACTAACATCTTAACTAAATGATCTGTACCCCAAGAGGCAGCAGGCATAAATGAAAACAAGTCAACTCAAACATATATAGATTGAACAGATTTGATACTGTACATGATTTTGAAGAATTATGAAAGCTAATATGTTGCAGGAACAGTGTAAGAAATGAAAATCCGGTTCAAGAGTTCTTAGACATACTCCACAAAGATGTGAGTTTCCTGTATAAAGATTAGGGCAAACTCGTGTGACTCTAATGCAAATAATTCTGTAGGTAATGTTACCTATATCAGAGAAGGAGCACTTGGGACAAAATCCATTTGAACAGATAATTTCTGACATAAAACACATGTGGCAAAGCTGAGAGTTGGAGCTGGATGGATAATATAGCAAATTTCACACAGTAAATATTAGTCATTCATGGGACTAGAATAATAACCTACTAGCTGCTAAGATATGTGGATGTTAAATTGACCAAGGAACACATTTCCAGTATTTAAAAATTTTTCACATTCCATGGACTTTGTATTGTACTCAAGGCAAAGTGTACTAATGAATTGTGTCTTCAAGAAATGTCTTTCAGTTCTTTAAAAAAAAAAGACGTTTCATGGTCAGAAGGCCTATGGTGTATTCCGTAACATTAGAGCTAAACACAGCAATGGCTATTATACAAATCTCATTCGAACAATATGTAGAGCAGAGGATCACATTACAGATGCGTAAGAAGAACCACCTAAAGAGGGACCGCATGTAATACACAGCCAGTGGCTGAGTTTATTCTTATCAGAACTGAGTCCTTCTAATTACTGATGATAGCGTTAACATTAACGATAACAATGAAATTTAAATATATAAATAGATTTGTGACAAAAGATTCTTTGGCTTGTTCTTATATTGCAGATAACTTCTGTATAATCCTGACATCATATCAATGTAGTCATGCTTACTTATGGCAACACACTTATTTTTAGAATTTTTATGTTATGTAATTGGGTTTCTAGACAACTAGACAAAGGTTTTATTGATGTTGTGTGAATTACTCATATGTCCAGAAGTGATCCTAAAGAAGTTTACTCTAGACTCTACTCTAGATCTAAAGCCTGTTAATTAAGTTGGAACTCTTATGTTTCTAAGTAAAAAAGTTAAATATATTACCTGAGTAGTGGGAACAGTATTTTTTGGCAGGCTTACTGTATATCCAAAGTCATTTAGATTTGAGCTTAGCAGATATGAGGAAATTACCTTTCTCAAAGACCCAACAGTGGCATCTTGGTTGGACCAGAATTCAGTACGAGGTTAGAACTCACCAACTCATCAGTAATCCAGAGCCCTATCCACTGAACCAATGCTGTCAGCTTGTGCCATATTATCAATAGAGTGTGAGTTCAAAATCCTAATGATTTCATAGCCAGCTATGGCCAGGATATCAAGCAAGCAAAAATTGTCCAGGCTATTTGAACTAATGTATACGGAAGAAGGCATTTAATGCTTCAAGTGTTTAGCTCCCCAGTGACATACCATGAGTAGCAATTGGAAAAGATGCACCGGTTTCATGTGTCTGGTAGGGAGGACTTCACTATACACTGGTTTATAGCTTTGGTGTTATAAGGCAGAGTTAGCTAAATTTGATCACATACAAAAAATCTTATGTAGTAAATGTAGAAATAACCAAATAATAATGATGTGAGTGCTAATTTAATTATGAATTGCATTTGCATTGTAGAAGAAATGGAAGTAATCTTTTGTATTGTTAGCTCCAGAAAAGAGTATGGGGGTGAAGTAAGAGGTATCAGTATGGCCATAGTGAGGCAGGATATGAGTTGGGTCATTTAAACAATTGGATTTAGTGTTTTTATCTGTAATATATGAACAATAAATTGTACTCAAACACGTCTCTAAAAATCCTGCAAACACTGCTGGAAGGTATGTCAGACCTGTAGGAAATGCTAAGTGAATGTTAATCATATGCTTTAGAACATTTAGTTCTGGCTCTGACAATGAAAGCTAGAGTCTCAAGGGAAAAGGGTTATTTAAGAGTGCTTTAGATAGTTAACGTGTTCTGCTTTAGGCTTTCTTTAGAGACATGTTGTACAAAAAACAGGTATTAACTCCTCAGAAGGACAACCTGAAATTATTTTTTTTTACATAAGCTAGATGTCACAGGTTTAGTGACATTGATACTTTGGTACAAATCACTAGTTTACAAAGAAAAGACGTCTAGCTGTTATTCTTCACAGTTATGGAAGAGCATCAGCACGCTATGACATGTTAATGATTGCTACATAGATGTTTAACAATTTTCAGCATAACAGGATTTAGCTTCTAGCATTAAAGAGAGGAACTTCTACAGTAATCGGTATCCGGTGTTGTCCTTACGTTCCTCATTTATGTCCACAATATGAGGAGAGGTGTATAGTGTAAGGTGTAAGACCACAATATGAGGAGAGGTGTATAGTGTCACGTATGGAGAAAAAAAAGATTTCCTTGTTATTCTTTGTTGTTTTACATTTCTGCTTATTTATAGATTAACTATACTCTTATGGTGTATGATTAGTGATAGTGCTTGAGCTAAATGTCAATGTTGGTAATTCATTTATCCCTTTGTTTTGTATATTTTGGTCTTGTCATGTACTCATCCATTTAATCAGGCATTTAATAATTTATTGATTGACTACTCAATCATTTACATGCGAAACAACAATCATTAGACTTGTTATTTATAGTCATTGTTATACTTGTTATATGTCATTAGATTGTAGTTATACATTCTTGGCCATTGCTCAGTCTCACAGACTCCAACAAGGGATTGTTGGAATGTAAATATATGAATCTGAATACATTCCTGTCGTGCCATGACATTTATATATGACATTTAATTTTGCACGTAATCTAGAGAGCAACACTTTTCACATTGTAATTCAGCAATATTTTGTTACACTCATGGGTATTGTTGCACGTGACACACATATACATACACTGAGATGATCTGAGCATTGCTTGTTTGCATGCTGCTCACACACACTCACTCACACACACGCACAACATGCACTGTAACCATGCTGAGTCAGCAAGTTCAACAGGAACAAGGGAGCAAAAATAACAGCTGGCAGCATCTTCCATGGTTGACCTACTGCTATGGCGATGAGAAAGCTGCACATACTATATGTCATTGTAAAGTGACCACATACACCCAGAGGTTTATGCACCCATTCTGCAGTAACAGGAGAAACAGCAGCCTGCCTACATAATTCATTACTTTTTCCTCATAGCCATTGGCCTTCCTGGTGTTCTCCCCAGCTATATATGTATATATATGTGTGTGGGGGGGGGGGGGACAGATACAGTAGCAGTACATAATTAATGACCAAAGAGATAAGTAATACATAAATACTGTAGAAACACAGTCAATATAGAATAAAGTTTACATTTAAATACCATTTGAGAAAAATACTTGGTGCTACTCTGCACTGACGGCATTACATGGCAGGAGAACTCCTGTGTTGCACATGTGTTTGCCTCTGATAACAGAAGGAACACTGATCACTCCTTACACTGACCTTTCTCTCACTTCTTCCTGCCAACTTTCTTTCACTCCAGTAGCGCAGGAGCCTAATCCTCAAACCATATTCTCCCAGCTTAGCATCATCAGCCTACTGATCCAGGATCAGCTCTTCCTCTCCTTCTAATCATATTCACCAGGATATAAAGAGCAAAAACTGCTCCTGCATCAGCCAGCTGACAAGGAGCAGCAACTAGAAAGGATCTGGATTTAAACTGACGTGATAAACTGAACCGCTCAGATGGAACGTTTCCGTGTTCATGTGTAGCAGAAGCTAATGCTGTGAGGACTAGGCAACTGTCCAGTGTCCAATGTCCAAAGCTAAAGATTGTGAATATATAGCTTTGCACACAAATTGCCAGTAATACAGTAGGATTAGTAGTAGGTAAAAAATAGGTAAAAAAAAATACATGATTGGTAAATGTTTTTAGGCTTTATTTTTTAATATTTACAAGACAAAAAATATTGAACACAAAAAAAAATGAAAAAATACTGTTTGTAAATTTTTAACATTTTACTATTTTTAATCTTAAAATACAAAATTGTAACATCAAACCAGCTGCTTCCCCTCTGAGTGTAATTACATTAATAAATCCAAAACGATATCACTATATCCTTGATATCTCAGTAAGGCATATTGTTACATAATTTTTCACAGTATCTATATCACGTCAATTATAAAGGTGACAGCAAAAAGTTTGAAAAAGTCACAAATTATACGAAAGCACCTTCTAATAATGTTTATATATATTATTAATTATACATTATTACTTATATCCTTTTATGATTCCATATTAAGAAGGAACCTTTTAACCATCAGTGTGTTTTTGCCATGCCAAGTTTTTGCCATGATCTTTCAGGGCGAGAAGTTCATTGAAGAAAAGTAGATGAGATTCCATGATTGTAAAATTGTGCATTACAGGTAAACATGTAATATATTTATTTATATAATCTATTATTTAACACAGCACATGTTTTACACTGATGGTGGTGTACTGCTGTTGAGGGTAGTTTTGTGTACTGAAGCTGTAATTTTGTGTAATTGTGTAATGGCATTTAATTAGCCTGAGGTAGGTGGACATCTCTGTCTGAGACTGGTTACGTTGCTTATAGCCTGTATGTGTCTCTGTGAACATGTTTTTATATCTGACATGGGAAGGCATATGGGACAGGCTTGATATTGTTACAGTCCCAATGAGAAATACTGATTTACAGCTTTGAAAGAAAGAAAGAAAGAAAGAAAGAAAGAAAGAAAGAAAGAAAGAAAGTGATAAAGATTAAGATGACAGAAAGAACTCTATATCACTCACCTCTAAATTAGTATACACTGTGCTCACACGTCTTCCTGGTGAATAACTGCTCCCCTGTATCATAGTGATAAATGGTTCGTTCAAACTCACACCAGACTGCTTTACTACGTACATCAACACAATGACAGATAACGGGGAATGTGATATTAGTACAATTCTTCTAAAGAACATAAATAGCATGACCATTTCTGCGTATACATTTATTTAGTAACGATTAAGAGATCAGTATTTATATGCATTCCAGTTTAGATTCTTTCATTATACAGAGATATTATTTGCGATTAGTACAGTAATGCAATTTACACAGAAAAATGTGGTTGTTGTTGTGTGTGTGTGTGTTTACCTCACTTTAGATCAGTTAGTTTAAATCTTCCAGGCATGCAACCTTTCATCATTGTGTTTTTTTCTTTGTTCTTTACAGGAATGACCTGCCAGGCTCGCAGCTCATACGTGGCCAGTGAGATCAAGTGGGGCTACCGCTTCATGCCCGTGCTCACGCTGGAGGATGGCTTCTATGAGGTCGACTACAACAGCTTCCATGAGATCTACGAGACTAACACGCCGAGCTGCAGCGCACGCGAGTTGACCGAGATGAGCACACGTTCACGTCTGCCACTCTCCTGGTCCGTGGCAAGCAAACTGAGCCAGCAGGGCCTGCTAGACTCACACAATGATGATGAGGAGCAGGAGAAAGTGAGCAGAGAGACACAAGAGCAGGAACGCAATGGTGACATCGCCAATATGGAGAATGAGTCCAAAGTGTAAAGTGAAACAAGCAGGGCAGGGCAGAGAGTTTGCTTCCTCTCTCTATTTCACAAAAATCACGTTTATCAGACATCACATCAGAGGAGGGTGATATGACAAAAATATAGCACAATACATGAAGGCATTTGTACAATACACAATATATAACAAGGTATAAAGACTTGCTGGCAAACTGCCAGTAAAGCAGTAGTGCTGCATTTAAAGCCATAATATTTAATAGTGAATAGAAGGGAAAGAAAAAATTCTTAATAAATATTAACATTTTACAACATAAACAAATAGAACAAATGGCTTACATCTAATCATCTGCTTCCAACTTTGTAGTTGTTATAAAATTACTGACAATATCCGCAATCTCAGAATGTGTATTGTGACAATTAGTCATGCCAATCTTATATCGTCATATTGCCCAGTCTATATCCTCAGTATCTCTCTCTCTCTCTCTCTCTCTCTCGGCCCTGACACACCAAGCTGACTGAAAGCCTACTAAATGACTGTAGTTTTGTAGTATTTTGGCCCTTGTTAGCACAGATCAGTGCCAATTTAACATGTTGTGAGCACGTTAGTTCTCTAACTCACAGAATTATACTCTCAAGTTATTATTATTCCTTATTTGTCAATGCTAGCTATATTTAAATTACAGACAGACCATATAAACGGTTTCTGAAACTATATACTGGTAAATGTTGTACAATTCTTACAGTTGTATGTAATTTGGCATGCAATACTTAGTGTTTCAACTTTTCTCTTTTTTAGTACTAATACATAAAACTGTCTTCAAAAAAAAAAAGACACAAGGCGAACTTTATTCAGCTTTGGTTGGTGCTAGTGTTTCAAAGTCAGATTGGTGTGTCACTGTGGAGAAGTGACTTCATGCCAGAGAGAAAGCAGTTGCACTGGAGGGGGATGTAAATTCTAATACACAGGTGGTATTGCTTTAGATTTGTGACATGAGCACAATGTGCCACATTAACAAGTAAAACCTTTATTACAGTGCTCTTACATTACAGCACTTTATCTCTTCAGTGATATAATCAGTCACTCGTTTAAGTCCCTTTTATAGTTCCTTGCATCTTATTTTATTCGGTGCATTGCAGTCATGCCACACTGAAATGCAAACACTGTCCAATCACAGCTTGAACTGAATTTAGGGGTGTGGATGACCTCTGAGCACAAATTCCCAGTGGTTTTTGCATCCATATAAAATCCTTTATAGTTTCTTACATTTTATGTAAGATTTTATATTAGATCATTAATACTTACATGTGATAAAACTATCAATATTTCACTCTAAAAAGGTTGCATAAAAGATGTCAACAAAATTCTTAGACTTAATTTTAGCAAGAAGTAGGATGAAAATTGTTGAAATTGCTGCTTTGTTTGAGGATAGTGACATGCTGATGTTTCCTAATTGGAACTTATTACAGTATAGTATACAGTATGTGTATAGGTATATTTTTGTATTGTGCATTTAACACGTGTGTATTCTTCCAGAGTGTATAATTGCAGCTGATTACGTTATGCAAACCCATAAAAGAAAGCGCATGCAGTATGCAGGAATGATGCTGTCTTAAAGCAGGGCAAGAATTTCCTTGATAAATCATGTTCCTTTACCATGCTTGTAGTATGTTAAACGTGAATAAAATACTTATCTGAAATATCCAGTAGCTAGCGATATTTCCCTGTTACTAATCCTGGAATAAGAAAAAAATAAGAGCAGAGCAGAACAGCCAGGGATAGCTAAGCAGTACATTTGTGACAGTTTCTGATTAATTATGTGTCCAGATTATTAAAATAGTTAACAAATGCCTCTTCTTTGTATGAAGGTACACTATTGCTGCAAGCAAGTCTAAAAGAAACGTGATAATTCTTGGTCTTGTGAGCTGTAAATGTTTTAGTTATTTTAACAAGTTTATCTTGTATTAGTAACAGATATGAAAAGCTTGATGAGCAATAAGTGCAGTAGAAAAGAAGAAATAAAGAAAATATAAACAGTAACCCCTAGTGGAAAATGATGCTTTCAGGTCCTTCCTCGAACCCTACCACAGTATGTGTGCTGTGATTGGATAGTGGTTGCATTTTAGTGTGGCACTGCTGCAAAGTAGTGATGAAAGCACTGCGTCACAATCCAACAAGGAATTATATTCTTTTATTATGTGAAGTCATCATTTAATTCTTGCAGGAGGTTTTTTTTATTATTCTGGTAAGTTGTCCTCTTGCCATTCAGTCTGTTTACAGCTTTTCATGTTTGCCCCCAGTCGCTTTTCTATCTGGCATGGATTCTTTTCCATGTGTAACGGCCCTAACGCACATTCTCTCACAATCACACTCACACACTTTTGCACAAACCCAATCCCCTCGCTTAAGAAATTAAACAATCTCTCTGCCTTTCTGTCATCTCTGCTTTGCATTGCTGGACACCAGTCTGAGATCAGCTCAGGAAAGAGTCCTAAAAGTCGGGCAGAGCACACAGCCTCCTGCAACCCCTCCGTATCACTTTTCCTCTTCCTTGCTCTCCATATCTCTCGTGCCCCAAAGAGACTCAAGTTGGACAAACTCAGAGGCTTGGGCAAACTGCATGATTTCAAATAATACATTTTCTTTAAAATAAAAAAAAAACAAAAACATTATTTTCAGATTTTTAATTGAAAGATTAAAAGTTATATATGTATATGAATATATAGATATATTCTAGGGCATTTACATTTGTATTTTTTTGTACATATATTTCAATAACTGTTTTGTTTGAGATGAGTGAACATTTGACAGGTAGCTGTTTGATACTATGTTGATTTGGACCAGGTGTGTATATTCTGCCTTTTGGAAGAGGATTTCTTTACCTTCTGGGTTTTCAGAAACATATATGTATATATCTACGCATGTACAAACCTTAACTGTAGTTGATTTACTCTGTATGATGTATATAAACGATGGTAGGTAGTTGTAGGTGAGGCACAAATGATCTTTTACTGGATGCAAAAGCTTTAGCCTGGAGTGTGCGAGTGATTTCTGATGGAAGATGTGTTTGGCCCTGACTGTGCATGTCTGCTCTGATATCCCACTAAACCTCAACATTCACCTTCAGCCCCCTTTAGACATCCGTTACTTTCTACAGACTCTTATTACTTCACACCTTTAAACAGAAGGCGTGTGCATGTGTGTGTGTGTGTGTGTGTGTGTGTGTGTGTGTGTGTGTGTGTGCCTCAGGTAGCCTCAGGTGCTGTGTGAGTGTGTAGCTCCCAGATGACTCATGGTGTGCTGTTTGCACATGCTCTCCCTGAATACTGAGAAACATTTCCTATTTTAATTGTCAATTGTTCATCTGGCAGTCATAAATGAAAACATTTTTCCCCTTAAGGCCCCTCAGGTAAACGTTATTGCTCTTTGATTGACACTCCAAAAGAGAGTATATTTCTATACATTTTACATATTCCTTCACAAACAGCAACGTTTGCTGTACATTTTGGGGATTTGGGCTTTTACCTCAAGCACTGACATTTTAGATCATCTTTTTTCATTAAACCTAAATTTTTTTTCTTGATCATGAGCAACCAAAGAGACCAAGCCCTGTATCACTAAAGCAATCTGAGAATAGAAATGGAAGCTGTTTTTCTTTTTTAACTGGATGTTTTAAAGAGTAAAACTAAAATTTGTTACACCAGAAGGGCTTTACATTTTTCTCATAGAAAAAAATGTAAATCATGTTTAGCAAGAACTAGCAACACACAGGACAGACATCACTCCCCCAGGACCTTATTATTGATTTCCAGCTCCTTCAAGAAAATAGATTTAGTTGATTATTAAACTTTCAGAAGGTGCATTTGAAATTGGTGGCATAAATAAGTATATTTCATACTTCATATATTAACCTGCAGCTTGAAATCTGTATAGAATTATAGCATGCCAAGTATACATAAAGAGTGAAAGCATTTTGACCCGTTTTAAGAGAGACGTTGTAAGGCTGTTAGTAAGTTTAGAATCAGAAAGGCAATGTGCACCACTCTCAGTGTACATTATATTTGCTGAAGTGCCCTTTAATCGTGCTCCTCAACGGACTGAGAGACCCCTCTCCTTTTAAGCAAGCCATCCAGAGGGCAAGACAACCTCCCACACACACAGACACTCTCGCTCTCTTTCTCTCTCTCTCTCTCTCTCTCTCTCTCTCTCTCTCTCTCACACACACACACACACACACACACACACACACACACACAAACACACACACACACACACAGCCTGTGGCTGAGGTTTTATATCTCAGCTCCTCTGCTCATCTTCACATGCACATTGACTCCTGTGTAACTCGATTTTCTAGGGAGAAGTATTGTCAGGAACACTGGACATATTTTACTTTAGTTATTCTTTTTGTTTCTTTTAGATATTGATTTTGAAACTCTTAACTAACAAGCCATACTATGGTACAATAGTCATCTTTAGTGTTTCCAGAAATATTTCATCATGATTTTGCTGTTAATTTCTATAAATACTCATGAAATAAACCATATCCCAATATTCCTTTTGTGTTTGCTAAAGATGGTAGTATCCTGTCTTTATTTCTGTCTTGATTTCTAAGATAAGTGAAAATCCCAGTCGTAATCCACATTAGTACACTTTATTATTATGTACAATGTGTACATAAGGTCAAACTGAACACCATTCTATCTGACTCACTTTTTTTTCTTTAAGCCTTTACAAACATGCACAGCAATACAATTAACTTTTTCTACTACTATCAAACTATTAAAATAACTGAAATAAGAAATACAAGTCAAGTAAATAGTCATTTAAATTAAGGAACTAATACATTAGCATTATGCATTTTACAAATGCATTATTTTATATTTATTATAAGCTTAAAAATTACATTATTACTATTAAAACAACTGAAGGAGTAAACGTCTTGAAAACCCCTAATTAGGCATGTTGCAAATATCCACGGACTCTTAAGAGAACAGGAACAATGCTGAGGTAATTAATGACAGATAAACATCAAATGTCTTATGTTTGAAACTGTGTTTCTGGACTAGAACACAGTCCCTATTTGTGATATGATTTTGAATTAGTTTGGCTTTATTTACATGATTATGAAAGTCTGTAAAATAAGTTATGGTCTTACATGTCAATTGTCCACAATGTGGATTATTTTCCTCTAAAAACATGTCCAAAAAGACTTTTTTTTTTATTTTTTATTCCTTTTAGACCACAACAATTTGATTTCCTTACTTTATTTCCTAGCTTGCATACCTTTCTTGATCTGGTCTGATCTTCATGGTTTCCACACAGCTGTAATCATACAGTCCACCAGCAGAGCAGTGTGTTGGGAGAAGGTTTCTGCACCCATCTAAATACACACTCCACTACAGTGCTAATACTCATTCATTAGCTCTTGGACACTTTAACAGGGGAGAGCTTATTTTAATTAGGCCTGGGGCATAGATTTAGAATACTCTCACATGGTAATTAGAATGAACTGCATAATTATGCAACTACATCATCTGTATGAGCTGCTTTGAAGTATATATGTATTAAAATTGCACTAAACCCATCCTTAACAATGAATTAGTACTCAAAAAACAATTTTCTTTATACTCAGATAGAGGCTTCACAGAACTATTTAACACTATTTTCTGGTTCAATATTGAGCTATTTTTGCATCAGATATTATTAGAAACATCCAGATATTGTGCTGTTTTCATTGCATATAACGAGGAAACAGACTATTACCTGTTTATTTCCTATATCTGTAAAGTCAAGTAAATTAATAATGAGTTCAATAAAATGATAAGTACTAATTAAAATTTAACTGCCATTACGGGTCATTTGGCATATAAATGTGTGGCAATGAGAGTGTCTCTTTTCAGAGAGTTGTCCAGGCACAACTATTATATGTAGCCAAGAACCTATTAGTATCCAAAGACCCCTTAAAACAATTCTTCCTAAAGCTGTAATGAACAATTTTTTCCCCACCTGTTTAGTGCTGGAACACTTGCATTGAAGCAGATTTGGATTATGTAGGAAAATTAGATACTTTTGTAAAACCCATCTGAACAAATACAGGCAGTTTGAGGTGAATGAACTTTAGGCAAGACATTGAAAAAAAAAAGAAATGAGCTCCACTGTCATATGTGTTCATAGCTCATTATAAAACTGGTTAAGAAAACAAACATATTAATTGAGAAACATTAACTACCATTTTATTCCCTAAATTCACATGGTGGAAATTAAGTGAGGCATACTGTCCTGACACACTGTTAGAGAAGTTGCAGCTAGCTTGCGAATACATAACTAAACTTCGAATTAAGAAAATAATAATAAGTACAAAAAGAGTTAATAGTACGTTTCCTTTAGATTTCCTTTAGACAATTTGCTCAGTCATTTTATCAGTGTTCAAATTTTGAAGATTATAAATTCAATACAATTCAATTTATTTTTATAGCACTTTTAACAATTCACATTGTGTCAAAGCAGCTTTACACAAGTATAGAAACAGAAAAAAAATAAGAATGAATGAATGAATGAATTAAAAGTTTAAAAATATGTTACTAAATATCTCTATCCCTAATGAGCAAGCTGGAGGTGATGGTGGCAAGTAAAAGCTCCCTGAGATGACATGAGAACGAAACCTTGAGACTAAACAGGCTCAGAAGGAAACCCATCCTCATTTGGGTGACACTGGACAGTAAATAATGTAAATGTAAATAATGTAATTTCTACAACAGCTTATATTTGTGCAACCAAAAACTCCTGAGGAACTAATGGGTCATTGCAAACTATGAGTTCACCACAGACCCAACACTAATAAACTAAAAGAAAATAGCGAAATCTTTTTTATGGGATTTCTAATGCACCTCCAAAATGTTTTGGCTCTTTGTGTTTTTTTCTTTAATAACCTATAACTTTTAAACATTTTAAAAACTCTCTTAATACAGTTTTGTTAACACTTTCAAGTGCTAGACTATTTTCCCTTTTTTATACTCACTGCACTTTGCTGTCAGCTTTTTGACAAATTCATAGGAAATCTCTTAACAATAAATTCTAATTACATTTCTATAGGATACATCTCTGAATCCCCAGAACATATATGGCAACAGGTTCCACACAGCCAGAGGCAAACCAACAGCGCTGCTCCATGCAATTCTTTCACACCAGTGATAAAGAGAAAGCGTCACTTCAGCACCAAGGACAGCGCCCATAATAGCGGCTGCAGGGCGGAGTTGGAGCAGTGCCAGCAGACCAATCAGAGCGGCCAGGGTTTGCCACAGTCTCCTGCCTACCCAGAAAGTGCCGACATAGGTGAGACTCCCCCACCCATTAATCCCTCCTCTACTGTGTTTTACCAGGTTTTCCAGGAAGGGGCATTCGGGAAGGATGGTGTTCAACGGTGTACACACACAAGCAGACCAGTGGCTACCGGCTTCAGAATTCCTGATAAAGAACGGACTGGTGTACTACCACACCGACCAACGGACAACCCCCCAGCAGCCAGAGGCCTTCACACCTTATCAGTCCGGGGCCATGAGTACCTTGAGATTGTAGGTTACAGTATGCACCTAATAGCCTTAGGTGGTCCTACTTCAGAAGGCCACCTCCCACAACATTGCAGAAAGACATACTCACCAACCAAAGTACATTTTTTTCCATCATGTTTCATGTCGGATGTGTGTTGTATGTTGCATGTAAAACATCTAAGGACGTCTGTCTAACATCCCCAGATGGATGGTTTAGTTGAGCGATTTAACTCCAAAGGTTTTCCAAGAGGATACTGTGCTAGGTGGTAGATGAGGAGGGGAGCAACTGGGACCTCCTCCTACCTTATGTAATCGAGTGGCACCCCAGGTGTCCAAAGGTTTCACCCATGTTGAGCTTTTGTTTGGATGGCATCCCTCTGGGCTAGCTAAATGTGGCCAAGCCTGAAAAGAGCAAAGGTGTCCCTTCTGGTCAGTCATAGAATATGTCAAAAAAGTGCAGCAGCAGATTGATAAATTTACCTAGAGCACCTGTTGTGTCTACTCTCGCTGCCTGTACCACAGATCCCACAAAGTGTACCTTGACCGGCAGGAATTTCACCTTGGTCATGGACCAATGTGGTGACAGGTTCCACACAGCCACCACCAAACCAACAGCATGTGCTCCTTGTACATCTTTCTTGACTGTGCAGAAGAAAAAGCACCACTTTTGCACCAAGGACAGTGTCCTTTAGTGCAGGTGTGTGCCCTTCATTTCCACCATGACAGCTGCTTGCACTGGTTTCACCCACCCGACTGTCCTGTGTGTGTCTGTGCTCGCCACTACAGCTCAGTACACTACAATACATATACCTTGCTAAGAAACTGTGAAGAGCTGTAATTGTATTGTGCCTCACATTCAAAGTCACTGTGAATAAAAAACTTCTGCTCTATAAATAAATGTAAATGTTAATATTCTATAGGCCCTGTCATAAGAATGTTTTTTGTCTCTGAAGGTTTTTGGCCATCACATACAGTCAGCAATGTCTTTATTAAAAATATTTGGATAATACATGGAATCAGTACTTCAGAGGCTGAAGGGGGAAAATGTACATTACAAAGAATAATATAATTTATAATTTTATATTATAAGAATTTATAATATTTATACAAAGAATAAATACACAGAAAATTCAGCAAGCCATGGCTAGATTCAAAATATCCTTTCTAGTAGATCTTCATAGATTTCGAAGAGTTTTCTGGATCTTTGGCTGGGAAGTAGAGTCTGTTTTAGACTTCTGAAGACAGCATCTGCAGAGACACATGGTGTGACCAATGCCACTGGCCAAAAGCAAAAAACAATATCATTATGTGCATGTGGGCCTGCATAAATCTACATAAACTCTTTTGATCATCTAAAAATTCTAACAAATTATTGTAACCTATGACTGGCTATTCAAAATTCTTTGAAAACATTACCAGCAAAACAAGAACAGCAACTTGCTTCATCTTGCACAGGCAAAGATTAAATCTTCTAATGTTATCTTCATCCAAATCTTTAATACATATAAATATCACGTTTTGGGAACATAATTAAAAGCATGACATTTGAGCACTTTTTAAAGCTTATAAAATTCAATTAAAAATGATAAATTAGTGAAACAGTTACAAGCATATGTTATTGTGTGGTGTATTCTAACACACTGTGACACATATTTATTGAGGTCATTTAAACAGATGCATTCAGCCAGATGAGCAAATCCATAAAATAGGAAATTTAATATTTTACAAGCCACAGTGATGTTTTATTGTTTAAAAAAAAGAAGAAAAAGAAAAAACAACAAATACATTTTTTTATATACGTTATTATATACGTAGCAAGCTAGAACAGTGTGGCCTGTAATTTGAGCAGTGTGAGGCTTCAGATACTTGAAAAGTACGCCACCTAGTGGTTAATCTGGAAACTATCTTTCTTTGTCACAGTGGAAATCACTCAATAAGATGCACGATCCGTGTTTTACTCCATTTCGATGTTCAGTAACTGTTAAAATGCAAAAGTTACAAAAATGACAAAAAAACAAAACAAAAACAAAAAACTGCCATGCAGTATAAAAGCTTGTGTTGTTTCCCCGTTAGATATTTTAAAGGCAATTTTAAAGGCAATTAAAGGCAATTCGACCTTGTATTACAAAGGTATTGCAAACTTGGGTCAGGTTGGAATAAGAAAGTTGTATATATTGTGTGCAAAGCTTATTGATTATAAGGCTAGAATAGCTCTCGTCTATCCTGGAGGATATAAAAAACAGATATTTAGTAAAGTAGCATTGACACTGATGGTGAGTCTGTCTACTGCCTCTTTAGGTCTGTTTTCAACAGCCTTTGCCTTTAAAATTGGATTGCAAGTTCCTAACAGAACGACTGGTAAAAAGCACTTCAGGATAGTGTGTGTATATACCACCTGTTGTCCTTGGAGACCTCGTCCTGTTCAGAATCATTTATAGCAACGTGGAAACAGTATCTTGCTGGACACGTTCCATCATTGATTTCAACACAAGCCTTCTCAACTTCCCCATGAGGAATCCTTACAGCCTTGTTCTGAGCTTTTCCTTTACTTAAACATCTTGTGTTTATTTTCACTTTATTATATGACCCACTTTAGACAGGTGAAAGAAGCAACTCAACATCACAGTAAGATTAAGGAGCAGGAATCCTAAACTTTGCATTTGTTTTCTATTTTCAAAAGTGCTCAAATTCATGTCATTAAAAAAATTAAGCAAGAGATGCGAGTTGCAACTGAGCTGAAAAATCCAGCTTTGCCAGCTTAAATGGTTTATATGAATATTCAACACCGCTTTTTTTGAACAGTTGTTTTCTTCAAAACAGCTTATCTGATGTGTCATCTTGACCACTGCAGTGTGTTTTGGAAGCAGTTCAGACACATTTTTAAGCAAGCTTCTTTAAGAATAGTATTTGGTTTACTATATTCAAATATTCTCTATTTTCACCTGTCATCACCCATATACACCACCGACTAGCCAGCAAATACATAAGCTTGTGTTTCTATGTAGAGTTCCTTGTTTAATTCTTTTTTTTTTTTTTTAAAGGAAGCTTGACAGTAGCAACTCAGGAAGCTAATTGCCATGCACCTTTGCCCCCAAATTCATTTATGAAGCCAGCTTATGAAAGTCTTGAGGACTATTGTGTGAGTTGAGCAAGAGGGACTTGTGGAGCCACATTTATATTTGATTCACCAGTTTTGTGTCATATCACATGCAGCTGTTATCAGGACCAGGAAAAATTAATATACTAATGCCCCTTGAGGTGAAGTGAGGTGAAGTCTGAACAGAAATTTGCACCCGTGTAGAATGTCAGTCCAGGATCAACCATTATTTTTATATCCATTTCACCACATCACAGGCAAAGTGGATGCAGACCTCTGAGGATAAACATGACCCTGGTCTCTTCTTGCCTGCTGGTACAAAGACCACTAAAATAAATATATAAATCTGAATCTAGAAGTTAGACATAATAGAAAAACAAGAGACAAGCAAAAGTTAAGCAACTTTTTTATGTCATACATAAGACCGCTTGAATATAGTACAAAGGGTTTGTCCATTTTTGCCTCTCAGTAACATTTTACTTTACACAGAAAGTCCTGATCGTACAATCTGTGGATAAAAGGTACTTATCCTTCTGTCATGCTGTTCAGCTCTGCAGTGCACACCAGATGTCCTGGAACCAAAGGGAGGAGAAGTGGAGACTCTAAAGTGGGCGTGAAGGCCTGGAGGCCAGGGATCGGGGCAGGGAGGGGAAAGCCGCAGTGGGGCGCTCGTCCTGGGGTAGTCGCAGTTATGGGACTCGGAGTGAAGAGCCGATGTTTTTCGAGGATGCACGGTTCGGACTGTTGAAAAAGACCGCTGTGCACTTTGCTACATGCACCTCCAGCAATAGCCTACATTCATTTTTCACATGGACCCATTTATTGAAGCGTGTGCCAAATTAACACAACAAAAATATCTTCTGTACTAAGCATACATAATCTCTTATGTATACGAATATATGAAAACACTGTCGTCATTCGGATTTGTAGACACACATCCACACACTATACCCTGTCTATTACATTTAAGGTATGAAGATCTACTCTCTTGTTAGATTTAAACCCTAGAGTTTTGCATTTGTACTGGCATTGTCAACTACTTTGGGCTGGAAGCACTGATACCCATTTGACTACCACAGAGTTCCACTGCATGGTCACCAAGCTGACTTAAATGTACTCAAAATACCATTAGGAAAAAAGTAGTGAGTTCTAAACTTCCTTTATTTAAAAAAATATAAATATGTACATAAATTCTATTTCAGCTATTAAAATGGGGTCACAAAGTAAACACCTGAAGCCTGGGTTTTTCATGGACTCCTCCCATTAGCTGTCCTTTGCTGCTGGCCAAGAACAAGAACCCTATAGGACCATTTACCTTGTATTTATAGGCATCAATCACACTCACAAGGAGAGAGCAAGAGTGGGAGCATGAAAGCAGGATGGGGTATGAACATACCTTCGGCGAAAGTGTGAAAAAGAAAAAGTAAGAGCGACAGGGAGACGACTTTAGTAGACCAGGCTGTGCTCACACAGATCCAGCCCAGTTCCTGAGCCACCTAGAGCCCGATCTGGGAAAAACTTGTTTCGTTTGAGCTTGTGAAGGTTGGATCTGAACACACACATTGCGTGCTGAGCAGGCAGGGGGTGCATGTTTTGCTCGGTACACTTTCTGCACAGTTTGTTCATGAGAGCACGGTGCTGTACACTTAAGGCAGTGGAACCCAGATAATGAGGCACCTCAGAAATAGGCGTCTAACTGGATTACGCAGCGCACCGCTTCTCCTTGTCCTCATGTTGACATGCTCAATGGCCACCCTGGAGCTCTGGAACCCGCAGAGCAGCCAACGGCACGGGCATCAACCCCCCCCCTCCACCTCACAGAATGAAGCAAAACTAAAATCTACAACAAGAGTTGTGTTTCAGTTGTTTTACGCTGTTTTCCTGTTTCAAATAGGAACAAAAAAAAATGGATACTGTTCGGGATCCAGCTTTCAGGAAATATGCCGCATTAACAACAGTTCCAGTTTCAATAAAGCAATAGATACAGCCATTTTACTGACATTTAAAAAAAATCTGATACACCTTGTTTCAAAGTGCACAACTGCTACATTATTGGTTACAGACATCTATGTGCTATAAAAAAACTGCTTTGGTACAATAAATTATCAAAAGGGAAAATAAACTCTCCTAAAATTCACAGCATAATTGTGAGGCAAAATAAGCATTCACACAAACGTCTGCATGTTAAGATTTCAAGGGTGGAAAAAAAAATATGTGCAGAGGCTTCAAAGTAAATTACATGCGGAAAAACAACAAAATTAAAATAAAGCAAATTAGAGAACGCCCAAAACAAACAAAAAAACAAAACAAAAAAAAGCAGAAAGGGACACGGCAGTAGCCGTTTCAATTCAACTTGCAATACTACTTCTGTGAATTCACAAGGCCAGCAAAAACAAACCAAAAAAAAAAGAGACTCCCAAATAGTAGATTTCTAGATAAGGAAGGCCTCGAATAACCACTCATACTCTGTTTCCTATTTATCATGTGTAAAGACTTGTGTACTCCAGATTTTAAAAAATACAGGAAAGCTATTTTCCCCAGTTTAAGGGTAAATGTCCAGCTTCTCTTCATTCAGTGCGTGATAAGGCCATTTTTCAAACATGCTGTCCACCACTGCCCAGTACCAGGCTCCTGCCCCCTCCACTGCCCACTCTAGAGCGCATCACCACACAGAAACACCAGCAAAACACTGCTGCTCTGGGACACACGCAGCCTGTGAGCGAGCTGCAAACCTGCACCCTCTATGGGTGCAGAGACACTCCACACTCTGCCTTTTAAAGGAGACACTTGCAAGACTGCGCCCTCTACACAGCATGCCTGCTCTCTCTAATGCTGCTGCTCTGCTAAACTCAAATCAGAGAAATGCACATGAAGGGAAAAAAAAAAAAAAACAACAAACAAGCTTGCTGAAAAAAAAAAAAAAGGAAACAAAAATGGCAGTTGTAAGAGTAACCGTTGGTGAAGATTTTTGTTTTATAACACATTGCATTTCAGGTGTCTACAGCCAGTGAAACGTCCACTTCCAAGACCACTGGACCTTCTTCCAGACCTTGAATGGAAACCTATTTTCACGGTTGTCAGGAAGGTGCATATGTTAATACTCAATTTAAAAAGAGCTGAGTGAATAAGAATAAATGTATGATTATATCATCTTTTAATAATAAAATGAAATTCAGTTGAAAAGCGTTCCAAAAAAACAAAACAAAAAACAAAAAAGGTAACTGAAACAGAGGCCTCCAGCAAATGAGCAGAGAGGAGTTTTGAGCACACGTGCGGCATCAGTCGTCGTCTCCCTTCTCTTTTACAGCAGCTTTTTAATCTCTATGCACTTTTTCTGAAAAGAAAGAAAAAAAATTAACAAAATGAAAAACAAATGGAAAAAAACAAAAAACAAACAAAAAAAAAAACAAACAAAAAAAAAAAAAAAAAAAAAAAAAAAAAAAAAACACCAGCGTTTTCCTTTTTTTTTAAAAAAAAAAAACCACACACACAGAGGGGGAAAAGCGGTCCTCTCAGCGTAGTCAGGAGCTGGCCACCGAGCTCTGCTGCACACATACACCAGCCATGGGTGAGTCCTCACGGTCCAGGCCCTGACGCAGGCCCATATGAGTCTCGGCTATGAAGCCCGAGTTCGTAGAGAGTGGGTATGCAGAGTGTCCGGCTGTGCCCGTTTCCTGGCGTGGGTTGGAAAAGGCGTGCCCGTAGCCTATGCCCAGTGGCAGCGGGCGACTCTGGTAGGCCTGGTGTGGGTGGTGATGGTGGTGGTTGCCTGTAGACGACGACGACGTAGATGAGGACGAGGCCGAGGAAGACAGCGAGGTCATGGACAGGTGGCCATGCGACACCTCCATGGAGTCCTGCGTGGAGGCGCCGCTGTGTGAGGGCGAGTAGATGCGAGGGCGTGGGCGTGCCGGGCCTTGCCCATGCTGGCCGTGATGGGCATGGGGATGGTGATGATGGTGATGAGAGCTGTGTGGGTGAAGGGGTTTGGGCTGGTGGGGAGGCAAGTGGAAAGTGGTCTCTTGGACTGGATGAGTCTCTCCGGCTGCCTGTTGGAGCCCATCTCCTCCAACCCAACCCAGGGAGGGCCCAAACGCCTGCCTTGCCTGGGAGACACAGCAAAGAAAATAATAAAAAAAAAATTAGAGCATCAAGACAAAACTGGAGCTCTAACAACATTTATCCTGACATGATAGTCAAATATTTATATATGGCTGTATCGGGCTCTTATGTATCTGTTTCTTAACCGTTTATATCTGTGCACACTATTTTTAGGTTTCATCTTCTAAAACGTCTCATAAATCTGTATCACAAGTCCAGCTGCCTTGCTATTACAAGACTCATCGAGTCATTAACTGATATCATTTAAATTAGCATACATAACGAGAGTCTGGAATTCATGACCATGATCACTGTTGCTGAGTAAGAAGTGTGCGCTTGTATGTTTATACCTGAGGGCAGAGGCTGTGGCAGTCCATGCCTACTGCAGCACTGAAATGTCCTCCACTTAGCCGATGCTGATGGGTGGGGTCAGAGCGGGCACGCCCACTGGTGCTCGTTCCAGAAGATCCTCCTGCAAATGAATCAAAAACCCTTAACAGAATGTGGAATCCACTGCACTCAATAAAGGCTTTGACAAATTAGATATTGTATATAATGGATACAAATGAGTTTTGAATGCAGCCTTGACATTCTTTGGGCTCTAGAAACACTGAAACTGACAAGGCACTAGTGGCTTCAGTGACGTGGTGCCTGTTGCGTGCTCTACAGCATTGACAATACATCCTTGCTAGTTTTGACTTACTGAAGTCTACAACACAGTAAAGTGGAAAACTGATGGTTAATGTCAAAATCTGCATCAAAGAAGTAAGATAACAGACTGACAGAAACAGTATAATACACTGTCAGTAAAATCAGCTGCAAGGGTTGTCATATCAGACAATGACAGCAAAGAGCAACAGAAGAATGAGAGACACCTGCAGTAAAGGCAAAGGCCTGGGCCCATGGCAGTAAACAGAAGCGTATATAGTGCCACGTCTCGTTAGGCTTTATTTCGAAATTTTGGCTTGGTCGATCTTAACTTCCCAGTAACATCCACAGAGCGTGGGACCAGAGTGCAAGATCAGCTATTAAGGAGTCAGATTAGACTGCCATGCTATAGACAAAGAACATGCTACTTTCCTAATAAAATTCTAATAATAGGAGTGTGAGGTCTGGAGCAGTGTACCTGAGCTGGAGGAAGTGCTGGACGTGGTTCCAGAGGATTGAGACTGCTCCAGTGCAGGGCTAGTGGACACACTGCTGCTGGTGTTGGTGCCCTCGTCGGCTGTCTTCTTGAAGAAGCTGTGCTGCAGCGCATAGTATGGTTGGATGCGACTCTTCGGGTCATAGTCCAGCATCCGCAAGATCAGGTCCTTGAATTTCAGATAGTCTGCAACGGCATGGCCTGACTCGCCTGATCTCCGGCCGCCTGGCCCCCCGGCCTCCACACCCAGAATATTGTGCAGTTTACGTGAGCCTGCCGGCTTATACTACAAAAAAACAGTGACTGGATAAGTATTATTCAAAAACACAGAAATAGCACTCAGCAAAAAGTAACAGATTTCGGTAATTATGGAAGTATCAGTGATTTCAGGAACAGATCAGAAGTCAATGTAGCTATGAATCTGTTACTTCAAATATGAGGAAATGCACTTTTATTTCAAATATGTGGAGACACACCCTTTTCCCATCTTTGGTCTTCTTTGTGCACCACGTGCTATCAGACATCTTCTCAAAGAACTTCCTTGCTTTTGGCGCCTGGTCGAGTATATGACTGGGAGGGACCCCCAAAACTTCCACAATTTTATTCATTTGGTCCACCTGCCAAAAGAATAGAACCACTCTTATTTCCTTCATTATAAAAATGGCATTCCTTGCTAATAAATCGGGGGAGGCGCAAAGCATTAAATATCTACTTCTTGTGTAGTGTGTGTGTGTTTAGTATGAACATGTGATTACTAAAAATGTGCGTATAATGGAAATCTAATTTAGTTGCTAGTAAATGGTTATACAAATCAAGTTTTACTTTTCTTTTAAAGATTTCATTTCTTCTCATTGGTCTTTAAACCGAATTGTGTTCTGAGTCATTTCCAAGTGAAAATGGGTTCTGATCTTTTCTCAGTACAAAGAAAACACATCATAAACAGTATGCACAACTATATTGGAATTGCCAGTTCAGTGGTTAAGATGTTGGACTACCACCAAACCCTAAACTGCTCAGTTGTTTAAAAAAATTGATAAAAGGTAAGTTGGATAAGGGCATGGGCCAAATGCCAGAAATGTAAAGTCATATGTAATAGACGCTAATTACAGTTTCTGAAGAGAGAAGAAAAAATGTTTCTAGGTGAGAAGTTAGGAACCGAACTGCATTATATTGTGAACTAGCTACGCAAAACCTCAATCAAAAATACTATTAAAATTTTTTTAAAGACATTAAATCCTTTCTACAGTGCCTTCAAACAAATCCTTTCTAGATTACATACACATTCTAATAAAGTGTACCTCATTGGCTCCGCTGAACAGAGGCTCTCCGGTGTGCATCTCCACCAGAATGCAGCCCAGTGACCACATATCTATAGCCAGGTCATATGGCATGCCCAGCAGCACCTCAGGGGAGCGGTAGAAACGACTCTGAATATACTGGTATATCTGAGGTCAGAGGACAGGAAAGAAACTCACTGTTAATCAAGTTTAGAACAAATAATAGGCTTCCTGTGTTTCACTTTGTCTACTGAAGTTTACCCATTTAATTCTGATCGTTATTATGTATGTCAGCACTTGACAAAAGCAAACTGGTTAAAAAAATAAATAAAATCAAACAAATAGAAAAACACTATAATTAAATGGACTAAAGCAGTGTCTGTTAGGCACTGTCCACACACCCGTTGTCCCAGTTGGCAGGAGCTGCCAAAATCAACAATCTTGATGGCTGATCGCTTGGGGTTGCAGAGCAGGATGTTCTCAGGCTTGAGGTCACAGTGGATGATGCTGAGCTCAGGTGTGGCCAAGAAGAGCAGTGCCGTGCAGAGCTGCTGCGCAAACTTCCGCGTCAAGTTTAGAGATACCCCGCGGAAATTTGTGTTACGGAGCAGGTCATACAGGTTGTAGGACAGCATCTCAAACACCAGACAGAGGTGGTTTCGAAACATGAAGTGCCGCTTTAGGTGAACTAAGGACATGGAACAATGGAGGAACATGAATGCCAATACCATGAGCAGAAATATATTACACAGAAAATCCAAATTCTAAATGTGCACAATTTGTAGAAACAACAAATGGTTTGTAAAAATATTTTCACCAAACAATTTTTCACCAAAAACACTAGATGGCACCATCAGCCATCAAACGGATTAGCTAAGCTGATATTCTTCTGACTACAATAAAACAGTAATCAGTGGTTCTATGTAATACTGTAGTCAGTTACAGTTTGTCCCCTTAGACCGCATATTCTCAGCAATGGTTTACATAACATAGATAATAAATCACATTTATTACCTATGTAGTACTTCATCTCTGTATCATGCTTGTTCATGAGCTCCAGGAGCCGTACTTCAATCTGTGCTTGGTTCAAAAAAGCCTTTTTATTCTTTATAATCTTAATGGCAACCCACTCCTGCTCCAAGCGGTCATAGGCCTTCACAACCTGCCAGCAGGGGGAAACAAATACCAAAGTCAGTGAAAGTTGATTTATGACCATGCAAAATTTGTCTATCTTGTACTACTGAATAGTGGGTCATATTCTTGATTTTGATTAAATCTGAATAAGTCAGACCCACCTGTCCAAAGGAGCCTTTGCCTATTAATGAATCTATTTCGTAGCGATCCAACCATTTCTCGCCATTTTTAACAATGTAGTCAAAGTTGTCGTCATCATAACCGTCATTGTAGATTTTCCTTTCTTTCTTATTACTAGAATCTTCCCCTTGGCCTTGTTGATGCCGCCGCTTCTTTTTTGCATAGTAAACCTGAAGGCAGGAAATATAGATATCAGGATATCACTAAAGCAGGTAAAGTACAGAACTTTACAGATCAGTTCTTTTAAAAAAAAAAAAAAAAAAAATTAATTATAAATTAAACCCGGCTTTAATATAAGCCTTTCAAATTCATATGAGTAGTACTTGGGAGTGTCCTCACCTCATTGATGTGTTTGTAAGTTTTGATCAATTCAATAGAGAGCTTTCTTAAGGGGGCTGTGGCCGGATCCCGAAAGCACTGAGGGATCCGCCTTTGTAACATCACCACATCAGCAGTCACCTGATCAAAAACATATGCACAAAGACAGATACACTTATCCTACCAATATTGTTAGCGAGGAAAAAATATTAGGTTAAAGGTAGTTTTAATTAAGAGATGGCTAAAGGAAATGTGACTGTAGAATTGATTAACTGAGGGAGTGTGGATAAGTGCCATTCCACGTCACAGGGAATGTGTGCAGAATTAGAAACCTGACCTAAGTGCACAGACTGTGATCATGATCGTTAAGCTATACATAAATACATTATCGTAGAATCATGCACAGTGGGTGAGAGTACATCAGCGTGGTAAAGGCCTATGTCTGTGAACCTGGGTGGTGTTGAGCTGAGGGGCCTGTGGGCCGTAGGGCAGCACGGCGGCCGGCGCGTCAGCGCTTGCCTGGTGGCCGTCACTGAATGGCGGGTGAGAATGGGGCGTCTGCGCAGCCATCTGCACATCTGCCGCATTGAACGAAAACGAGGGAGCAAGCCGGACAGACGAGGGTTTGCATGCTGAGGTCTCTCCTCCTATAAAGCCACACGTTACAGAATCATGATAATGGAGCCAAGAAGTGAAATCAGTACAATCATACAGTGCATTAACAACAGTATTACATTACTTAAGCACACCAACACATTAATACCATGCAGGTGGCAACTGAATCACAGATGGAAACAATTCCTTCCTAACAATGGAGAGAAAATTGGTATTGTTGACATCCCCCCCATGTTATAAAATAAATACAACCAGAATTACCAAAATGGAAGTGAGTGCAATAAATAAATAAATAAATAAAAAGATTTTTATACATTTAAGCTTAAATGCCCTAACAATGAAGTAACCTGACCCACAGCTCTGAAACACACCTGCAGGAGTATTCCCTCCCATCCTGACCGCCTATATTCCAGTCCTTCATGACATGCAGTATCACAGCAGGAAACCCAGGAAATCCATAAACCAGATCGCTATACCAACATACTATGGGTTTAGGTTGACCCAAACAATAGCCATAAAGCTCAGTTAGTGCCCTCTAGAGGTAAAATTAAGATGAAGGCTGCTATTGTCATCTCTCATAACTCCTCGCTTGAAACAGACCAAAGACACACTAAATCACAACATAATTGAACGTGCTATGTGCCAAATGCCGGGAAGGTCTAATATGTTCTTTTGCGAGACAAGTCTGCCTCCGTAACTACAGATCAGGTTACAGCACATCCAAAAAAGCACAGACCTAAAACAGGAGTGTGTGATCATGCTTTTGTTACAAGAATACGCCTTGCATTTGCTTCAGTCCCTCAAAAGCAGATCCGATACACATTTTTACTTGTTGTTTTTTTTTTATTCATAGTTGTTTGTTTCACAACAAAAACTCCAATAGAGTCTCAGAGGGAAAGGGAAGATTTAATAAATTATACATACAATATACATTTATTCACACACATGGCTCCACATGTAATTAATGCAGCAATTCCTCAGGCAACAATTATATCTAAATTTGTTTACAGTGAATATTTACTATTAAACTCTTAATTTATCACTGAGAACCTCACTGCCAGTATATACACCAAGGTGGGCAAAGTGTTATAGATATATATAAATAATCTTTTTAATGTTCTATATGACCTACTGTTCAATTCCATCTGGGACATTTCTATGGCAATTTTAAACATATTCATTACACATGAACGTTAAATACGGTCCACCAAATTCGGTGTATGGCAACAAGGCTAAATACATACACACAAGCTTCATTACAGATATCAATAGTCTACAAATAAATAAACTACACTTAAAAAACTTTAATGTTCAATTCAACCGACAGTTACATTAAATCGGCTGAATCCATGCTACTAATATTACAAATATTTTAAAAAAAAAATGCAAATATGAAAATTTTAGATGGAAATACTTAATGGTCATAAGATAAAAGACAATAAAAAACCTGTGTGTGTGTGTGTGTGTGTGTTTTATATATATATATATATATATATATATATATATATATATATAGAGAGAGAGAGAGAGAGAGAGAGAGAGAGAGAGAGAGAGAGAGAGAGAGAGAGAGAGAGAGTTGTATTTATATATTAGTTTTTTATTAGTATTAGTTTTTTACATAGCAAAAATAAAAAACTATATTAGTTTTTTACTTAAGTAGTTTAGTGCATGCCTTAATTTCCATCAAAAGTGTCTGGCTTTAAGAAATTTAGAATAAAAACAGGTCCCATGGATCATAATACTGACTTAAATACTATTTTTCTTTTTTTCTAAATAGATTCAATACATTTCTGTACTCTTTAATGATCTAATATTAGGAGTGATGTGTAAAGGTTTTTACAAACTAAAAGCCTAGGCTGAATGTAGATCAAGAAACATGGAATGTTTGCTTAAATAAGACTGTTACAGTATTTGCACATTGACATGTTTTGCATACAAAGATAACCTCCAATAATTGTTAATTTTGTATCCACGTCATCAGAATAATGAAGGCAAAGGTATAATCCATATGAACATCATAAACAGTTTCCATAACAGAAGTCATACACTCTCAGCCGCACTCTCTTTTGCCAGGTGTCATTGTATAACATGAGGGAGAGAGCAAGCGCAACTGGAGCGGTGTGTGTGTGTGTGCGTGTGTGTATGACTCAGCTGGTTCTCTATCACTCTCCAAACCAAAGAGCTCAACAACAGTACCACAGGATCTATACTTGGAACGAACAAATGAACACACACATAAATGCCCGCCCATATCTCGAACCATCCCTCAGCATCCCTACAGCGTATATTATTGAAGCACACTGTATCAGTTAAATATGGCCATACATAACGCTGGCGTTCATAGGTGACATTTGTTGGAACCTATTTAGTAAACCTTGCAATGTCCTTCTGAACTGAATATTGTTTCAAAAAATAAGTAGAAAGGGACAAAATGAGCTTTGTTTGTGCCTGTATTTCAGCTGAGCACATGGGGATTTGGTGAGAAATCACTCAAAGCAAACAATAAAAGAAAACAAGAAGTTCACCGACTGCCTGTTGTCAGTCGGTAGCAATCTGATTTCACCTGCTTGATTCAACATAGCCACACACTCTGGCATACGTTGTCAAGAGCGGCATTTTGAAACATTGAACGTGTCTGCAGTGAAAGGGAATTGTGCAGATCATTAAGTCCTCATTTATCACCGTCTCTCACCAGGCAGTCACAATGCACCAGAAGCACACTGGCAACCGGCGCCTCTCAACCCCCAGCAACAGTGCCTCATTAGCATAGCCTACCACCAGGAAGACGGAGAGCCATTGGCTGCCGTGCAGGAGTGGGAGCCAATCGGGAAAGCGTATGCAAATAACCCACTTTTGTTGCTAGGGCAAAGCGCCGGCGCACGAACCAATAGGAAAACGGGTAACAGGCATGAAATTGCATTGCACTTTGACACATTTCCCAGCACAGTTTAACACAGTATTTGCTGACAGAAAAGCTCACGGGTTAGGAACCCGGAATCAGTTTCTCCGAGAAAGGAACTCGGGATAGCTGACCCTGGAGACAGGAGCAGAAAATGTGCGGCAGCTGCCAGGAGGGAGCATGGCCTATATTTTTAAACATTTATAGTTGAGGAGTGTGTTTGCCCTAAATAGAGAACTTCATGCAAAGCTGACTTACTCTTCTGGTACAAATGACCCCCTGATCACAAATAAGTAACACTTGCAGTTATTTTACTAATCAGATACATTTATGGTCTGATAGGCTGGATAGACTCCAGGAGACTTTTTTTAAAATAAGGCTCAGGAAGTGCAGCATGGCTAAGGCTGCATCTCTGAATGTCTCTACAGCAAACAACACGGCACACTGAGTGGCACAGATTCATCTGAACACAAGAAACCTGGCATCATGTTCCTAACAACTCTCCCAAGCACCAACACACACTTATAATAAAAAGCTGGCAAATGCATGCACAGATTTGGGCGTACAAAAGAAATCTCTTTTCTAGACTCAGAATAAACCCATGAGGACCCCTGTGTGATTACACAGATCACAATCACACATGGATCTGATCCCATTCTACACATGCACACTTAACCTGAGTGGTTGTAAAGTCTTTTATATCACTATATTTCAACTGCATATTTCTCAGGGTCCAATAACAAAGGCAAGGCAAAAACGCACATATTCTCCTAACAAACTCATCCCAATATTAGCAACCAAGATGCCTCAAAACAGACCAAAAGGAAGATTGGCTAACCTGTATGCATCGTCCTCTGGCAAATCTCATATCATCCTGGCAGAGGAGTCCATCTGCAAACCACAGTTCACTAGAAGAGACAAACAGTAAATATTAGTAAATCATATTTCCCTCTAGGAATGCTTTTTTCATGGCAGCATATAAAAGGCCTAACTCATTTCCTGTTAAAGATGGGAGTGTCAAGACTTCAGTGATAATGGAGAGGGGGGTAAAGAGAAACCCAGGGTACCTGAACCAACTTTGAAGTTGTATATATGTGAGAAAAGCCCTGGTGCCTCAGCAGGGTCTTTTAACGGTCGATGTTCGAATTTCTCTTCAACTTGCTCGATCATTGGTGTGGATCTGCAAGGAATATGAACGGGCCAAGTATTACACCAGCTATCAAATTATTACTACTAAGATATGCCTCAGAAGCAGTTAGGACAAGAAGTGCATTTGGAAAAAATGTTTAAAAAAAAAAATTAGTTTGCATGTGCACTACAAACCTAACTTTCTACAGAGCAAAGCTGAGTTAGTTAGGGGAGAGTTGTTATGCAACGCATATAAGTGTTATGCAATGGACATTAACCCTATATCCCAGTAGGAATATAATGAATTACACTGGATATTTACTATTTTAAGGCTTGATATGCAAAAGAAACTGTTACAATACTTAGCAGACAACAATTCACAGATATGAATATAAGGAATGTCTGTGAGCACTTGCTAAACATATCAGCATCACAGAAGTGTTAAAGAACAGGCAAAGTGTATAATTTAGAGATGAAGGATCAGTAACGCAATGACTCACACTTGTCATTTACAAACCTCCACTTTGATTGCATGCATTGATCCAGATGTAAACAAAAACACAGGGGATCTAACAAAGAGTGTGGTCGCAAAGTGCAACAAGGACAACGTTAAGTCCTAAAGACGTTTGAAGCTACGTTTATAAAGCAATAACACTTGTTATTGAAACGATTGTTTGAACCAAAACACAATTTTAACGGACTACCTGCTGCACACAGATGGTCAGTTAGCCAAGCAACGGCGTTGACTCCAGAAACATCGCATCATTCACATAGTTAACACTCCTTAATAGTTAAATACACATGCACAAGGTAAATACAGCCACCAAGCCATGTCGACATTTAGGCTGTTACATAGATATATTTAAAAGAGTATCGCACAAATACACCGAGATTTGGACAATACAAAACGGGAAAGGTTCTTAACGCTAGCCTGCAACCATCAAACTCAAAACTCCATTTAACTTTGCCATGTTACGATCTGTTTTACAACATCAATATGTTCACCAGCTAGGTGTCTAAAATATTAGTCATTCTGCTCAAATAATCACTGACCTGATTCGTGTTTGTGGCTGTAAATGTATGAGCGCGTCAGTCTACCGTGGGTGCACTGTGTCCAGGAAAGCTGTCACACAGGTAGCATGACTAGCTCCGGCTAAAAACCCGCTTCAGCTAGTGCGCTAGCTAACTAAACTTAGCCAGGCTGTTAAGTACCGCGCTCAAAAGGCTAACGAAAATAAGACCGACAACTTCACCCTAAACGTGGACGAAACTCTGTTATTACACCTTCACTTCACAAGTCATGACCGTTAAGTCAATAAAACAAAGTCAAACGGTATGACTTGCTAAATGTTACAATTAGCTGCTATTTTGAGCTTGCTAACGGTAGCTAGCTGATGTATGTTACCAGCACCTCGGCCTGCGAAAAAAATGACCAATCCACACCATTCCGTCTGTATTAATGTAAACACGTACGACATATATCCTACTTATGTTGCGCTAAATTATCATTTCGGATATAAGCTCGAGAAATACCTACAAACACAAACAGATCGAAGAGTTATTGATCCGCCCGGTAGCGAAATCTTAGCAAACCCCATTAGCTCTCTGCTTCTTCTCAATGTATCGGAATCAGTGAGCTACCACAGCTTGCTAACATCCTTTAGCTCATCACTCATGCAGCACAACTTACCTTGTTGCTACGTGTCCCTCTGTGGATGAGAGAAAAAAATATCCTTTTACGTTTAAAACGCGCGAAGAATCCCGAGATCTTCTTTTTTTTTTTTTTTTTTTTTTTACAATCCTTGTATATTAAAATGTTCGATGGAGCTTCAACCCTGAGTCGTCTGACTTTGTGTCAACTCCTTTCCAAAAAAAAAAAAAATCAACAGCGCCTCTCCGTCAACACAAACTTATCCGATCAGAAATACAGCTACATTTTGACCCTCGTTGAGAAGGCATTGGCTGTCAGTGACGCGCGTCGCGTAATAACGTTACAAGACACACGCATTTGAAGCTCATAATTACCGTAAATAACATATTAACCGATGGCGAGCTAGCTGTGTCTCTTGGGGGAGATCTCATCATCATCCAGCTACTTCTTCCTTTTTTGTGTAAATTTTACAAAATGGCGCGCGTTCCAAACCTGCGCAGCGGACCGGCCCGGCGGACCTCAGACATGACCAACCGCTTCAGCCTCTCTAATCGAACTGCAGTCTTGCCCTCCTCATTCCGAATAAAAGTCAACGTGGATTCGCTCGATATTCAAAACGGATTGATATATCCGAGTCGATTAATATACACAACGACAATCAGACCTCAAATGTTTCACGGAAGAAAAAGTAAGGAACAAAATGGAAGCCGAGTAAGAACGTTACCATGACGACTGTCAATCAAACCGCAAAGTTCCCGGATGACCTCATGACGTAGACACGTTCCTGGAGTTGCTGTAGAAACTGCCAATCAATTGTACATCCCCGAAGCAGGGCGTGGCTAAATTTAAGAACACGTTCAGGGGCAACCGGTAGTTTTAGGGCAAAGAGTTTCTACGTCTAATAAAATAAATACAGTCACTGAATCTTATTGATATGACTCTGTATATTTATTTGCATACATTATCACAAAAGCAATATTAGATTAATATGCACATACTTTGAAATGTTCAAACTTTTTTTTTATCATCGCCCTTTTATGCAGAACGAGCAAAATAATGTTATTTTGTTGGTTATAATGTAGTACGAGATTTAACGGAACAATTTCAGAAGAAGGAAAGAATTACAATCATCGCAAACTGTACAGGAAAAAAATGGCAACGAGCCAGAGTACAGTACAGAAAAAAATCACAATGAGTCGCTTGGGAGCCAAACGAGTCGGTTCGTGCTGATATGTGGAGCCGAATGATTTGAGTCACTAAAAAAAGAGCCAGAATTCCCATCACTTCTTTGTCAGTTTTTTTTATTATTCCCTTTCGCACACTTTCTTTTTTATTAGATATTTATGCTGTTTTATTTTCTATTAAATTCCTTCTATACCGTTTCTTCCCAGTAATGCACCGCTCATGTGTTGCTGCGCAGACTCTAATGTGCGCGCGCAGAAACGAACCGAGTCATGTGATAGAAAATCGTCACGTGTTCACGATAAGCAGGAAGCGACGCTACAGACAACAGTGTTGTCTACAGAGTTTGGGGGGAAAATGAGTGTTACTTTGGATTTAAGGCTTAAGCGTGCGAACAAAGTATATCATGAAGGGGTAACGTTACACTTCATATGATATTTATTTGCATTTGTAAAATAAAGTAATGTGAGATTTGGATATTTCTGTAGCTCGAGCTTCAGAAAGCTACAGTGTTATTGAAAAGGATAGAATAATTTATTATGATAACAGCTTTTAGGTTTCATACAACAAGCTCCAGCTCAAGAAAACACAAAATCATTTCCTCATGCACTTGGAATGTCAAAAATCTTATTCATTAATTTTTTTAAAACATGAATTTGATCTTATGTGGGATCGTATTTAGTATCTATATTATACTCTCTTTTACTGCAGCTCCTATAGGTCTCTCTATCAGGATCTAAATCTACGACATATGTTGTTGAACCATGCACTGTAATGACCCAATATCTTGTATCTGTTCTAATTTATTAGGAGGTTCTGGCTGGAGTGGTGGTGATCACCAGTAAGGAAGCTGTACAGCATCAGGGAATCAGCCTCACCATGGAGGGGCTTGTTAACCTACAGCTCAGCTCCAAGAGCGTTGGAGTCTTCGAGGCTTTTTACAACTCTGTCAAGGTAAGCAGTCACACAGCATCTTGGTAATCATCTAGTGTTATTACATTCTAACCATTCTCAGCATCTGATGTACCCCAGATGTTTAGATATGCTTGGATTGCATCTAGAAATCAGCAGTGCACTTCAAAATCCTCAAGATATGTAGTATATGTTGCTACACGTGTGGAAAACTCCTGTAAAAATGGAAAAATCTGTAACTAATCTCTTTTGTTATATCCTGAATTTTTGTTTTGTGGCGTGTTTTTTTTCAGAGAAGTGTATGCTAAATAGTCTACAGAAAGATAAAATGGTAAAATGAGAGGTGGCTTTAGAGAAAGCATGAACGCTTTGATTAACATGTCTCTGCGCTTCACAGCCCATTCAGCTGATCAGCAGTAACATAGAAGTGGCTAAACCGGGCAAGGTACCAGGAGGCAAAACTGAAATCCCCTTTGAGTTTCCCCTGCAAGCAAAAGGAAATAAAGTGCTGTATGAAACCTACCATGGTGTTTTTGTCAATATTCAGGTAACTTTTAAAAAAGGTAAGTTTGAAATCATGGACAATAATGTTCATAACATTGCTTATCGCTACTAGTTAATTAATGTGATCTAGAGGACTGATGCTTTCTGGAGAAAGACCTTCACGGTTGCCTGACAAATTACACAACTGGCCTCATGTGTAGCTGGGGGGTAGGTTGTTTTTTCTCCTCTTAAAGCTAATTAGACAAATAAATGAAGTTTGTCCATCTATCAAGAATCCACAAGTGCTCCTTCCTGAAGACTTCACAGTCTTCAACAAGTTACAGTGCTATACTGTGGTGCTGACACTTGAGATGATATAGAAGTTTCACCACAGAAAAACCCACCATATAAACAGTTCTACACTTTTCATCCGTCCTGTTTTAACGTATTCGAGCGAGCGAGCATGCAAGCAAGCAAACATAAACCTGTGAATTGCCTTGCAATCAACACTACAGTCAGAGCTAAGGACACCTTCTGACCAATCAGGTTTGAGAATCTGAATCAGAGACTGAGAATCAGTTCTTTTGTGAGCGTCTTCACTGTTAACCAGTCAACCAGTGGCAACTACCTGATTGGACTTGTTTGATCTAATATTCTTAATTAGAGTATTTGTACATTAGGTTTTTAAATAATTTTATTTTTGTAGAGGGTAAGAATAAAAAAAAAATGCAGCTCTATTGTTATGTTGGCAAACCTAAATAGTATGATGTGTATAATTGTACAGAAAAAAGGCCTCTAAGTATAATGCTATGTTTTTGTGCCCTATTACCCGACCATAAGGGATGCATTGAAATGTGTAGTACTTGGGTAATATTGACCACTTTCTCCATGTGCCCAGTATACTCTACGCTGCGATATGAAGCGCCCTCTGCTGGCAAAAGACCTGAGCAAGACCTGTGAATTCATGGTTCACTGTCAGGTTAGATGTTGCTCAGCTTCTATCTTCACTTCCCACAAATTTCTGTGAAGTAATTCAATCAAGATATGCAAACAAACTAATTCTACAATATTTAACTTAATCTGTGGTCACGATCTGCAGCCACAGAAATCCAAAGTGCAGCTGACTCCAGTCGATTTCACCATCACACCGGAGACACTGCAGAATGTGAGAGAGGTAAAGATCCCTGATATCATAGACTGTCCAATTACTTGTTTTGCAATAGACATTGATTAGTTGCTTTGACTAACACTAGGTTGTGTAATTGACCACGTCATTAGCAGGGCAGTGATTCTGATAAAGCTGAATTGTTAATGTTTTGTATTGAAAACAAAATTATTACTACTTACTTCTGATATGGAGCTTGGAAGCTGGAAGGTATTTGATGATACTGTAAATTTAGGATATTTCAAATAGTTTATTTACTGCAGTGAATTCAGTATTAGGGGGGCACGGTGGCTTAGTGGTTAGCACGTTCGCCTCACACCTCCAGGGTCGGGGTTCGATTCCCGCCTCCACCTTGTGTGTGTGGAGTTTGCATGTTCTCCCCGTGCCTCGGGGGTTTCCTCCGGGTACTCCGGTTTCCTCCCCCGGTCCAAAGACATGCATGGTAGGTTGATTGGCATCTCTGGAAAATTGTCCCTAGTGAATGAATGAGTGTGTGTGTGTGCGCCCTGCGATGGGTTGGCACTCCGTCCAGGGTGTATCCTGCCTTGATGCCCGATGACGCCTGAGATAGGCACAGGCTCCCCGTGACCCGAGGTAGTTCGGATAAGCGGTAGAAAATGAATGAATGAATGAATTCAGTATTAATGTTGTTGCACTTCTTGTTCAAAATTTGTTTCTGTTTTTAGATTTAAATCTAAACATAAATAAAATAAAAATAAACTTCAAAAATATAGATGTATATAATATATTCTTCACACTACTGCATCTGAGGCTTTGCATCGCAAAAGGTGATGTAAGGCTTGGATTCAGCTGCTCGGCCATGGAAACCCATTCCCTGAGGCTCTCTATGCACTAAGACCACAAGAAGTTTGGAGGTCTGTAGCTATTGACTCTGCAGACGTTGGCGACTTCTGCACACTGAGCCTCAGCGTGCGCTGACCCCTCTCTGTGAATTTACATGGCCTACCACTTCATGGCTGAGTTGATGTTGTCCCCAATTGCTTCCACTTTGTTATAATACCACTAACGGTTGACCACGGAATATTTACTAGTGAGAAATTTATGAATGGACTTATTGCATAGGTGACAACCTATCACGGTGCCACACTTGAATTCACTGTGCTCCTGAGAGCGACCAATTCTTTTGCAAATGTTTGTAGAAGCACTCTGCATGCCTAGGTGCTTGGTTTTATACCTTTGTCCATTTGAACTACTGAATTCAGTGATTCAGAAAACTTTTGGCAATGTAGTGTATATGCATTTAGATATAATGCTAATCTATATATTTGATTAAGGCCAGAAATGGAGTACCTGGGAGCTCCAAGAAAACATTTATGGTTGCAAAACTGTGAAACACAAAGTTCATTATGTTCTGCTTAGATAACGGGTGTTTTACAGTGTTTCTAAACATCTAAAAGTTAGTCTGGGCTTAACAGTAGCTTGCTTGTTCTCTGTTATCTGCTTAACAGGAGTTGAGCTATTTCAGCTGAACATAACTTTAGAAGCACTTACCTCATTACGGTTCATATCTTCCGTTTCTACTCCACTTAACTCCACGTCTCTTCACTTCACTTAATGGACGTGTGAGAGATGACTGTGATTGACTTAATGCTGAGGTAGACCACTCTGAATGCTTCTCCTTTTCCCTGGAAATCCCAGCTGTTTCACCTACAATCTGTATTTTTGAACATTTTTAAACTAGAATTCAGGGTTCTGAATGAAGAACATTTTGTGAAAGAAGAACAATTTTATGTTCTGTGAGATAGAAGTAAAATCTGTATATTTAATATAAAAGTGCCTATATAATTCAGATATAGTAAATTCATATTCGGCTTCCAAACTCCATTTAACGAAGCCTAAATGTATACTTTAACACATTGGCTTACAAAAGTCATCAAACACCCTGGAATTAATCAGATTAGAGCTCTTGATCAAAAATATTGTCCTTACAATTGTTCTTCACCTGTGAAATATTAAAACAGCTGCCATTTTCTGAGCAAAAACCACCTCAGTTGAACTGTGACTGCATAGAGTCTGGCAGTCTGAGGGAAAGGAGTGAGCATGAAAGCTAAGGAGCATTCTAAGGAAGTTAGGTAAGATAATAGAATTTCATTACTTAGGAATGGGGTGTAAAATTATATCTAAGAGGCTGGACATCCCAGAAAGCACTGTTCGATCAATAGTGTGGAAGTGAAAGCTGTATCATATCACCCAAGCATTACCAAGACATGGCCCTCCCACAAAACCCAGCAGAAAAACAAGATGGAGTCTAGTGAGGGAAGCCACACTGAAGCCAACAATCATTACGAAGGGGTTCCAGAGTACAGTGGCTGAGAGTGGAGTGAAGGTGCACCAGACAACCATTTTAAAAGCTCAGCATGATTGAGGACTGTAATAGAGGGAGGCTAGATAGAAACCACTGCTTCCAAAAACAGCTATGTTAAAGTATGAGAGTGACCAAGTGAGGATGTCGGGTTTTTGTGGTTTGAGAAGACCAAGATCGAGATACTATTCATTCATTCATTCATCTTCTACCGCTTATCCGAACTACCTCTGGTCACGGGGAGCCTGTGCCTATCTCAGGCGTCATCAGGCATCAAGGCAGGATACACCCTGGACGGAGTGCCAACCCATCGCAGGGCACACACACACTCTCATTCACTCACACAATCACACACTAGGGACAATTTTCCATAAATTCCAATGAACCTACCATGCATGTCTTTGGACCGGGGGAGGAAACCGGAGTACCCGGAGGAAACCCCCGAGGCACGGGGAGAACATGCAAACTCCACACACACAAGGTGGAGGCGGGAATCGAACCCCGACCCTGGAGGTGTGAGGCGAACGTGCTAACCACTAAGCCACCGTGCCCCCGTCGAGATACTATATTTGGGCAAATTTCAAAGAGTTGTTTGTGGTGGAGTCTTAACACAGGCCCAACTTAACACCATCCCTACAGTGGAACATGGTGGCAGCAGCATCATGCTTTGGGCTGGAGATACTTTTCCTTCTTATAACCTGGGCTTGTTGTCAAAATCGAAGGGAGAATGGCTGTTGCAAGATACAAAAGGATTTGACAGAACCTGCTTCAGTCTGCTAAAAAAAATCAAAATCTTGTATGAAACTTCTCCTTTAAACAAGATGATGGTGCCAAATACGAGACTCAAGCAACAGGGTGGTTAAAAACAGACAGCTGAACCGAACAACCAGTGGCCGAGTCAACCTCCAGATCTGAATTCCTTTGAGAATCTGTAGCTTTGTGGAAAATTTCAGTCAGCAGTCAAAATGTTCTTGTTCTGCTGACAAATAATTATTTTTGACTTTGAAAATGTACTTTAAGAGCATATTGGTTTGCAATAAAAAAACACATTTTATCGTATCCTGTCCCCCATTGTATTGTATCAACACATGACATGGTGTTATTTAAAATAAAGTCTTATTTACATCTTTAGTTCTTCTGTTTTTTTTTTTCCTTAGAAGAGTTCTCTCCCAAAGTTCCTGATCAGAGGCCACCTGGACGCCACTAACTGCGTGATCACACATCCGCTCACTGGCGAGCTGGTGGTGGAGAGCTCAGAGGTTGCCGTAAAAAGCATTGAGCTGCAGCTAGTGCGGGTTGAGACATGCGGTGAGAGAGTACACACACATTTAAATGTATAAACCAATCAGGTGGTGAAGTAGAGTTTTGTTTCAGACACTAGACAGGATTGTAGTGAATTTAAAAGTACTTCATGTATGGCATAAGATTTGACTGTATTTTGTGTTTGGAGAAAAGAAATGACAGATGATGTATTTGTGCAAATTTACAATATTTCTCAATAGCGTCAGCATGCTCTGTTATATTAATATATTTGATTCATTGTTTTATTTCTGATTAATGTGGATTCCGGCTGCAGGCTGTGCAGAAGGCTATGCCAGAGATGCGACAGAGATTCAGAACATCCAGATAGCAGAGGGAGATGTGTGTCATGGCCTCCCTATCCCTATATACATGGTCTTCCCGAGGCTCTTCACATGCTCTACACTCGAAACCACAAACTTTAAAGTTGGTGAGTCTCATCATTTTTTTTCAAAATTTTACATACGACATATATACATACTAAAGCAATCAGTTTGTTTGATTTCTCTTTCCGAGAATGTCACTTCTTTATTCACAGAGTTTGAGGTGAACGTGGTGATCGTTTTTCATGACGATCATTTAATAACAGAGAACTTCCCGTTGAAGCTGTGCCGAGTATGAGATCATAGCCTGCGGATTCGTTGATGTATTCTGGAAGATTCTGGGAGTGGCCTTATAACTGTTTAAGTGCCAGTTTGGAATGAACCAGTTATGGCTTTTGTTACAGTTACAGCCTTGCCTAATTGTTGCATACAGGCCGTTTTTTGGTATTTGCATATTCATTGTGAAAAAAAATCTTTTTTTGTTTTGTTTCATGACTGGGAAATTCAGGACACCCAATACTCATGTGATCGAACCAGTTCATTTCAAACAGGATAGTATAATATGGCAAACATTAGACCTGCTCTAAATTTTCAGCTAATCAGAACATTTAATATACAAATATTTTATTTACATTCTTTGGGACAAGGGCGAAAAATGGACCCTTGTGATATTTTGTCTCCTGTATAAACCATGTAGTACAAGAATAAATTAGTATCATTATTTGTATAAAATAAGTGTATACCCTGTTTGTGTAAGATGACAATTCCCTTTGCCAGGTGTTGAAAGAAACCCTGCAATTTTTAAATAGCAGTAATGTAATTCATTCCAATTCAACTCTGCACTTGCCCATTACATTAGAATCCGATTTTAAAACAGGCACAAAGGCATCACAATAAAAGTGAAAACCATCTTAAAAGAACACATTTTCAAAATAATTACAGCCCACTATCTAAAGCTATCGATACTAACAACACTGAACCGAACAACATGAGACCAGTTTGGAGATTTCAATATGTTTAATATAAAATTTCCTAGCTTACAAAGCCATAACATAAAATCACTTAGTAGCCTGTGTTCTAAAGCATTAATGTAAAGAAAACATTAATGCACACAAATCCTACATTTTGTCAGAATCTAAAATGTCTAAAAGGCAACAGAACAATCAACCACGAATAGAAAAGAAACGTTTCCTTTTTTATTTTCTTGTTTAAGGAGTTCTAAAGTTAAAGAAACAAATTCAACTGATCAATAGTGCAAACAATCAAAGGGGAAAAAAAGAGAAAATTTAAAACAGTCATTAAAACAATACTGTTTGGTCCTTAATAATTGAGGATTAAGAGTTTCACAGGTTTTAAGACCAGCCAAATCATAACTGGCACCAATCAAAACTGAACTGTTTAATCTGTTCAAAGTTCACAAGTCGCTAAAAAATAAAAATAAAAAACACACCACACCTCCCTGCCTTCCAGAAATGGGGTGAGTAAATGGTTAAATATTTGCCCCAGTCGCCCTGTAACGTACAATCGAGATTCAATAATTTTTATTCTGGTTACATCATATATAGCACATTTTGTATGCTATATAAAATCTTTTTTAATATTAAATTCTATATGTTATACATTTTAGAATAATACGTTATATAACAATTGTAAAGATTAACATATACAGATGGTTTAAGTGAAGGTTGCCGCATGTAAGTGACCCCGTCGATGTCGTCCTGGTAACATGGGGAAATCCTCAGGTAAAAGCGCGTGCTCTCGGCAGGTAGGACAAGTACTCTGCTCTTTCAGCCAGGACTTTATGCACTAATACACAAGAAAGAAACAATACACTGATCATGACATTTTTTTTTGTGGTATACATGACCTACAAAATACAATCTACAAATGCAATCGAGTTAAAATCATCTTGTCAAAAAACAAACTTAGAAAGATCCACAATGAACAGTATTTAGGATCAATTTCTAAGCAGTAAAATGTTTTTTCTTTTCGTGTTTTGTTGCAAAAGATGAATAATTTTCAGAATAAAGGTTCTGATAATCTTGTTACTCACATTTCCCACAGTTCCATTCAAATGTTTTTTTTTTCTATTTATGAGATTTTGAAAACTAAAGGCTCTACTCGATCAAATAATACCAATAACTGGCTCCGAATGCAGAATAGAATTTTCTGCAAAAACATTTTCATTAAAATGAATTAAATGTGAGGTTCTTGGTTTAGTCACAAGTCTCACCTCTCTGTGGAAGCTGTGGCGACACTCCAGCACACACAGGTCCTCAGGCATCATATCCTCATGACAAATAATACAAGGGTCCTCCATGTTCAGCTGAGATACAGAGAGAGAGAGAGAGAGAAAACAATTTCAGGGCAGTGTAAGAATATATGAAAATGGTTGTAGCTAAAAGGGGTGAGATGGTGTCAGGTGGTATAAACTGCTACAAACCCTTTCAGCTCTAGACGACTTGCGATGTTGAGAGGACACGCTCTTCCACACATGTACGGGTGAAGCAGGTGCAGTAGCTTTGGAGGACTCGAATGGAGGAGGCGTTGGACTGGGTACTGGTGTGTGTCTCACTCCAGCCACTTCCCTACTCATCAAGTTCATCTGTTCCGTTACAAAAGACACCAATGTTAATAAGCTTTGCCATTTTTACACTTGTCCTTCAAGTCCTATAAAAAGTAACAAGCGTATGATATAAAGCTATTACTAAATGTTTCTCTGCATGAAACACCTCTGCTTTACTGGTCTTTTGTAAAATATCCTTTGCCGAGTGCTGAAAAGAATCCAAACGCATTTTATTTTCCAAAATAAATTCGAAACCGATCCTACACACTTTCATAAATAATATTCCATAATTAAATTGTTCTTAAAACTCCAGGCTTCTGGGAGTGTGCGCATTTTCATGTTTCAAGGTCTTCAAACAAATAAACTTCATTAACCAGTCGATGTTCTTTCTTCTAAAAGGATGGCTATGCTGTTTGCCTGTTTTTATAGGTCTTAAGAGCTGCTGTCTCACTTGTGAGTTTTCCTGATGATCAAGGATGAGTTGCGCAGCTCTGTTAATCAGTTCTTCATACTTCAGCATGCTCAGACTGCCACCATTCATAGAGCGGACCTCCTGAATAAATTGTGTCAGGACTGATCTGAAAACACACATGGTAATACATACAGTTATAAATTTGTATGAAACCAAACTGCTTTGAATGCTGAAACGTTCCGACTGTTAAAAAGATGATTGTAGTATTCAGGTTACAGTGTAAGACTGTATACTCAAATTAGTTTCCACATGAACAGAGACCAGAAACTAAAGCTGGTTATAGCTTATGGAAAAACAGCCTTAAAAGAATACTCCATCATGCATTATAATTAAGAATGCATAATTAACCCGTCACACGTGCAATATTCACAGACAAAGACACTCGTTTACTCAAAATTTAATAACCTGTGGGTTGTCATTCAAAAATATGCAAAAAACATTTTAATATGACAATTGTCTTTTTTCTTCAGTGAAAGTAAAAATGTATTTATGAATTAAATAACTAACTCTGTGGGCACAAATACCTCTATGACTCTAAGTCATGATTAAGTCTTATTTTGCCGACCCAGAAAGAATATAACCCTTGTGCTAAACATTATGTCTAAGAAATGCTTGACCTGATATATAGGACATTATATATTAATTATATATTCATTGTAGAAGTAATTAAAGATCAGTGGGGCTACAGCTGTTGAATGATGTATTTTATTTTTTAAGGTCAGTTTACTAGCTAAGAGATATTTCGTGTTAACACTCATGAGATTAAAACTAGCAGCATAAAGCCAAATGTCTACAGTGTAGTGCTGAATACCATGGAATTAGTAATCCCAAAATACAGGAAAACGTTTCTGTTGAGAATTTTTGTTTCAAACAGTAGGGACTATACAACTAAAATCCAGGGACACATTATGATACCTTTGTTGATGCCACACTACCTGGATAAAGATGTGGTGGATTACGGTTAAGTGGAAAAATTCATGAAACATAATGATTATACAGATGCGCAAATATCACCTGCTATAGTGAGGGAACATGGAGCTGAGACGATCTACGATCCTCTCAAATACAGCGAGAGGCTGTGGAGGCTGAACCGGAGCCGAGGTTGCAGGTGGCGCCGGAGCAGAAACCTTCTCGCTGGCTGCTGTAGGTGTGTGCATGGCATGGTGAGTGTTTACTGCCATGTGCTGAAATCCATATGAGGTGTGTGGGTGTGTGTGCTGCACAGGAAGCTGTGGCAAAGCTGGCTGCTTATTGGATAAAGGATGAAGAAAGGTCTGCAGAACAAAAAAGTAAGCGTAACTAACAAGAACACTTAACTAGCTCCACACAAAGAGAGAGAAAAAACAAACAAACAAAAAAAAAAAAAAAACACTATCTACCGATATAAACTTCCTTTACTTAAAACAGTGTCAAAGAGATTAGACTTAGTGCAGGCCATTTACTAGGCCATGTGTAAATTAATGAAATCAACCAAGCATGGAGATGGTGCTAAGTAAATTATTAAGCAATAGTCTACTGAATAGCATAGCACTTTATTCTTCAGTTTGGACAGCCTAAACACATTGTATTTCTGCAGCGCTTTGGTTCCATCCTGTGGCTCAGTTAAGTAGCTCGCAACCTCAATCAAACTTCACTAAAGTTCACTTGGAATCAACGGTTCAGTTGTTTTGGTTCACACCTGAGTTGCAACTGCTGGATTCTGAGCTGCAAAAACGATCTGCAGCTTGAGTGGAAGCACACCAGGGCTTGTCTCAAACTAAATGCTACATGGGTAAAAGCACTTCTAGCCACCAACTACCTGCTCTTGCCTCACCAAAAAGAACCGGGTGCTGGTTCAGAGCTGGTGCTGGTTCAAAGTTGGTTCCGCTGGCGAGCCTTCTAAGAACCGGTTTGCCTTTTCATCAGTTAGAGAGCCATCACAGAGCCAAGTCTTACATCACTGTATATGTGTCATCATTCCCAGCAACGGCAAACACAAACACATCAACTATGCGGATGTTGCTTTACTGTTAATGATCATGGCTTTACGAACCTACAATGGTATCCAGAAGGCGGATCCAACTTGTACGTGCAGCTCCATGTAATTTATATAAACGGAGGTTGCACTCGAGAATAACGGAAAGTACATAACATTATTTTATCATTAACAGAGAAAAAAGGTAGCCTTAGCATGTAGCTAACTACTATCATGTGTGCTGATAATTGATCATATTGCTGTAAAGTAAAAGTGTATAAAACATTAGTATACTTAAGGTCCATTATCAAATGCGCTAACAGTAGCCCCGCCCACAGCCCCTGACGCAAGCGGTTGTTCGGTCTAGACCAGCAACCTTTTGGTGCTAATTAAGAACCACTTTTCTTGGTTCAGTGGTGCTTTTGGTGTCGAAAAAGAAAGAACTGAATTTAAATTAGGCTCTGGCTCCGAACTAGCACTCAAACAGCCTTGATGGAAAAGGGGCAAATGTGACGATCATCCTCAATGCTAGAGACATGCTTCATTAGGACATTGTTACAAATCACATGTAAAAAAAAAAACATGTATATTGAGAAAGGAATCCTCTACCCTCCTTAATACAGTCACTGAACCCTCTATTAGAACGTATTATCAGGGGACCACCAGCCAACACGTTGCACTTTCATATTTTACCTGATGATGGCAGCAGAGTGATATTGCAAATAAATACAATTGCTTGTGTGTCTTTTTTTTCCTTTCTGAGAAACCACTGAGGATGATAAATCAGCACGAGATCAGTAATACAAAAAACACAGGAACCACAGAGATGTGGAAAAGTGAAAGTCATCAGTCAGAAGGTCATAAACCATCTTTACCATATTCTCAGTAAGTGCATGTTTGGTGTACACAAAAAGTGCAGGACCCGGGCAGTGAAGGACAAACCACTGGCTAAAACACTGGCTGCAAAATATTAAATACACACTAATTGCTTTTTTTTTTAATCATATCTTCCTGTAGCCAAAGTTTTTTCCCCCCTTTTCTTTCTGGAAACTTAAAAACACCATCTTTTTTTGGCTTATTTGCCTACACTTAAATATACCGCAATCCACAAGCACTCTTCAAATTCACTTTTACCCAGAATCAATGTCTTTTGGAATTTTATGAATTATCCAATCAGCTAAATCATTTACCTGCTGTACAATACAGAACATGCAAACATAAGCCAAGAGCTTCAGGTAATGTTCAAACCAAACATTAGAATGGGAAATAAATGCGACTCTGGTTAGATAATTTTACAAAATCTTCTGAGATCTTCAACTATACTGGTCACTAAAATTTACATAGAATTGTGTGAACAATATTGTGGAATAATTATATATTATTCTTAAGAACACATTATTTTAATGTGATTTCTGTAAAAGAGTTTTGTTCACTCATAATTTACACATGCTTGTTCCTGGGCCCTGATGTTCTGTCCTTGCCCCTGTTGTGTCCAATTTTTGTTTGGACTACAGCACATCCATGTTTGTCTTTGTGTTGCACAATGGGCAGAGGTTCATTGAAAAGGAAAAGTCATTTCTCAAATCACTGGAAACTTTTGTTCGAGGAAATACACACCCCAGCCATCTTACAACAACATGGCACATCTGACTGAAATCACATTTCCCCCATTCCGATGCTCGACGTAGACATTAAACAAAGCTTGTGATCTATATCTGCAGGAGTTTAGATTTTATACTGCTGCCACATGATTGGCTAACTGGATAATTGCATGAATGTATAGGCGTTCTTAATAAAGTGGGTGGTGAGGGTATATCTATAGTGTATGCTGGGTATCTGTCTAATGGGACGATCATTGGACACAATATAAAACAGAGAATTCTACCTGAACACTAGGATAGGATGGTGTGTTGACATAACAGAATAAACTAAAAGGTATTAATATGACATTCTTACCGGTACAGCAGGTGGAGCAGGGGTGCATGGTATGCCAACTGCAGGGAGAGAGGACAGGCTGGTGCCCTTTTTCACACGCTCTATCTGCTCTTCATACTGCATCTACACACACACAGTTCCCTACAGGTTAGTCCTTATACTGACTGAAGTCTGACTGTGAGAAAAACTTGATTATTCAGGTGCACTGGAGGTAAAGAATTCATGACTTTTCTAAATCACAATAAGCAGCAAAAATCAAAGCAATTTTTTGTACTATCACAAACATAATGCAAGTCCAACCTCGGTTCTTTTGATATTCTCCTCAACGTCCTGGATGCATGACTTCCAGTCCTCAATGATGGAACTGAAGCCTGCAGTTAGATGCCTGTGTGGGGGAAAAAATAAATAAACAATTTAATTCAAGTGCCTGTATTAATGTGAAGCGCAAAATGTCTTAATTGAAAAATCTTTAAACTTTTAGGGTCATAAGAGTATGAGGCTTTGACAGAAAAAAAAATCCCCTAAAAACAAAAACGTGAAAACACTGAAGCGAACACTCTACACCTTTACAGAACACCTCCATCTTTTTAAAATAGGGCCAGAGGACTATCACGTGTATTTTCGTTCAGCGTTCTTACATGGGGGATCTCTCATTCAGGTGTTTTAGAATTGCCTTCCCATCTGTCAAGAACTTCCTCAAGCCACGCAGCCCATGCTCTCGCCTATTTTTCAGGAAGGACACCTAATAAACAAATCAAACAGGTTTGTTATATACACAGGTATAAAACAATTGGCTTTTAGTCCATTGAGTCACAATGCAGAACTGCTCTTACCCGTCCTGCCACTGATCGACTGGTTGATTTCGCACACAGATCTCTACACTTCTTTACTGTTTCCTCCAAATTCATCTTCTCGTTTGCCCAATGGTTACTTCATGATAAAAAAATAGAAATTTACGATTAAATCCCTTCCTCTGCATACTTTCATTACTCTATCCAGACAGAATTCCCAACAGAAGAAGTGTGCAGAAGAAGCTGCCACTGTACTTGCCTTTTTGCAAAGAAATGATCCAGTTCTTTCTGATATTCCAGGTTCTTATCTTGAATTTGCTTGGAAACACTGACAAGCACACAATCAGAGCAGTCAGTTTTAATGAAAAACAGAAAATAAATGTGATCAGACTAGATAAAAAAAAAAAAAAAAGTTCACCAATGTCAATACTACATTAAACGGAGTATAAATAAGGAAATCTGAACTAGTTCTGCAGTTTGTCTCCCAAAGCAGTGTTTAAGAATCAACAAAGAAGTGCTCACACCCCATACATGGTATTTGGATGCCTCACCTCTCTTGGAAATCCACCAGCTCCTTGATTTCACCCTTCAAAACCTTCAGCATCTCTTGGTGGGCTTTCTTCTCTTGCTGAGTTTTCCGTACCTCATCCTCAAGATTTTGTTGGAAGTAAGTCAATTCTTTGTTGGAAATCTACAGTGGGTACAGAAAGTATTCAGACCCCTTTACATTTTTCACTCTGTTTCATTGCAGCCATTTGCTAAAATCAAAAAAGTTCATTTTATTTCTCATTAATGTACACTCAGCACCACATGAGGTCTGAGGTCCTGAACACTCTGGAAGAGGTTTTCTTCCAGGATATCTCTGTACTTGGCCGCATTCATCTTTCCTTCAATTGCAACCAGTTGTCCTGTCCATGGAGCTGAAAAACACCCCCACAGCATGATGCTGCCACCACCATGTTTCACTGTTGGGATTGTATTGGGCAGGTGATGAGCAGTGCCTGGTTTTCTCCACATATACCGCTTAGAATTAACGCCAAAAAGTTCCATCTTGGTCTCATCAGACCAGAGGATCTTATTTCTCATAGTCTGGGAGTCCTCTATGTGGGCTTTCATATGTCTTGCACTGATGAGAGGCTTCCGTCGGGCCACTCTGCCATAGAGCCCTGACTGGTGGAGGGCTGCAGTGATAGTTGACTTTCTGGAACTTTCTCCCATCTCCCTACTGCATCTCTGGAGCTCAGCCACAGTGATCTTTGGGTTCTTCTTTACCTCTCTCACCAAGGCTCTTCTCCCACGATTGCTCAGTTTGGCTGGATGGCCAGGTCTAGGAAGAGTTCTGGTCGTCCCAAACTTCTTCCATTTAAGGACTATGGAGGCCATTGTGGTCTTAGGAACCTTGAGTGCTGCAGAAATCCGTGCCTTGCCACAATTCTGTCTCTGAGTTCCTTGGGCAGTTCCTTCGACCTCATGATTCTCATTTGCCCTGACATGCACTGTGAGCTGTAAGGTCTTATATAGACAGGTGTGTGCCTTTCCTAATCACATCCAATCAGTTTAATTAAACACAACTGGACTACAATGAAGGAGTAGAACCATCTCAAGAAGAATCAGAAGAAATGGACAGCATGTGAGTTAAATATGTGTCACAGCAAAGGGTCTGAATACTTATGACCATGTGATATTTCAGTTTTTCTTTTTTAATAAATTTGTAAAAATTTTCTATTTCTATTTTAAATGTCTGTTTTTTTTATGTCAAGATGGAGTGCTGAGTACATTAATGAGAAATAAAATGAACTTTTTTGATTTTAGCAAATGGCTGCAATGAAACAAAAAAATGTAAAGGGGTCTGAATACTTTCCGTACCCACTGTAGATAGTATTGTGCAAAAATTACAACAGTTTCGGTTTCTCAACAAGTGAAATGAAGTAAAAAGAAATGCAGTGGCGTCTCTACCTCTATATGTTGATTAATGTTGCTCACTTCAGTGTCAAGTGCAGAACATGACGTTTTATTGTTTTGAAAAATATTAAGCATTTCCCTCATATCTTGGATGCGATTTTCCAATTTTAAGTTGTTTTTTTCTGTTTCCATCATATCTCCCTAGGAGAGAGAGAGAGAGAGTTTCACTGGCATGTTGAGAACTAGATTCATAAAGTATTTTATCTTTAGAAAAACTTTAATAAACACCAGTCCATATGAACAACACAACCAGTCTCTACTACCAGCACTAGAAAATCTAATTTATCTAATTAAAAAACAAAAAAAACAAAAATTAACACAGGTGGTAAGGCTTACTCTGTTTTTTTCAAACTCTGCATATGGTTCTGTATTAATGGCCACATCATCTCTTGTATCTTTGTCACCCCAGAGCGTCTGAAAGGACAGCAGAATAAACCACAATTCTTAACAACTGATTTAATATTTTCTGAATACTTTAACAATAAAGTAATCATTTAAAGACCTTACCTGAACAAAAACAGTCTTACTTTTAGGACACGTGTCCTCTTTAAAATGTATATAATTATTATCATCAGAGCTGAAAACCTCAGTGTTAAATGCATTCAGTTGGTCAATGGGGAAGTAATCATGATACGCTACTGCTTGTAGATCAGGTTTTACATTTCCAGGTATATCTTGAATCCCAGATGCATAACTTACATCCTCAGAACTCTGAGGTATTAAATCATATGGACTGGGGAGAACAAGACAACTAGCATGGTCATAAGATTCACTGTCATCATTCAGAGCCAAATGTTTATTCTGGGGCAGAAATTCTTTGGCTGAAGGGTTAAGAAGGGAGGAGCCTTTTGACTCTAAATCGTCCATGCTGCAAGTAGGAGTGTGAAAATTGTCCAACAGGTAGGCATCGTCATCTATAGTGTCCTGAAAGTACACAGCGTGTGACGCAAGTGCAATGACATCATCACGCATTACAAATCTGAGAGATTCGTGCAGGAAAGGTTTAAGTCCTCCAGCAGCTTCAATCTTTTGCAGTGCTTCAAGAGGAAAGTTCTTCATCTCACCCACAAGCAGTGGGTCTGAGACCTCAAGAGGACCATGCTCCTCCAGAATCTGTGCAAAGTAACTGAGGATAGCAGAGAACCCAGGAAAAGGAGAAGGAAGAAAGAAGACAAAGATTAAATCCCTAAAAAAAAGTAATAAGAAATAAGATCAATTCAAAATACTATTTATCTTATGTTTGTATAGTTCAAGCCCTGAGTAATGCTAGCACTATGGTCAAACTAATGGAATCGTACGTTTTGTATCAAAAGCATGGCTAGCTAATTTTGTGAATTAATACAGACTATGGAAAATAAGTTAGTACTTGAATCTCAGGGAGGAGTGACTCACGTTATGTAATTACACACGGTGTTGGCATAATCACCTTTATCTGTACACACTGACCTAAATGAACGTTGAGCTTTTATTGCTATCAACAGCCTATTTGTCCCAAGCACCTGGACTAACAGATTGTGTACTTAATTATAATGAATTCATTATAATTTGTCACCATAATCATTTTTGGACTATTAAAACTCCTTAATTACTCACTCGTATAAACACTCTTTAGTTGGATCTGGGTTGTTGTCCAAAAATCTCTTATAGTGATTAGAGTATCCTGGATTGGCATACTGCCCCTCAAACTCTGCAAGCTGCTCTCTCAAATAATCTGGAACACTAAAGGGATCACCACCATGAAGCAGCCTCCTAGAGACAAAAATTACAGAAAGACTTGAACGTAAAGTCCCATCGTTCACTTCAAAGCAATTATAAATAATAACCAAGTGAACAAAAATATTACAGCGAATCTTCCTCAACGAAGAAATTGTCCTCTTCCTCTCTTCTAATCCCCGGTAGAAGTAAGACAGACTGAAACACACAGTATATTTTTTTTATTATTGTATTTAATCATATGTATTATTATTCTATTTAACCAATAAAAAAAAGCAGATATCATAGTTCAATCTTGATTCAGGTATATCCACTCACCTTTGGTTCTTTTTGCCTCTTTTTTCGATTTTTGCTTTTATTCTTATAAACAGAAGTCTAAAAAAGTAAATGGAAACATGAGAAGAGCAAACAGCACCTACAAACAGCAAGATCATTTCAGAACTGATAAAGAATGGCCATAACTGAAAAACACAAACCCTTACACTTGTAAAACAATACTTACTAAGTGGTCATCTTTTTCTGTCTTCTTTAACACTAAACATATCGAATCTGGGAAAAACAACGAAAATGTATTGCATGAATGAACTGTATGAATGACATCAAAGGAATTTCATGAATTTTCACACAATTACGACATACCCATTTCAAAAAAGTCATCAAGGATACTGAACCAAGAGGGGTTGTGTTCTCGGTGTTCTTCTAGAGTCCAAATAAAGAGGCGCATTTCCTGTGGTGGGGCTTGTCTCAGGTAATCTATTACAGGGAAGCCTGAGTCAAGAAATACTTCATGTAGTGGTGGAAAATCCAACATGGAAGAAAGATCCAAGTTCTCCAGATCATCGGAAAATTGACCAATAAAGTTCTCAGCAGCTTTCAGACCTGTTGTAGGCAAAGAAAAAGAACCCAAAAAATAAACAAATGAAAGAAAGAAATCCTAGGGAATCTTTTACACAAACATTTATAAGCCTTATGACCAACTGATCTATGTTGAATCTATCTGCATACAAGTTTCTCCAAGGTACTTACTAGTACAGTGAAATTAAGGTAAACCAAAATAAAAAGATATGCAGTGTCATATGCAGTAAAGCGCTATCAGGATTGCCTTATTTATCAACCTTTTAGTTGGGCATAAATGTTTTTGAAGCCTGAACCAAACAATATATAACAATACAGTGACATCCACAAAACTTCATACAAGTTTTGAGTACAGCAAGTCAATTAAAGAATGAAAGACAATCCTTTTGGGATAATCCCTAGTGGTGCAGTGGTGACTCAGGTGGTTAAGACTCTGGGTTGTTGATTGGAGGATTGGGGTTCAAGCCCCAGCACTGCCAAGCTGCCACTGTTGAGCAAGACCCTTAACCCTCTCTGCTCCAGGGGTGCAGTATCATGGCTGAACCTGCACTCTGACCACAACTTCCAACGGTGGGATATGCACAGGAATAATTTCACTGTGCTGTAATGTATGCATGACAAAATAAAGGCTTTTATTCTATAGTAGCAGAAACTTATATTAGCAGTAGCTTCTATTCTATTGGTTTAATAGCAGTAACCTTTTTAAGGGTAGCATTATTCATCTTAATTTATGGGTTGGATTTTTTAGTCCATGCTTTCAAGTCATTAACATTAAAATGACAGAATTTCACATAAAAAACCGTGTGTGTACATACACCTATTGTAGAAAACTGAAAACCAGCAATCAAGGTTCACATTAGTGAGTCTCATAAATAGGCAAGTTTACAAACTCTAATATTTCATAGGATCTGTATGTTTTTCACAAGTAACTGAAACACCTACAAATCATTTTATATGTTAAGCATTCATTCAGCTTGATAAATAAGGCCAAATATCTGTATAGCAAGAGGACTGTAGAAAACTGCATTTTACCAGCATTGTCAAGTTGCTGAGCCCATTCATGAACTTCAGGCTTAACGTGTTGGTAGCCACTGAGGTTATGAAGAAAGAGTCTGGCCCAAACCCTGTTCTTTCTCTCCAGCAGCAGATCCACTAGGTCCCTGAGAACCTTGGGTTCTGCATGGTCCTTCAATATGCTTGCATGTCCTTTATCCTCATCCAACTTCATCCATGGTCTCAGACACAGCAGCATACCAGAAATATTGTGAATCTCATCGTTGAAAAGATCTTTGTTTTTATCAATTTGGTGTAAAACACGATCTCCATATACAACACAATCCTTGAAAGACGCTGAAGAGGAAGAAAAAAAATAAGCATTAGGTCTGACGATTATTTTTTATTATTCCCACATTAGGCAAATGATAAATTTGTCTGAAATTTTATATTCACAGACATTGTATTAAGTGTCAAAGTAAATAGTAATGAATATATTTTACATTGATTAATGGCTTCTGCTCCTTTTTCAGTTTCATCTTCTATTTCTAAATTGTTCATCTCATTCTTGGTTATGGACAAAGCCGCTCTTTTTTGTTTCCGCCACAGCTTTCTTTCCTCTTTAGCTTTCAACTTCTTAAGACTGCAAACGAGTAAGAAAGCACAGTCACAATAACTACAGAGGTCTAGTTACAGCAACAATAATCACAGAATACATGTCTAACAAAAGAGCTCAAACATGATAATGTTTTTTAGTGTTAAAAAAATGACTACACAAATAAAAATACTATTATTTGTTATCAATTTAGTAACAATTAGCCAATTTAGCCATGGGGTACAGCTTACCTTGTACATTTCTGTTTGACTCTCATCCCAGGAATTTTGCTTTTAGAAACAGACGATTTAAACTAAACAAAGAAGATGACAGTATTCCTTAGAAACTGAGGATGTGTGAGATATACAGGGCTTTTACAGGGCTAAGGTTATGAGCAACAAACTCACCTCACACTTAATAAGACCAGTTGAGTCATATATTACAATTCGGCAGATTTTACCAGTACAGTCAGGAGTAAAACACAAATCCTGCAGGAAATCCTAGGAGGAAAAAAACAAAACAAATCTTGGTACTCCTGAAGATCACAGTAATGTGATCAAGAAGTTACATTTATTTCATCTCCACTCCTTACCTTGTCGTTCTTGTCTGAAAATGAAGCAGCTTTGAACTTTTTCCAGCAACTGATATGATACTCCACCTTGCAGCTCTGAGAGCATGACAACCGAATGAAGCCCTGCAACAGACAAAAAATATTAACAAGAAGCTTCAATAAAAGTCCAAATATTAAACAGATTCACTGGCTTAAGTGCAAATAAATAAATCACACGGACTATGTGAGGCATTTAAAGTGAATTATCAATGGTGGACAAGTGTGGAGCACAGGCTAAACATGGTAGCTAACACAATTTAATAACATGGCCAGCAAGTTCATTAAAAGAGATTTGAAGGAAAGAAAATGATATTAATTCCCACAGAGAGTATGACTGTTTAGTCATAACGAGGTAGCAGGACAGTTATATAGTAGCTTTGAGCTGCACTCTATTATTTTTTTTACCCTCTCATTTAATGTGGTCTTGCCCAATTCCCACCCAACAGCCAGCCAGCTCTCACCCATCATAAAACAGCTACCACCCAGCTAGTGTGAGGGCTTGAGCTCAGGATGAGAATGTGGTATAATCACAACCATCTGTGTTCAGTTCCACCCAGTGGGTTTTTAATTTTGTGTTGGAGTACAGTATGTACCTCAAAACATACCCACAGTGCATTAACTCCTACCTTAAAGTCTGGGTCAGTGAAATATATAAGGGCTTGTCCCAAGCAATGTCGGCAAACTGCATCCGGCTTAGGAGGAAACTTGCAGATCTTTATGAAACTCTCAAGCAGCTCCTTTGGAGAACACCAGGAAAGAATCATTCATCAGTAAGAACATCGACTTATAGTACCACAATCAGTCAACAACAGCTCAAAACAACACTGTGCCTGAACTTACTTTTAAATATTCAGGACAGGTCTCTTCAACAATTACTTTAGTGGTTGGCCATGTCAGTTTTCCTGGCATGATCTGCCTCTGAACCATCAACAGAGCATTGAAAAATTCATCTTTGGCTTTGCTAAATCTGAAAAGAGATGAGTGAAAGTGAATAAAAGTAGGAGACTAAATTTTCACTCTTATTCCACTGTAAGAAATATCAATAGAAGAAAATAAGACGATGAGGGTGAAGCTCTTAATGAAGAACAAGAAGTTTATACCAACGTAGCAGTGACAAAATACATGAAGTACTTTGGGTTCATCGGAGTCAGTATGAACACAGGACAAATCCTGCTCAAGCAGTTTATACTGTTTTCCCTTTTTGTTGTTTAAACGAGGTTCCGCTTAACATGTGTATTGAGCATATGGCTGGGTCACACATTGTTGTCTAGCCGGATGTCTTTAAATGTTAATTATGGTCACGTACACCTAGGCTTGGTATTATCATCACCCAAGTGGTCACTTTAAATGGTAATCGTGGTCACATAGACCCTTTGTTGGTGGCAATCCTTGATGTCCTGCTGCCGCTCCCATACTAACGATTTAATCAGGTTTACTCATTTAGAGTTCTAAATGTATTACCTTATGATACGCAAGTCTTTTTAGGAATGAGCTCTTTTCGATGTGTATCTTGGAGTGGAATCTGGGTGCATTTATCGGTAATTTCTTACACCACGTTACAAATTTTGAAATAAAGCACTGGATACTCACTTATTCTCCTTCAGCAACACCTTTCCTAAACCAGTATGAACCAAAGACTGGAATGTTCTGTTTGCTGTAGAGCTTAGTTTTTCAAACTGACGCTGAGCTTCTGCCAATTCCTTTAAAAAAGACAAATGTTACGAAAAATGAACGTTGTTTTTTTTCCATTACACATTTTTTTTTTTGTAAATACATATTACAAAATACAGCAAAGATTGAAGCTTTGTATAATCTGGGTCAAACTGAATGTTTTGTTACCTCGGGTTGCCCAATTTCTATCAGAGCTGTAGCATAACCATAAATCAACAAAGTTCTATCCATTTCAGATATGCCAAGATCCTGTGTGGAAACAAAAATAAATCCCTTTAAAAATATATAACAGTCACGTTGAAATTAAACTTAGTGTCATCGGCCAAATAATGTTTTTCAGTGCCAATAAAAACAAAACCACATTCTACTCTGGAAAAAATAACCAGCCTATTTTGGGGATTGCTGAGCTGAAACATATTCAGTAGGTCAGAAATAAAGAAGTTCAATCGCGTCTGTTTGAATCAGGTCTGAATCAGCAGACAAACTGAGCTGTACAGACGTATTTTATAAGCTTTTATGGTCATATTTATCATAAAAATGAATTACCGCTGTAAAAGATTAGTGTTCATTAGACCACTTAGATTTTCACTTCAACACACTTGACCAGACTGTCACAAAGCTTGAGTTTATAATATCTAATGCCCACGTATAAACTGTTATAGGCCAATATGGCTAATTTTAGAACACGGGTATTGTATTCTATGACGTTTCTAACCAAATACAACAATGATTCTGCCCACAGTAGAAAAATGAGTCATGTGACAATGTAGCTTCTGCAAGCATCCGGTGTAAAATAACAGCATGTTAAACACGATGGTGTGTTGGAAGAAGTGCCACTGCAATGCTAATGCAGAATATCACAAAACTATGCACCAGTGGCTTAATATCCTTTTCCTGAAAGAGAAAATCAGTACTTTATTTTATCCTTTTTAAAATGTAACTGCATGATGAGATGCGATTCACTGCATGACAAACTGTGAGGAACTTTTGTAGCCTTTGCTACTTTCTCATCAACACAATGTAGGATTGTTTCACAAATGTCCACCTGAGACCTGAATCACAGACATCAACAGAGTGCAAACCTTTTTTTGAAGTTTGTTTTTAAATTCAGATTTTTAAGATCAATCTTCCATTCAATCACTACTTTATTTATTAAGTTTTACTACACACACTAGAGGCAGTGGTTTAGAAGGTAGTAACATGTCTCTTTTTCAGATTTATAACCCACTTTCCTAGAATAAGTCGAAGCATAAGCGTTGTAAACTACTGGTGTTCCTTTAAAGTGCACTCTAATTACGCACATATATTGTGAGACAGTTCATTTAATGACATATATCTGTGTCCTGTCATGTCATGATGACAAGGATGACAGCTGACACAACATTTATCTGTTAGCCTTGGGAGAGTATGGTGCAGTAAAGTGTGTGAAACATAAGCAGGACAAAACACCAATTAAAATCTGGTCAGAGTAGCAGAAAGGAATAAGACATGACAAGACATGTTGCCTCATTTACAGGGTTTCATTAATATTAACACGTAAATGAGAATACAAATACATTTAAATCAGTAAGCCTTGAGATGTGAATTGGTGCCAGAGTAAATATGAAGTTAGAAAAGTAGATATTTATATTTGTATTACAAATAGTACAAATGCTTGTATGGTTATCTGACTGAACTAAGGACGAAAAACTCCACCGTCTTTCCTAGTTTATACCTACATGACCAGCCGCCGGGACACATGTTATACTTAAGGATACAGAGCAGCAGAGACTCCTTGGTAAAATATTCTGATATGGTTGGCCAATGAACAAATTCAATTCCAAAAATCTACAACATCAATTAGTATATCATGTCTGTCTACTTGGTCTAACATAATTGATTAGGTAATATATTTTTTTATAAACTTAATTGACATTTGAGATACAGTGTAATACTAAAAGTGCAGGTCAGTGTGTGTCCTAACTCACCTTGATCCCAATGGAGTCCAGAATCCTGAGTGCCTCAGAGAAACACTGCTCTGCGTTACGACAGCGCTGGTCACTGAGAGCCACATGCGCATCGCGTACTGCAGCGCAAAACTGCTCTTTACTGTACACTTCACTGCTGCTGCTGCTCTGGGGCTTTAGGAAGAAACACACAGAAATATTCACAAACCTACAGGAGCAGAACATTTAACATAGGCCTTCATTTATCTATACAGTGATGCCTCGAGATACGAGTTTAATTCGTTCCGTGACTTTGCTCGTATCTCAAATTGCTCGTATCCCAAAAAGAATTTTCCCCGTTTAAATGAATTGAAATCCCATTAATCCGTTCCAGCTTTACAGGAGGAATTTTGTCTCGTACGTACAATTTCGCTTTCGTACACTCTTAATGCTACTTTACACTTAAATGGAACTTAACTAAACTTCACTAAAATTAACGAACTTAAATCAAGCATCGCGTTAGTTCAGGCAGGCCACGTCGTCAAGTGTGCATCAGCTGTTAATCAGCTGTCCACGACGCGCACCAATCCGGTTACGACCTCCATATTACCCGACCATTTAAATTCCCATTCATTGACCCGCTTTCTAGCGCTTCGCTGCTGCTGTGATCTAAACTCCCTCCTCCAACCCCGACTCCACCATGCCGGAACCTGTGTTCGTTGTACCAGTTTACGTCAAATCTCCACATATTTTTCTCTCTCTTTCTAATTATTTAATTATTTATTTATCAACTCATTCATTTGTTACTTTCCAAAAACGCATAAGCGAGCATATCTGTTACTATGCCTGATTAGTGGTTCTGTTATACGGGGGTCTATTCTATTTTCGCTGCTTTCTCCGCTCTGTCCACGCATGCGCACGGACGGGCGAGTAGATTCTTGCCCAGAACAGAACCATACCGCCAACACTAACTGTATGCATATCATCTAATAAATTCTCTTTTGACAAAGTGGTCCTGACAGAACTGAAATTCTCTTAACTTAAATGAACAAAAACTGCTACAATTTCTGTTTTCTTTACATTAATTTTGCTTAAATTTTCTTCATCGCTTTTCTCTTCACTTGTTTGTCACTTTTTCCTCACTAACATTTGCCGGTCGGTTTAATAAAAACCTGTCCGGTCGGCATATCAGATGCGGTGTAGTCGCACAAATTCGATTTTTTTTAAACGGACCTGAAAATTACAGATCCGCAGATGGTCGGCACCTCACGCAGCCCCTTTGCGACTCTCCATAGGAAATGAATGACTTCCTGTTTATCGGCCGTCGTTTGTCGTGTGCAGTGGAAAGGCGGCTTTAACCGAGTGAGACGCGGGAAGCTGAGGCGGAGATACAGAGCACACGTGGTTGGTTGGGATCTTTGTTTCGGCGGCGGCTCGGATGCTCGTATCTCAAAAAATTCGTATGTCAGAGCACTTGTATTTCGAGGCATCACTGTAAATAAATAATGTGTACATGAAGCGAAAATCAAACCAGATTTGCTGGATGACCACCAGCCGTAAATATAAAGACACAAAGGCTAAATTAGACATGAATTAAGTGAGAAAATGGTTTGACATGAAACAGGAAAAAATGTATATCTACTGTACTCAGGTGAAAATGAAAACAGATCACACAAAGAAACTGCAACGTTTAATTGCTGGGGTTTTTTTATTCAAAGCAAACTGTCTTAGGGGCTCTTGGGCAGAAATCAAAAGCCTTTCTGATGTCATGTCTTGTCTTCACTTAACAAGTGAAAAGTGCTTGAGTAGTGAGTATATAATACAGTGGTTTGCGGCTTACCAGATTTGTCACTTATCTAATTAAATAGATAAGAATTAAAAGATAATGTAAAAATAACCAAACGTGCGCGTCAATGCAGTCAGTCGTCCTTTTATACAGTGGCTTTCTTTATTTGTCTGAACTTATTTTCTTTCATTTATTTGAGTTGCTTTATTTACTTTTCCATATTTAACTCAGTTAACACCATTAATAAGAAATTACTGGGTTTCACAATTTACAATGATATTTTTGTGTCTAAAAAAATAATAATAACATTCTTGTGTAAATTAAACTAAAAAGCATAAAAATATAGGAATGTGTTTTCAATGTCAAATGTGTAAACCTTGTGTAAATGTCCCAATATAGGTTGAAGGTTCTTATCCACCTTCATAAACAAAGCCCGATGTTTGCATATTTTTCATGCATTTGAAAATCTAGACAATATCCAGCCTTTAAAAAAGTAACATTGAGAAAACTTGTATAACTGCTCAAACCTATAGCATAAAGAAAAGAGTCTCATGCGATCATACAGTTAACAGAAGTCGGATAGGTTCCATTTACCTGCGTTGGTGGCTGTTTATTCTTAACAGAGTGCTTCTCCTGAATGCCTGATGCTGATTTCTTTGCCTTTCGGTCCCCCATTTCGCTAAAAGTAGAACAGGAACAGAATGTGTATAAACATGAGACACACAGAGATAAAAAAAAAAAACTAAATTCATTTAAAAAATTACACTAATGCCCCTTTTCCACCGAGGCTGTTTGAGTGCGGGTTCAGAGCCAGAGCCTAATTTAGAACCTTTGTTTTTTGACACCCAAAGCACCGGCTCTGAACCAGGAAAAGTGGCTTTTAAGTAGCACCAAAACGTTGCTGGTCTAGACTTAAGAAAAGCTTGCGTCAGGGTCTGTGGGTGGGGTTAATGTTAGATAATGTACCTTAAGTATACTAATGTTTAATACACTTTTACTTTACCACAATATGATCAATTATCAGCACACCTTTTCCTGTGTTAATGATAAAATAACGTTATGTACTTTCTTGATTACAACCTCTGTTTATACAAATTACAAAGAGCTGCACGTACATGTTGGATTCGCCGCGTTTGGATGCCAATGTAGGTTCACAAAGCTATGAGCATTAACAATAAAGCAACATCCGCCATTGTTGTTGTGTTTGTGTTTGCCGCTGCTGCGCTAAAGTTGCTGTGTAACGTGACACGTATACAGTGACGTCAGACTTGGCTCTGTGATGCTCTCTAACCGATGAAAAGGCAAACCGGTTCTTAGAAGGCTCGCCAGTGAAACCAACTTTGAACCAGCACTAGCTCTGAACCCGGTTCTATTTGGTGGAAAAGGGCATCAGATGCTTGCTCAGTCTTGTGTTATGGTTACCTAAAGGCTTAAGTAATTTAAACATATTTGGTTAACTAATGCTAACTAATAAAAATTTGGTAATAATCCAATTTCTCAGAGAGGAAAAGATTCTGAATATTTGGTCTCTGATGACTTAATTTCTGCCCCAATACACCAAGTATGACAGCAGTGTTTTGTATTTTGCTTGGGTTTTGTCACAATTTCTACATCCTTCATGGCACCATGACCACCCCATCCAGAAATTTCAGTCACTTACAAAAGAAATATTATACAATTTGTACAGCATCTGCCTGATCAACTGCAATTTTTGCATATAATGCACTTTGCACATGGGCTAAACGTACACAGTTTGCACACTACAACCTCCACTGTTTAGTGGACTGTTCTGTATTTATTACTGTAATCCACGTCTCCAGTTTTATTCACATACGTCAGACCTGGGAAATCTACGGCCCGCAGGCCACATTCGGCCCTTTGTACGTCCCTGTGCGGCCAATCATAAATTATAGGGATGCACCGAAAATTCGGCCACCGGAAATGTCCGGCCGAAATACTTAAATCCCTATAAAAAATCCTAACACCGATCCATTATCACTAATGACCACCTCTCAGCTGTCCTTCACATAGCCACCTCAGACATTCAGCCAGATTTCAATGTCCTTGTTCAAGCCCAGAACAGACTGGATTATTCTCACTGAAGAGGTAAAATGAGCTGGAAAACATTACAAGTTATTGTTTGCTGTATTGCTGTATTTCTAAAAACCTGTTAAGTTGGTTGTTGTTTTTCATTGTTTGTGGAGATTAACAAGTTAAAAATAAATTGCACTGAATTTTTTTTTTTTATGTGACCTGTTCACCACAATTTCACATTGCCTAATATAAATATTTACAGAATAGTTTTATTCTTCCAATTATCAATACCAGCTATTCAAAATATATAATTTAGTGCATTTTACAATGGGAGAAATTTGAGCAGAATTAAGTTCAAGTTATCGTTGGTGTGGCCCTCTGACGAATTCAGGTTTCTCATGTGGCCCCTTGTAAAAATTAATTGCCCACCCCTGACATACGTCATGCTATTCATAAAGTTTTTTCCCCTTATACATCTTATTTCCCCTTTCCGCCTTATACAGTATATCACTATGTCACTTTGGCACTGTACAGCCGATCTCATTGTGGATTTGAACTTAATTATAAAGATATAGTAAATTTTAAATTTTGCACTGGTTAGATTCTAACTGTTCCTCTGGCTGTGTTCTTATACTCGGCTCAATAACAATAATGCTAAATCTAAACTAATTTGTCCCGAATTCACAGCTAGTCTACAGCACTTCTAGCAAACAGGAAAAACCCCAACCTGTAAATTACTTTAAAAACAAAATGCCAGTTGACTGATAACGAAACTAAGTCTTTGCTTTAAAGCTTAGTCAAACTCCTGTGGCATGTGTGACGGAAAAATGTTGGACCATACAGCCCTCACAGTCTTCTCTGTATGCTGTGTCCTATATTCTGAAGTTTGAATAGAGGTTTAGTGACTACATTAGATACCAACAACTATAACAGTACTGTGGCTCTACTAAACTCATCCTTTGGCGGCAGAACTAGTCTATCATGACAATAAAATAATTAGAATTCAAGAGTTAGTTTTCAGTGTTTTATACATTCCTACCATGTTAAAATCTACTTAGTTTAAATTTCAGTTCTTCGGCCACAAATTAAAAAACAAAAACAAAACAAAACCATAGAATGGTATAAAGGAAAAGTAGATTCCCCCCCCTTAAATTTCTACAGCTTGGTAACAATCATAAAAGTATACCTGGTGAAACCCCATAACTTTCCTGTGCACAGTGAGTCATACATTTAATTCCACTTTGCTGACACAATCATAACACTTTTTAAATAATAAAAATTTGGCACATCATAATGCATAATTGATAAGGACTAGCTTTGTACCTTATTTTACTTATTAATTATGAATGAGTGGCGATATTCATTAGAAAATTCAATATAACAATGTTATTTAGTCGTTTGCAAGCTTGTTGAGGTAGAATAACAGGTCTGACATCGTTTTAAACACTGAGAACATCAGACACTTGCATAACATTACAGAAGGCGTACAGGAAGAACAAGCAAGCTACAGGAAGTAACAAATGATTCTTGAAATTTAGGGACTAGCGTAATTACCACATTTCGGTTGAAAACATAGTGCCACCACTTGCCGTGTGCGCCACCATGATCAAAATGGAACGTGTTAATGTAAACCAGTAAAGTAAAATATTCCCTCTCTACAGAAACACTTAACAATCAACGGCTTGTGAAAGAGAACCTTCAAACAAAAAGGTGGTAAATGTCAAAATATCAAAAACCGAATAAAAATTAATATTCACTCTGAAGTGATTTTTCATTTTCCCCCAAAATACAATATTTCTTTTTGGTTTTTTTTTGGAATGAATGAAAGTATAGAATGAGAGATGTTTACGGGATTCACATTAAAGTCTATATATAATAATATATAACATTCACATACTAATGACTTATTAATTAATTTGTATATACCATTTGTATATGTATATACATACACACATATACACACACACACACACATACATATATATATATATATATGGGTATTTTGGGGTGAAAAGAAGAAACTATTAATAAAGACTTTGTAAATCCTCTTGACATTGTTAATAAGTTGTTTTAAGGTCTTATTTCCCACAAATGCACCATTGTCTTTACAACATAAAGCCCAACAGAAGAGGACAGAAACAAAAGTGAAACTACTGACACACCTGAGACTTAAGCACAATAAATACAACACGACTAGCAAAGGTTAAAGGTTTTAGAACAGAAAAAGGCGCCACACCTAAGTGCTAACAACGTGTCTGTACCCACAGAGCTACTTTTTATACACGGCGTCGTCTTTAAACAGAGACCAATATTAATGTTCTATAATGGTTTAAGTCAACATTAGAGATTCAGATGTTTGTTAAAAATGCGAGGGGGGGGGGGGTGAGGGAGGCAGAAAGAGAGGAAAAGAAAGGAAAAGTTCTGGTTCAGCTTAAGTTACCTTTTAGCCTCGGTCGATTTGTCCTCACCTTGATGCTCAGTCACGGGTTCTGAAATCAGAAAGCTCAGTTTGTGAGGTGACGATAATCGTCTCCTCTGCGCCACACAACACAACTGAAACTTAAACAACAGGATAAGAATCTGAGAATGCACGCACGCGCACTTACTCACGCTTTTTCCCCAAACACGCACTCAGAAAAGCAAAAAACAAAAGAGCGCATGACACTGACACACACACACTGTTATTGACAACCGCCTCTGAAATGCCAGTTAGTGAACACACAAAAATCTATAAAACATCGGGTAATTTTACAAAGTATAGCTTCCCTATTGGCCGAAAACTTCACTGTACGTGTAGGCGTTGTTATAATGGGACACGTGACTATCTTCCCCACCCCACTTAACTTCCCATGATTTCTCGACTTGTGCTTCGTGCTGCAGAGTTCGCTCATCTTGGGTCACACCTAAACAAATCGATGCAAAAAGTTTTAGAAATGCAACGTTTGTGTTGCTTCACAAAATTTATCTTTACTTACAGTGTGTGTAGGTGGAAATGTGTACACACCATTACATTAATTACTTAGTGTGTGTGTGTGTGTAGGTGGAGATGTGCACACACCTTTATTATAAATAACACAGTGTGTGTGTAGGTGGAAATGTGCACACACCTTTACATTAATTACTTAGTGTGTGTAATGGTGCAGATGTTCTGACAGTTTCAATCTGACTGTTTTTATAGATTACTAGACAAGTTTTGCTGTTTTAAAAAAAGTTTTCACACTCAGTCATTTTTTTTAAATACTATATTTTGGGAAATGTGTATTTCATGTACACGTTCTCAAATATTCTGTTATTTCTCATGGAAATTCCAAAAAGAAGTCAGAAGGCGAAAATCTGTGAATTTTTTTTTTTTTTATAAAACCGTATATTCCTTCTCAAAAGTTCTATTTAATAAACTAAATATTAAAGTAGTAAATATTAAAAAAAACTCCAATTTTAAGAGATATATATATATATATATATATATATATATATATATATATATATATATATATATATATATATATATAATATCTTAAAATTGGAGTTTTTTGTGACGTGAAAAACAAAAAGTGAAAGGTCGACATTTCGTCTTGAATAATGCAAAAGTCGACCTTTTCATTTTGTCACAAAACTCCCATTTTAATAGGGGTGTTAATATACAATGTGTGTGTTATAGTATTTAAAATATCTTAAAGTTTTTTAGAAATTTAAGATTTTTTCACTTATTTAAGAAATTTAAGATTTTTTCACGAAATGTGTGTGCACATTTCCAAATATAGATATATAATATAAAGACATTTTACTTCCCCAAATGTTATAAATTTTATTATTTTAGAAGTGTTTATTCCCCCTACATTTTGCTTGATTCTGAAAATGACACATTCCCAATCACATTTAAACAATAATTAGTATAAAACTGCCATTTATTAAAGTGACATCCATCTCAAATAATGTACAGCTATTTCTATAAGCTTTTTCTTCATGGTAACGCCGAGCTGGAAAAGCCATGAGCTGCAAAGTGTTTGCAAGCAAGTACAGGACTTGCAATCGGTAGAGGATTAAAAACACTGTAAATGTAATCAGCGAGTAAAGAAAATATGGCACAATAGGTGACATCACTAAGAACGGGATGTCCTTTGAAAAATGACAAAGACCAAAAAATAAATAGTTCCCCACCAATCCCATACAATATCCCTAATTTATATGTAATAATGTGTTATAGTGATGGGACAAAGGCTCACTTTTTTGGCCATAATACTTAAGGATATGTTTAACGGCACATCATCAAAAAACAACCTCTGTGTTCAATGAAGCATCGTGACTGCAGCTTCCTGTTTTAGGGCTGATTTTCGTCATTTCCTTTAATTTTTCATTTCATTTCTGGAATTTCACAGACACCCTTATCGACAGTTACTTGACTTTTTATCTCATTTCATAAAGCTGAACAATTGAGGGTTAAGGGCCTTGCTCAGGTGCCCAGCAGTGACATCTTAGTGTACCTGGGATTTGAACTCACAACCTTCCGGTCAGTAGTGCAACACCTTAACCACTAGGCTAACACATCCCTACCTTTCGTCAAATGGAGCTGGTGGCACAACAAGGAGAAGTTTTACTTCTCAGCATACCACCAAATCAACTTCAGCAAAACAAGATCAAACTTTTGGAGTCTAGATCTAAATCCAATCAAAAATCTTCAGGAAGACCTGAAGAGGAGTTGCTTTTCCATGGAAGAATGGTGAAATATTGCCAAGCCAAGATGTGCCAAAGTGAATGACCCGTACCCGAAATTAGTGAGTGCCATGATAAAGTCTAAATGCATTTCAACTAGCTAGTAGTTAAGGAGTGTAAACACTATACAACCAGGATATTGTACTCATTCAACCCCAAAAATGATTTTACTTGTTTTTTACTTTAATTCATAGGTAGCACAATACATGTAGAAATCTTTCTATATAAAAGGATTTACATTGGTTTCATTCTCATGTAATATAATCTTATCACAGTTCCATGCTTCAATACTATGCAAACACTACATCAGCTACTAGATGTAGTAGAAGGCACTCAAGATAGATTTTAGAGCTCTCTTAATATCTGATTAAACCAAAATATACTAAATCAGAATCACTGGTTATATTATCTGCTTTATCTTCCAGATGCAATACAGAGTGTTTTGAACTTAGCATTAATGTCAAATAGTTTATCGGGCGACACTTAAAAAGCATAAAAAAATACAAGTAAAGAATGGTACTACTCACAGGAGGTTATTTGCGCTTCGTGTTTAAACAAATCAGCCCAGACAAGCAAATGTCAAGCCAAGAACTGACCAGACTTTTCAACAATCACACACAGACGTTGCACACATACACACACTCAGGATTATGTATGTATGCATGTATAACAAATCACTGCAGATCATTCACACATTTGGCCTGTTGTCATATAATAAATAATAAGTAATAAATAATAATCAATAAATAAAAAGTAAAATATTGTAACTTATTAAATATATGTTTGAGGAAAACAAAAAGCCTTGGCTTATTCTGGTCCCTTGAATGTCTGATCATGACTGAACAGGTCTTGGCATGTTTTTGCTGGAGCAATGTCAGGTTTTGGCTGAAGCACATCCCATTCTTATTGTTTGGTTCATGATTGTGAAAGAAGTCTTTATGCAAAAGTGTAGCACAGGCACTGCATGAACGTTCTGATACTTTCGAGATTAATTGTCAAACTACATAAATCAGTAACTGTAAAGCAACTGAAACCACAGTATGACGAGACTTTTTCCATGTATATTTCTGTCATTTCTTTCTAAAAGGGTTAACTTTCTTAGGAATTCATCTTATATCCTTTATTCAATTGAAATCTGAGCATCATAATCACGCTATAGTAAATGTAACTCACCTAAAGTTGCTGATGTTTCCTCCTGCTTTGAGTCTTCTGCTTTCTGCTACATAAGAACATAAATTGTTTTGTATTCAACACTCAGACTTTGACTTAATTAAAAAAAATAAAAATAATACATAGATAACTGTCATTGATTTGATCTGAAGTGAGGAAACCAGGTTTGGATGAATAGTGCAATTATCCATGTAATTCTTAAGTCCTCCATCAGCCTGATCATGGTGTCTTAGCTAGAGATTTGGCATTCATTGCCCACACTTCCTCTGCTTCCATTAAAAAAGTGACAGGTGCATGAACCTGGCAACCCAGAGGTAGGAGTGAAGCATGAGCTGGCCTGAGAGATCTGCAGGAAAGCCGGGCATTTCTGGGACCAGTGCCCGCTGATGGAGGTTGGGGCCCTGGATCGGATTCCCGGAGCACCACAGGCTGCCCCCCAAGAGACTACCATGTCCCGTGAAAAAAGATCTGACAACGTTTCAGAAGGTCATGGGCAGGTGTGGCTCCAAATGAATAAAACCACAGCGATTGCAGCCTGAGACCCGAGACCAAAAAGAAGGTGAGGCAGTTCCTGTGGCTGGCAGGCTATTATACTAGGTTTGTACCAAATTATTCACCTGCTGACTGACCTCACTAAAGGGAGCACCGGATCCGGTCCAGTAGAAAGAGCTGTGCCAACAGGCTTTCACTCAAGTTAAGCTCATTGTGCTGCTCCGCTTAACATCCTTCTAAAAACTAAATTATGGGTAATTTAACAAATAGGTGATAAAAACGCAAAACCGCTCCGATTTCAGTAAATATCAGCCAATAAGGTTTTGCAAGCTTGCATGTGTTACTGAATTTGGTATATGCATAAAATAGGGCCTTCGCCTTAAGATACTAAGATGAAGTTACAGTCATGCCTTTGTTGAATGAAGTGGGCTGTGGACACAAGGCTAAGATGATGTATAGTGCACCTGCAACATTCACAGCTCACCATTTTTAGATTTTCTTGATTTCCTCATCTAGTCTGGCTATTCTCTTCTCAGCACACTCTTCAACACTGTGTTCCTACTTGTGGATCTCTCACTGGTATTGAAAAAAAAAATAATAAATCCAGTCTGAGGTCCACAAGCAGAAACACAATTTTCACCATTCTGTGTAAACTCTAGAGACTGTTGTGTGTGAAAACCAGTAGTTTCTTAAATACTCAAACCAGCCCATCTTGCACCTTCAAGCATGTTACGAGATCACGTGTTCAACATTCTGATGTCAGTTGTGAACATTACCTGAAGCACTTGACCCATATATGCGCATCATTGTGTGCATCGTTTAATTTAATTATGGGCAGGTGTTAATTATGGGCAGGTAATTATGGGCCTCATTTAATTATGGGCAGGTGTACCAGTGTTCGTAGTACAGTGTCCAGTGAGTGTGTATTTGTTCTGGTGCCACCACTTTATTACTTTATTTGCCATTCATTTTTGTTTTCTCACCTTATTCTCAGAGTTATGAGCTGCCTCTGGGTCTTTATCTGGATGAACATGTTGGGCCATGGGACTCCACACAACTCCACATGCTTCTTCAGGTCTATGAAAAATCAAAGCCCAGTCAAACCAAATAAAAAACATAAATTAAAAAAAAGCAAGTTCTTTTGCAAACCTTTTACTGGATCCTTTCTTAGCTTCGGTTTTCTTCTGTTTTCCTTCAGCTGGAAACAATAATAAATTTAACAGGGAAGCAGATGAGAAAAATGCTTTTGTAGAGTTTTGTAGTTTTACTGTTTATGTAGATATGATTCTAGTTAACCCATAAACCAAAAAAAATGTGCTTGATCACCTTCTGAACAAACTGCGGCTCTGGCTTTACTGCTGCCCTCAGAAATCTCAGTCATGAAGCGACTGCATTGCTGCTGGAGGTCTCTCATTCCCTCCGGATCAGCACTGCAATAACTCTGAGCTGTGAGGTTGGCTTCTAATGCTTTTTCTCTAGCTCCAAGGTAGAATAAGGCATCACAGAAACGATAGTGGCCCTGCAACGTATCAACAGGTAAAAACAGAGAAATTACTGGGGAAGTGAAAACCAAGAAGTGAAAGCAGGGTGGAATGACCTATATTCAGACTGAAATAGCAGAAGTCGATTACCTTTGCCCAGTCTCGTTGAAGTAGAACAGCTCGTTTACCATCACCCATTGCTTTTCTGAAAATATTTTGGAATAAATATTGCTTCATACATAAGTTGCATAATGCTTCCATAGAATTGGTAGAATATTTACTTCAATATTTAAATGCATTGAAAGGGTTATATAAAACGTACAGGTATTTTTCACAACGAAGATAGCAGAGTGCTCTGTTCCCATACAAGAAGTGATTGTTGGTACTGAAACACAATACATTACATTATATATTTACATTTCCAACATTTCAGCAGACACACTTTTTCCAGAGTGACATTTCTCTCTCATTATATACAACTGAGGGTTAAAGGCCTTGCTCAGGGGCCCAGCAGTGTCAGCTTGGTGGTCCTGGGAACTCACAAGCTTCCAACTGGTAACCCAATACCTTAACCACTAGGCTACCACACCCTTTATATATATATATAAATATATATATATATATATATATGAAATACAGTTCATAGTTACTGCACTTAAGTCAGAGTATTGAGAACTTACTGATATCTAATGGCCTTTGTGTACCATTTCACTGCAAGTTCGTAGTTTTTCTTTTGAAACTGTTCGTTCCCTTTGTTCTTCATTTCTTCACTTTTCTGTATAAACAAATGAAAGGTGAATAATGCTGTTTTTTTAAGCGGGTTGTATTGCTACAAAATTCTAAAAAAAATAAAAAAGTTCAATCGAACTGCAGATAATCAGCAAACGTAACAATACGTACTCCATTTCACACATTACGGTTATCTTTTGTATGTAAATAATGTGTAAACTAGACTTCAATCTGATTCTGGCACATTTGTCTAAACAAGCTAACAATATGACTGAATTCTTACCTGTAAACACCAAGGCTCTGGATTTAATGACAGCTCCCTAAACGCCTGATTTTTGTCCCATGACATGACCTTTATGTACTGAGAATCTGAAAAGACAACATATAAAAGGTAGCATTGGCACATTTTGCTGCAAAATATCTCCCCCTTTTAAAATGCTTTTCACTTTTGAATGAAAAGAAGAAATGAAGATATTTAAAGAGGTTGATGTTCAGCTGATGTAGGTTTTAGCATATAGGTCAGTCTATGAAGGTTTAAAGGCTCCTGACTGGAAAAAGCATGAAACCTGGACATTTTTTTAAATCGAGTAGATTTGTTATAATATATAAGAACTGTACGTCTCTATAATCGTCTGTCTACTTATTGCAAACTTCTGTAGAGGAAACAATGCTGCCCTTGTTGCCAGGGCTTACTACTCTTAAAATTTATTTATGGCATTTACAGACTTACACTCAAAAAAAACAAAATCTAGAACTTGGTGGCGTATTTGCTTTGGTCCAAGTTGAAGGATCCTCCTGCTTAGACCTGGAGTGCGAGATTCATTTAACCAGTTGACAGCCTTTATAAGACCTTCATCCTCCTGTGTAGAGGAAAAGTGTGAGAGAGACAGAGAGAGAGAGAGAGAGAGAGAGAGAGAGAGAGAGAGAGAGAGAGAGAGAGAGACAGACAGACAGACAGAGACAGAAAGAGAGACAAATGCAGTGTTTATTTACAACTCAAACTCGCTAATGACTCAAACGACTTTCACTTTCCTTCTTCTGAGCTCAATCAAACGCATACAGCATTAATTCTCTTTCACACAAGAGACCTTAACTACAAGACCCTTAAGCTGTTTGTTCATTAAAGAAATGCAAAGATTTCAAGAAAATGCCTCTTCATGAGATATTACAAACAAAGCTGAACTCATTTTCTAACCAACTCATTCAGCTCTGCTGTTGTAAAAGAATGTTAATGAAAATCATTTTCAGCTTTTACCACAGCACTGTGTAACGTGTGTGATCACTGAACACACACTACGTAGTGTTTACATCAGGCATGTGTGCTATATCTATTACTCACTTTTACTTTTGCACACCTGCTCATTTTATCTTCTATCTATCTATCTATCTATCTATCTATCTATCTATCTATCTATCGAGTCACAATGCTAGTGCTATTGTCTTTTATATTGCATTCATCTTTATCAGACTTACCATTTTAAGACACATGCTAATCATTACCAGCTCTCTTGCTTTTCTCTCAGGATCATTGTCTGCCAGCTATAAAGTCAAAAAAAAAAAAAAAAAGTGACACAAAATACTTCATAGCCACATTCATTAGATGTATTTATGCATTACAGAGATTTCACACCACACAGACTACCTCAATACTCACACATTTTTCCACTGTGTCAAGAATGAGCTCCAGGATTTCAATTCTTTGCAGCCTTTTCACACTCATTTCGTTTGAAACACTGCGAATGATAAAAATAAATAAATAAATAAACAACAACATTCGATCAAAATGCAGCCTGTGACATTAACATTAAGGTGGTTTCATCAAGTTCTTTCGAAATTTGGAGTATAATCTTAATAAAAGAAAGAATAAAACCTTTCGAAAAAAGCAGAAATTTTAATGTCACGTGTTATTAAGATATTAAAGTAAGTTACAATAATTTAGAGAATTATATAGAATAATAATAATAATAATAATAAGGTTTCATCATGGGATACGGGTGAGAAAGTCAGAAAGACTTGCAGTGACGTCTCCCTGTGTGAGCCGACGTGAGCCGTGCCAGCAAAAATACAAAATGCTCCCCAAAGCGCAACATTTTTCTTTTCCTTTCCTTTGTCACAAAGCTGTATACAAGTGTTTTTCATTTCAACTAACTTTAGAACTTAATGTATGAAAACATTTTTTTATTTTAAACCTTCTCATTTTGCTGGTTTCCATAGTGACCCCTTGTCATAACTTTAATCAAAACGTTTTTCTTGTCTACACATACAAACGTTGACTAAAACTATTGCAGTAACAACGTAGCACTGTACACTAATAGTGTAGGCACTGAATTGATTTGGACAAGGAAGCCAAATAGAATTGCATCATTTTATGATGACTTGCATAGCAATTTGTCCAGATGGCCTTTGGCAATCCCAGTAACAAAGTCATGCCTCTAGAACTACTAATGTCTCACACCATATATTGTTAAAGCCATCAAACGTACAAAATATTGTATTAAAGTTAAGTAATGTTAGGATTCATTTGTTAGGAGCAAAAAACAGAGGCAACCATGGACAGGAAACATGACATAATTACTGACAAAAAGAGCCTATCCTCATCCAGACAGTGAGATCATAAGTCTGACCAGTATACCATCATGCACCAGTTTAGTATGTCCATCATAGTTGTTATGATCCCATGAATCCAGTTGAACTTATCTATTGTATCAAGGCACACAAAGCTGTTGTTTTCCTTTGATTTCTTTCTTCTTGTTTCTTAGCGTCACTCTTAAAAAAAAAATAAATACATCCAATTCCTAATATTTGCAACTGAATGATTCAGTTTGTTTATTATGCAAGTGCTTCATCATAAAGCATTTTGTTATTATTTATTCTATCCCACATCACCATACACTGCCTTTTTATATTATTCACAGTTTTTTTTCTGGTGGTGAAACTGTAATACATTTCTGAAATGTACTATAAAGAAAGTCATGGTGTTGGTAGAACACTAAACCACGCAGTGAGCCATTTGACTAAGAATGACAACACACCTGGAGTCATCCTGCTTAGACCTGATTTAAATGTAAAGCAAACTGAGTCACTTTTTTGGAGCCAGACAGCAGCCTGCAGGGGTTAATCAAATTCTTACTTACTTACCAAAGGAGCATTGCTCAATGTGCTGCAATGTTTGTACAGTGATTTCTCCACCTTCAGGAAGTTGTCTATGATATGTGACTCAAAAGATGACAACGGTTTGACATGCTTATATCACTGAAGCAAAACAAAAAAAACTCACTTGGCATCTAAGAAGCCCACGTTCACAGCCCAGGCTGTAGTCATGTGATTGTCCTGTTGTTTGTACAGTATGTGCCACCAGAACACTGAGATATGTAGCAAGTGTCCTGCCTCTCTTCTCTGCTCGAGCTTTATTTTGCCCCACCGCTTATACAAATTGTCTAAAACAAATGAATGGAAAAAGGTGCCTTTTATTCAAAGTGGCTCACGTGAAGCAGTGAGATCAAACAATGGAAATTTGTATAATCATACCAGGTGGCTCCACGTGGATGAATGGAAATTTGTCCTGAAAAAAAGAACAAAAAAAATATTCCAGTTATCAAGAGGACTTTAATAGGATTTATTTCTTCTGAATGTCACCTCATAGCTGAACGGATGTTTTCCGCACATACATTTTTAGTCTTGGGTTGGACCAAATCCTGCCCGTCCTCGACGTCAGAATCTTCAGACTCAAACATCTCACGGCTTTAAACAGAACACGTACATTCATTTAAACGTAATATTTTCTCAGAAACAAAATGTAACAAAAGCAAATTGGAGGAAAAATACAGCACTTGGCACTTTTACATAGAAACGTTACTGTAGAAAAGTACTTTTGAGTTCAATGATTACAATTTTGTCCACATTCAGTAACACACATGGGTATAAAATCAAATAAAAAAGAAAGAAAAGTTGATAATTTATAGCCTCGTATGAAATAACACAAACAAGATAAGGCGACAACCTCGCCCTTGGGGTGATGAAGTATAATTTTTAAGATTATATGCTGTGGAAAAAACATAATGGTGGTGATTCAGCCTCCAAAACCAACCAACCAACCAGTTCAGCTTGTTTGGCTAAAATGTAAACACAGCCCCTGTGACTCATTATACAGGGGTCTAATCCACTGGCTCTGTCTCAAATCAACAAATGCTCACTACCACACACCAATAGTGCACCCTAAAGTACCTTAATGAAGAGTTTAACAACATTAAGACTAGAACACAACGTGTCCAAAGAATTGTAAGTCACTTCCGGTTGTTATACATGTCAATGTCGACTATCAGTAAATACGTGACTAAGCCGTTATCTGAAACAAAGCTGAAACGGAATAGATAGAATAAATTAATGGTTAGAGAAAGATAAAAACTGTCTATCTGAGGTCTGCTCATCTTTATGGGATGTAAATGTGCTACATACTGAATCGTTAGCATTAGCACGTCTGGATGAACAGGCCAACTATTTCAGAACAAAGATCACAAACACAGCGTTCACACAGCTAGCATTGTGATCTAGTTACACGCATAGAGACCGAGTATAAAATGTCACCAACCTTTCTGTCGTTCCTCAATGCTGAAAAAGACTCCAGCGACATAAAGACACGTACGTTTTATTCTAGCATGAGTTATGAGCTCTGGCTACATAAACAGGTTTAGTGTCGCCCCCTGCCGACGTTATGGGGAATAGAATAAAGCAGTCATTTCTTTCCGGGAGGGAAAGTAATAAGAAAAACGTGTGTTCGTTCCTTGTTTGTTTCTATCTATCCCCTACTCTCTTACACACACCTTAAAACCACTTCAAATCTCGGAGTATATCGGAGTCGATTCTTTAGACTTACGAATCGAGCAGACTTACAGGCTACAATGTGTAATGCTGGTCCAAACCAGCAGATGGCAGTAAGCAGCACTGAAAGACCCTGAACCGCTGGAAATACAAACTATCAACACTCGAAAGGGAAGTATTGTGTTGGTCGGGTAATATGTAAATATTTGTGTGTAGTGATTGTGGTTTTAAGCACCTTTATCTTCTCGAATATAGAAATATAGCAGAGTCTTAGTTGTGGCTGGATGCTAGATGCCTGTACTATTGAGATGTTTACTATGTTAGTTACCTGAATTACAGGTTATATTATTGTTCATCATGGTAGAAAACTCTCCGTCGCCTCTGCCTGAGAGAGCCATCTATGGGTTTGTGCTGTTCCTGGGCTCACAGTTCGCGTTTTGTAAGCATTTTAACGTGTTAAACTAACACAGAGTCTAAATCCTCTCTATCTGGAGGTTTATAAATGTCCTAATTTCTAATGTGTGTGTTTTTCTGTGAGTCAGTGCTTTATTTAGTTTGGGCATATGTTCCTGAGACCTGGCTCCACGCTGTCGGATTAACCTACTGGCCTCAGAAGTATGTGAATGTTATATGATAACCTAGAATGGCTGAGACAAGACGAAATAGTCCTTTATAATAGACATGTGCACTCAGTCAATATTAGTGTCAGGACTGGAATGTGACGTCATCCTTATCTACTGGGTGATCTTTTTGTGGATAGGGAGGGGGGAGAGAGAGAGAGGGGAGAGAGGAAGGGGGAGAGAGAGAGAGGGGAGAGAGGAAGGGGGAGAGAGGGGAGAGAGGAAGGGGGAGAGAGAGAGAGGGGAGAGAGGAAGGGGGAGAGAGGGGAGAGAGGAAGGGGGAGAGAGAGAGAGAGGGGCGAGAGTGAGCGGGCGAGAGAGACAGAGAGCGTCGAGAGGAAGGGGGGGAGAGAGAGAGAGGGGAGAGAGGAAGGGGGAGAGAGAGAGGGGAGGGAGAGAAGGGAGAGAGAGGGGAGGGAGAGAAGGGAGGGAGAGGGAGAGAGAGAGAGGATGGGAGAGTGAGAGGGAGGGGGAGGGAGAGAGGGGAAGGGGAGGAGGGGAGGGAGAAAAGGGAGGGGGGAGGGAGAAAAGGGAGGGGAGGGAGAGAGAGGGGAAGGGGAGGGAGAAAGAGAGGGGGAGGAAGAGAGGGAGGGAGAGAAAGGGGAAGGGGAGGGAGGGGAAGGGGAGGGAGAGGGGGAGGGGAGGGAGAGAGGGAGGGGGAGGGAGAGAGGGAGGGGGAGGGAGAGAGGGAGGGGGAGGGAAGAGAGAGGAGAGGAAGGGAGGGAGAACAAGAACAATTGCCCCACATTGTTCAGATTAAAACATCTCTTGGACACTACATTGATCACAGGTATAGAAACTTAAAAATATCACCTTGCTGTTTTGCATCTAAGCATAGATGTCTGGGTAGACAGCTTTTTTTATGACATCCTGCACATGACATCTTTCTCGCACAGTACAATCCTGTAATTACTATGAAAATGAAAACTGCAGAACTATGGACAGTTGATCTAGGAAAATCTTGTATGAGCAGATGCTTAACCCTTTTTAGCTGGTGTTTCATTCTGCAGGTGGAACGGTAATCGACTTATCAGATATATTTAATCAGTAAAAACAAATGAAGTATTTTATTGCTGCGAGTCTGATATAAAATTAGTCAGGACAAAGTAGTGAGGATAACACCTTTAAATTGTAGATGGTCAGAGAGCAGAAATTTGATTCTTATTTCAATATCAGAAATTCTTAAGAGCTTCTTAAAATAATGAGTGTCTACTTTTGTGTGTGTCATTAACCACCATATGACAAAGAAATTCAACAAACAATTTGGTGAACAAAAAATATTTTTTTGTCCTTTGGTAAAAGAGTTAATTTATAAATGAGGCAAAAACTAGGCAGGCATGCAGGAACTATCTAAATAAATAACTCCAGGTTATTTCTCCAGGTATTGGGCTCTTGCGTTGCCGATTTACCTGCTGGTTGCTTTAACCGTGTGTTTTGTGGTGCTGTTTGGAGTCAATATGATAAAGACGGCTCCCCTGTGCTCTGTGGACAACGTCACAGGTAAGACACAGTGTCTCCATTTGATTATATGTATTCTGGCTTCATAATTTGTGGTGCTGCACTGGCTCTGGGGTTTAGTCTCCATGTTGTAACTCTATATATCCGTCTTATGGCAGTTCATGTTCTGTGGACTTTTTTTTAAATACACATGTAAATGTTAGCTTGTTCTCATCCATGCACGTGAGTGTGTGTGTGAGAGAGATGGTTTGAGAGTGTGTGTGTGTGTGTGTGTGAGAGTGTTGTTTTGTACATTTGTTTTTGACACAATCACACAGATTGGATTGCGATCTCTGTGCATTAGGATGAACTAATACTGTTACAAGACATTGTGACAAGATTTTACATGATTGAGAATTTTCCACATTAGTCCAATCTTGGCTCATTAAAGCATACAGGATACAGTGTGTGAGAGAGAGATGGTTTGAGAGTGTGTGTGTGTGTGTGTGTGTGTGAGTGTTGTTTTGTACATTTGTTTTTGACACAATCACACAGATTGGATTGCGATCTCTGTGCATTAGGATGAACTAATACTGTTACAAGACATTGTGACAAGATTTTACATGATTGAGAATTTTCCACATTAGTCCAATCTTGGCTCATTAAAGCATACAGGATTCACTTGCTTTGTGACGTAAATATACCATCAGCCTGAGACACCTTAAATGAATTCTAAATGTGAATAGACTTTTTCTCTTGTTCTGAATAGAGAAATAAATGGATGTCTTGTATTAAGTTCTAGTTTCAGATTATATTATTCATGGCCCCGACACAATAATTGGTGACCACGAGATACTTAGTCTGAGGCTTTTAAATTTTAGCTTGCGGGCTTCAAAGTTTTCATTTTGTGCCACTGTCTTGACAAAACTGACCTCAGCAGCTCTGTGGTAACTTTTAATGTTTACTCAAACATGTATTTACATCGAACACTCGATGTATTCAAGACCTTATTCAGAATTGAATTAGTAAATTGTATCTAATACGTAGCTAATCTTTTGCTTAATAAATTTAGAAATTTCTCAGGACAGTATTCCATATGTGATGCTTGTTAATATATCTTTACTCTTTATGCATCTCTTAGTGGTGACAATTCTGTTTTGTAATTATTCACTTCTATTCCTCATCAGATAATTTTGCTAAAACTCAGCTTCAGAATCCAGGCCAGAAAAACGCCATACCACGACTGCGAGATCTGTCCATTAGTGAAGTCAACCATCGTTTCTACATCACACAATGAACTCTGAGACCCCAGGCCCTGGCCCTGAGATGCCATGTTCCTGCATGATGCCTCATGTCTCCAAATTTCTGATATGCATTGATCCATACAGATGACCAGCATCCAGGATTGCTTTTCATCAGCCCTGGCTTCTGGAGTTTGCTGAGGTTTTAGATGCACCTTTTCCATCACTCACGCATGACAGGACAGACATTTGACTTTAAGATGAACTCTCAGTGTCAGTATGGTAAACACATGACCCTTAGAGGGGGAGCCTAATCATGGCATTAAGCAGTGGGGAAAAGTTGCTGAACAACTACTCGCGTAGGACTTTTCTCAATCTGATTGAGAGGAAGTAAAAGTAGGAGTGCAAAAGCAGTGTGAGAACTTTCGTCTTTCGTCCAATAAATAAAGGTGTATTATAGTTTTAGCTAACCTGTCCATTTGATTGTGTTTTGCTTATAGTAACTGGATCTGCTATCAAAATGTGCAGCTTAAACAGCACATTAAGCGAGATTTCAGAATGCCTTCGGGATGTTGTACGGCAGAACTATAGAATTTTATTTAGTATGATTATTTAGATTAAAGAAAATCATTTTAAAAAAGTCCATTCAGTCATTTCTGTCCTCTCCTCTGGTGAATTTGTCTTCTACGCTGTTAGATTTATTAATACTCCAGTCCTCAGTTGTCTGTGATCTCAAACAGGGTTCTTGACTGTATAACTTAAAAATCACGTGACGTTTATGGAAATCATCAACTGCTGTTTGTTTTTTATGGTTATTAATTTGTCTGTCATAGCTGTATGCCTTATAGACTGGTCACTTGCATTGAAAACAAACTAAACTAAAAGTGACTCTCAAACGAATAAAGTCTGAATAATAATAATGTCTGTCAATTTTGAACAGATTACAACATTATATGTCATATTGTTCCTTGGATGATTACTTTAGGAGGATGAAGCCTAGTCCATGATTAATTTAATTTAAGAAGAAGCTTTATAGAGGAACTGTGGAAATTGTCCAAGATGCTCAGAACAACCTTCTAGTCAATGTTCTAAAGTATACATGCCTGATCACCTCAAACCCTAAAGATATAGATTTAAATCCAAAGGATGTTCACACCAAATACTGATCTTATTTATAACTAGGTCTATTTGATTTATTATTGGGGATTTATTTTTTTCTGGTGTTTAGATCTGTTTAAATTATTTATAAGAATCTTTCATTTTCATTGCAAAAATACACAGAACTGAAGGTTTTTTTACATTTTCTGTAGAAAGTTTAGACTAGACGTGTGCGTGTATATAAAACATCCTATATTAACTTGCAGAAATGATCAATGCTTTTGTCTTTTTTTAAAAAAGTCTCACTAAAAATAATAAGAATAAAAAAAGCTTCCTTTTAGACTATTGCTATATGGACACATGCTCAAATCAGAAGTACTCGCTGTAGAGCTCAGTGGGTTTCACCCTTTGACCTCAGACTAGAAGTGAAATGGTCACCTGCCTATCTGTCCATCTCAGGACTTCACAGGAGCTCTTCAATCAGTCTGCTCACCTCTCCTGCCCTCACCTGTCCACCCTTGTCCCGTCCTGCCCCTCTGTCCCCGTCCCTCCTGCAGACAGGTAAAGGGTCGGCGGCCGCCACCTCTGCAGATAACCCGTCATAAACAAACAGAGCTGGTGTCGAGTGGCTGCCCACTGTTTAACCCTACTATTACCTTCTGCTCAGACCTTCATCTCCACTGCCCTTCTCAGAGCCGGACTCTGGAGATGGGAAATCAAATCGAATCTGTATATCGACTTTGCATTCTTTCTTAAATAAACCATGTGCCCTTTAAACATGCTAACTCTTAATATGTGACAGATGATATACACTCACTGCACATTCATGCAGTTTAATCAGCCAGCCACGTGGCAGCAGCACAATTTATAAAATCTTTCAGGTACAGGTTAAGAGAATCAGGTAATTTTCACATCAGACATCAGAATGTTGAAAAAAATCCCTGAGACTCATGACATGCTTGATGGTGCCAGACAGGCTGGTTTGAGTATTTTCAGAAACTGTTGCTGAAAATGTCTAGAATTTATACAGAATGACACAAAAAAAACATCCAGTGAGGGATAGTTTACCAGACAAATCTCCATGATGTTGAGACGAAACAAAAAATGAAGAAAAGTGTGATTTTTGATGTGATTTTCCTCAGATAATCTCAGGGAGTTTTTCCCTGCTACTGTCACTGCAGGCTTGCTCATTAGGTATAGATGTGAGAGATAAATAGTAATTTCATTTTTAACTTTGCTGCTTGGAGATGATGTGAATTATTAACAGAGCTATGCAAATAAAGTGAATTGAATTGAACTGATGGACATTGGTACCAGATGGGCTGGTTAAAATGTCATAAATACTGCTGAGGGGAATTTCACACACACAACAGTCTCTAAAGTTTACACAGTATCGGATAGTTTGATGCGTTAGCTTACACTCCTCTATGGGTTCTGGTTGGCGGGAAAGCTCACATAGTATGTTTATTTTAAGTAAGGAAACAAAAAACCATTACAACATAGCTCAAATATTTCAGTGACTGACTGTCTGTAGTTATATTTACTAGCAGGCTCAAAAAATTGCTGGTATGCGCCATCTAGACATGGAACAAACCAAAAACACCAAATGGTCTGATAGCTTTTAAATCACATTTTAGACTGCTTCTATATAATATCTAAACCTCCTTTTTTTAAACATGTTAGTTAGTGAAGAAACATGGAGAGTCCCAAGTTATATAAGGGTAGTGTAAATGTTTGTACCCAGCTGTATCAGCTGTCACAGAGTAGGAGTTCAGACCTGTGATTTCCTGTAAACAGCTTACAGTGTCTTTTAAAATCAAACTTTGGCACTCAACTGTATCACAGTATTTTTTTAACTCTATTATGGTCAAGCTTGTCACATTGAACTAGCTTGATAATGCAATCTTTATGTGATTATCGAAATAATTTGTTTAATTTCATGTTAGATCATATTTTTCAGATTTTCATACTTTTTACGTTATAAACGATAACTATTTCATATCCAGAATTGCAAAAGATTTTCTTCTTACATTGTGGACAGGTTTATTAAAATGGTTTGTAATGTTTGTCGTATGTATGACGATACCACGTGTAATAGACAAAACGTTTAAATCTTTTAAATTAAATCTTTATTTATTACATACATAAGAAAAAAATTACAAATCCCATAAATGTTTAAGAGGATAGTAAAACACACATTTATCAAATTTAATGAAAATGCAATATGTGATATTAAATATAATATATAGCATGCACTGTACAGAATTCCATGTGCTTGAATTTGAACCAGGCTGCATTTTAAGTCTCATCTGCACTCCGGAGGAAGGAGAATGTGATGGAGTAGGTTTGACACTAGCATAGGTTAAAGGTGTGTTTATGCTTTATTTGAGTAAACAATACCAGTGTTGCATAGCTTCGTGACTCAGTTCCGCTGTGTATCCATGCACCGTTCCTGCTTCCTGAGACTGGCTGCCATGATCACCTGTTCTTTCATAAGTTTGTTTCCAAAACAGCACCTTTTCCTCAACAGGAGTAAAGTCTGCTCCTGGATCTCCACCACCAAATTCAGCAAACAGTACAGCTATACAACTCAATACAACCCAGCTGTGTTAACTCCAGGTTACATTTCCTAGACTTGGATTTTTCAATCGCATAATAAATAGTCCTTATTCCACAGACTTTTCACTGAAAATGCAGTTTAGTGTATGTGGATAAACAGCATCCAGGTCTCCAAAGCCCATTCTTCAGGTCAAGCGTAAATTCTGTCTGGTAAGTAGAATCACAAAAAAAAACTAATGATCACTAACCAGTGGCTGTTTGAAACTCTGTCAATATCATCAACTACAGTCCATGCATCAAGCATCCTTTCTTTATGTGGCTCTTTTTACTGGAACCCAAAACTCAGTCTCGGTTTCATCTTCATCGTCATCCTCCTCTTCAGAGCTGGAGTCATCATTATAGAAGTGTAGAGTGGCTTGAACAGGAAAGCTGGCCAGAACTTTCTTCCCCAGGTGAGACAAATACTCCTGGATTTTAGATCTGGGCATGAACAGCCTGTTAGGTGAAGTTTAAAACATTATTTACATGATATTTTTGGGGGTATATAATTTTGTAGGTACACAAAAGTTAAAACAAACCTCACTGGGTGATGAAAGCCTTGCATGTCAGACACTTTCTTGGGTCCAGTAGCTTTCTATAACAAATAAAAAAGCATTGTAGATCTGAGAAATCTTCAACTCCTATATACAATATGATTTCTAAACAATTAAGTTTTTTTTTGTTTTTTTTACTTTTTTAGGATGACTGTCTGACACAGAAGGGGTCCATGGTCTCCATATTACAGGACATCTGTAAATATAAAGCAAAAAGTTCAGCACATAAAAATAAAGGCAAAGAAACAAAAAGCAAGAAATGACAGACATAACTAATGAGTTATACCCAGTGAGCTGTGCACCGAGTCCTATCGAATGGCATCTGTTGGCTTGTGTATGATGTACATTTGAGATTTTTGCAGCTACACCAGGAGGAAGCATCGTTCCTATCAATAACAGACCGCTGTAACAGAGCAGAGACCCTGGACTTTATAAAGGCTCCAGCAGGGGGGGCGGGGCGAACAGTGACGTCACACTCACAGGGTGGTACAGCACGAGCCAAACACACACGAGCAATGAGCATAATAAACCCTGTATTAAATTATGCCATATTTTATTGTAGATTATACCACACATCTGCAAAGGTGCTTAAACTTTGACTATTGCTTTACAGTTGAATATTCCCAATTGATCACGTAGTTCAATTTTTGTATTTTTTCGTATTCCATGGATTTCTGTTATACTCTTTTTTTAACACCATAAGGAGAGACACTTAATTTCGTTGTACTCTGTGTGATTACAATAAAGAATCTATCTATCTATCTATCTATCTATCTATCTATCTATCTACCTATCTGTCTGTCTGTCTATTATTTAACTGCAAATGCCTGATCGTTCTTAATTAAAAGATACAATACTGTTATTTTAAATATCGTTTAATAGATTAAATAATATAAATAAAGTATTTCAAGTCTTGATGTTCTGAATCTCCATTGATTGTGGAGATTATTAATTTTTATTTATTTATTTATTTAGTCCAAATTCCATTCATTTGATTTTATATTAAGTAGAAATAATGAGAGAAAAAACAATCTCAACAATAATAAACATCTTTTTTTAAACAATGCATTATTAAGTTGTTAATGAAAATAAAATCACTTGGACATTTTACACATATTTAGTGCTGTGCCTGAGCTTGTTTTATAGTCTCACGCGCGCGCACAACCACGCATGCGCGTTTCTATTTATTTGTTGCTTGTTAATTTTAGAGAGACTAATTTTTTAATCACGGATTAGAGAGAAAAACTTTTTTAGAGACTTTTCTTGTGGGCTCAATGTGGTTTGTAATAGTTTTTAAGTTGACAGGTACGTCTGTGATTAATGATCATCTTTTCTTTTCTTTCTTTCTTTCTTTCATTCTTTAAGTTTTTTTATTGTTTAAATAACAAATGATAACAGATGACAAAATGCAATGCAATAATATTCAAAATAAAATAGTAACATAACATAAAAGAGAAGAAAAAGGAAAATACAAAGAAGGGGAATCGAACAATTCAATTATTTTAGGAAAAAAGGAATTTACAGCTTTGTAAAAGTCCACATTTTTGATAACTTTTCAGCTTGTAAATCCTTTTAAACTTTCATAATATTATAATAATAATATCATAATAATGTTTTCATTTCCAGCTTAAAATGGATACTGTTTTTTTTTCCAGACCACTTACATTTATGGATATGAAACTTTCCAAATAAAATAAAAAGATTTATAATAAAAATATGATATTTCTCCATTTTACTTTCCTCACAAACAAAAATAACCACAGATATAAACACTAGATGTCGCCTTGTATACGGCAGTACATGCGTCAACTGAGCCGCCATCTTGGTACAGGGGACCCCCTCCTCTTAATGCATCAGTGTCAATGTAGGCAAAGAAATAAAATCACCATAAATCGTCATGAATGCTATTTCCTAGTTTTTTGGTCGTTCCAAAGGTCAGACATGTATTTATGATTAAGTCCAGAAAAGAATTTAAGGTTTTGATATTAAGATAATCTACTTTTTCACAATATAATGCATAGTGCTAGTAGGTGTAAGTTTATTAGTTACATTCTTCCACTTGAGTAAACTTCAAATGAACAATCACTACTTACCTTATAGCCTACTGCATGCAACACTGCTACAATGATGTAACTATACATGTTCATTTAAACATTTAAATTGTATTGATTTATCACAATTTGTAGAAATCTGTACAGACATACAATTCTGAGAACATGTTCACTCATTTTGATAGTACAGACTTCCAACCTGAGAAAAAGACTAATTGGTTTGGTGGTTGTGACATTTCAGCTGAGAACCAGGACAAGTTATTTTGCACAGCAGGACAAAAGCAAGAAGAATTGTCAAAAGCAGCTGACAGATGTACAGAACCATTTGCATGTCGTCCAAAAGCAATTGCAATTTGATGAAAACAACAAGACGTTGCTGATGTGAAAAACTGACAACAGGATCTGACGGTGGAACGAGTAGTTTTGAGAAATGCAGTTCTGTTGTGAGAAATGACTGAAAGCAGTTGAGAAAAACTGTAAGACTAGGGGGTCAACCTGTACCAAGATGGCGGCGGTTTTGACGCATTTTATGGACCCCAAGGTATCTATGAAAAATAACGACCATGATCAGCCACGAGGATATAACGAACCGGAAGAGGCGGGAAGTAGTCCTGACAACACGGAAGCGAATATTATGGCAAGTTTCTGACCGTTGGAAAAAAAGCCTTACAGGCTCCTTAACGGTAATGTTTATGTAGCCAACATGCTAATAACGCTATGTTACCTTTACCTCTGGGTGCGTTTTCAGAAATGCTACACCGGGGTCATTCGGAATGTTTTGTTTAGGCTTCGTTCAAACCGGAGCAGTTTATGTTTCTGCGTGCAGAGCTTCAGTAGCTTCACCTCATCCGAGGACACAGTCTTCCTTCAGCTGGGTAACAAGGTTATTTACATCACAGAACCTCAGGTGAGTCTCATACACCTTTACATTCACTGAGTTCACTAATGGGGCCGAATATCCGCATGGCAGTATTTTGTTTCTGTGTAACTGCATGTAATGTTTGTTTGTTTTGTTTGTTTTGTTTTGTTTTACGTAGGCATGTGATGATTTGAGCAAGTGGACATTGTTGCTCGGCTCTTCTTTGGTTAATGCTCCAAAACTAGAGAACATCGCTTTTATTATAGAAGCTACAACAAAACAGAAAGCTGTACACTCTCCTCCAACACCAAACAAGAAGGTATATAATATTGTTTAGTATTTAAATGCTCACACATAACTGCACACACACACACACACACACACTTCTTACAGTACAAATCCTGTATTAACAGTCTAGGGACATCAGTTGTGAATAGACTCAAATGTGTGATCTAATCACTTAATCCACTTTTGAAAGGCATATTAGACAATACAGCCACATTCCGTTTGCCTTGCCGACAAAAAAGGACTGTCTGTCCGACTACGTCATGTCCCTGCTCTTATCAGAAGTGATCACTGAACACGTGTTGATACCACGAGATGGTAAAATGCCAGGAGTTCACGTCTGTCCAGCTCTAATCAGATGATATTTTAATACCAGGTATGAATGAACCTGAGCTGCCAGATTCTTAAGCGCACCCTTGACAGTTACATAAATTAGACATGTCACCTAACATATTTTGCTATCTGTGGACAAAATCAGTGTCTCTCTTAGAAGTCAAGGTAAGAATCTTGAATGCAAACAGGCAGGACACGTTCAGATAAATCACGTACAGGTTTGAAACAGGGCTGCAGAACATAATTCAAGAGTTTACTACTTATTGAAGGGCATTGTGTAATCCAGCAAAGTGCAAGAAATCATCTTTATCCAACTTCTTTATTTCATTGTGAATGCAGCAGTCTGATGGCAGTATATTGAATAATGTACAAGTACTTGTAATGCACCCATAATTGTGTTGTACGCAGGCACTGAATTGGTCCGACTATTGCCTTCCTCTGGCTTTCAGCCCAGGACAGCCCTACAGGGCTGTGGCTGAAGCGAGCCTGGACAACTTCAGCACTCTTGGAGTGGCTTTCCTGGAAGATCGACTGCAAATGGAAAATGGCCTCATTCCTGAAAAAATAGTTTGTTAGTAGAAAAATGCTTCTTTTTGATCAGATGTGTAATTTTACATTACACAAGATCTTATAGATATTTTGATAGAGTTCTGAATAGTTGATTCTTGTCTCTGCAGATGTTTTCTTGATCGCTGTGTTGTTTTCTTGATTCTAATTCTCTTTATTGTGTCCTGTGTAGCGGTGTTGCTCAGGGAATCTGCACTGAAAGAACTCCTTGAGAAGCAGCAGTTAGGCCTGGAGAAAAAGCCTGACCCAATTCTCAGCACTACAAAAGATACTGTTTCATCCTTGGCTTTTCTGTGTGAAAAGAGGGGTGAAAACATTGCACAGGAACTCGAGAACAGCACATGTGGAGCATTGTACGGCCAGCAGGTGGAACCAGAGCACAAGTCTGAACACAATCACATGGATGGCCACCATTTGCACCTCTCCAGCTGCCACGAATGCCTGGAGCTGGAGAACAGCACCATCCAATCAGTGAAATATGCCTCGGTCGAGAATATCCCAGACCTGCCTGATGATTACACGGATACTGACGTAGAGGAGGAAGAAAGCGAGGGGGTCTCAGCCTGGAGAAGGTTTGACAATACAAACAGCAAACCTCCCAATGTGCTTGTGTACACAGATGGCTGTGAGGAGCGCTACAGACGTGTGCACTCACTTCTGGCTGAATGCATCGACACTGACCGCTATGCTATTTACCCCCTGCGGCTGCAGCAGGCACTTGAAGAGCCATGGCTAGAAAACACTCTGCTCTTGGTGCTGGTCACAGAAGAAACACTCACACCTGAGCTGCAGCTGCGCTTTCTGACATTCTTAGGCCAGGGTGGTAAAGTTCTGGGTCTGTCTTGTTCACTGTGCCCAGCCGGGCTCAGGCTACATTCTCAGGAGGAGCAACGAGGCCAAATCTGCAGCATGAATTTCACTAAATCTGATAGCACTGAGGTACAGTTAAGCGTGTTAGCCAGTGGGAAAGTTTATATACGTGAACCGCATGATGCTAGCAGTGGAGAGGTGGAGTTGTGGGGAGAGCTGAGCGCCAAGGACGAAGACAAGAAGGACATGGTTATTGTCAGAGTCACTCATGGTGACGATGGTGGAGAAGCTGTACTGTGTCAGGTAGAGAAATACACTTTTGGTGGAATTGGGGTTGTTTGATTTAGTAGTTAGAAACTATCCTTTTTGTTCTCTCTCTCTCTCTCTCTCTCTCTCTCTCTCTTTTTGCTAGGTGCATTTGGAGTCAGCTCCAGACTCTGAACAGGTACAGGACAGTAGAGGCTTCTCAGAGCTGAAGATGAGTAATGCGAAGCGTTATGAGGTCCTGACAGAAATCCTCACCTCTCTAGGCCTTAGTTGTGAACTGAAGCAGGTGCCTCAACCAAGCCCCATTTACTTGCTTTCAACCCAGACAGTAAGTTTCCCCCTAAACATACACACATATAGACTCTCTCTCTCTCTCTCTCACTCACACACACACACACACACACACACACACACAAATAATGGTTTATTATCACATTGCTATTGTAACATGATCCAGAGGTCTCTAAGACTTCCACAGCATGGTGTCCAACTTCACCATTTTCACGAACACTTTATATCAAGGTTTATACCAGCTCATAGAAAAGTTTTTTGTGCAGTAAGCTGTCCTGAGCATGTTCTCATGCGCAGACAAACACACACAACTAAAAACTTTAAGTTTAACCTAGTGGTTTTTCACATTCTTTTCCTCTTCAGTTTTCTGTCCCAACACACAGACTACAATTGCGCGTGTGTTTGCCCTCGTTTGTGAGTGTGTGTGGGCTTGTGAGGGTGTGCGTGCTTGTGTGGGGGGTTCCTAAAATACACCACCAGCTCTTTGTCTTTGTGATGTTCAGTTGCAGGTGACTTTGTCTGCACCACTGCACAAAGCTAGACTCACTCCTATACTCAGCCTTTTGACTTCTCAGCATATAATACAGCCTATGAAAGCAGAGTCATTGAAAAACTTCTGCAGATGGCAGGACTGTGTACAGTGTCTAAAAGTCTGATGTGTAGAGTGTGATCTGAAAGGGAGACGGGACTGTCCCCTGAGGGGCCCCTGTGCTGCTCACTATGCTGTCTGAGATAGTGTTCTGCAGCCTCACATACTGTGGTCAACCTGTGAGGTAATCCAGGTCACCAGAGGAGCATCCACACACACATCTAGTAGATTATAGCTGAGCATTGCAAGTCGTATGGTGTCGAAAGCACTGGAAGTAAAAAAAAAAAAAGACTCCTACAGTGTTGCCTGCCTCCTCAAGGTTGGTGTAAACTCCGTTCAGCAGGAATATGTCCTCATTCTCTACTCCAGTTCTGGGCTGATAAGCGAACTGCAAGGGGTTCAGAAATGGTTCAACTGTTGTTCTTAGGTGCTTCAGGACCAGCCTCTCCAGTGTCTTCATGACATGTGAGGTCAGAGCCACTGGACTGTAGTCACTGTGCTTGGTGGAACCAGGCATGTTGTTTTACACAGGGCAGGTATGGTCATTATGCTCAGGCTGAGGTTAGTACCCTTGGGGGAAGTCCTTCGTGGCCTGCAGCATTACCAGGGTGAAATCAACTGAACTCTCTTCTCACTTCCACTGTGGTGATGTTGATTGGAGACACAGACGGTCTGGGAGATGGCCCTGATGGAGGTGAGAGAGAGGGGTCTGTGGTGGAAAGACAGAAGTTGTAGAGGAGAGATGCTATACTGCAGGAGGGAGGGCAGGGGAGGGGTTTTGAGGTATATGGAGGGGGGGAGAGGGGGGTTGTTGTCATGGTATGGGGGTGGGGTGTGTGTGTGAGGAGTGTGATAGGGTAGGTGTGTGTGACATGCACTGTGATGGACTGGTTCCAGCCAGCCCCCTATTGCTTAATGAAGATGGATGAATGAATGAAGTGCATTATAATTATGTGGCGATTATTCAAGCATGGAAGATCAGAGAGAAGTTAAAAGAACATACAGTCTATGGTGGAGCCAGCAGCAAGACAGAAAAGCCCTACTTTAAAGTGATTAGACAGAAAAGTGACCTGTAAGTGCATTCCAAATTGCACATATAAGTACTATTCCATGCCATTTTGTAGTATAAATAGTGTGTGGAGTGTGAAATGTCCAACAAGAAGAAGAGCACATCAAGTATCCAGATGATCCACTCCAGCTTTCCACAAATCAGAAATATCCAGCTAATAGTATTCCTTTTGTCCCAGCAGCACTCCAGCGCCGGCATTGCAACTACAGCTTTGGCGAGAAATAAAATTTTAACTGAATGAAGAGAAAAGTTATTATTAAATTATTTGTAAATTGATTTACAAATTAAAAGCACAGAGGTTGTGATTACATTATTATTATTCAGCCTTGTTGCTGTGAAACCCTTATGTAAGTTGTGTTTCAAGAGACAGAGAAATACTTATTCAATACAGATCAAGTAGTTCGATTTACATAAATAAACAGCATTTTAACTAATAAGTAAATAGGTAATTTGCTTAAATAAATAAATTAAGGTTTGATCGGGGTATGTTAATATGTGAGCCATACTGTTTGCAATCACAGAAAAATAATAGGCACTAAATGTTCTTATGAAAATCATTTTAGAGAACGTATTCATATAACGTACAGTATTTAATTTCCCACCCCTCAACACACACAGTTGATCTGAGGGGTGCCAATAATTCTGGAGAGCCTGTTTTGATTCTTTGAATGCCACAAGGCCATGCAGGATTTGAACTTAAGCAGAGGTTTATTGCTTCATCATGAATGTCCTTAGGCGCCTTTTTTTTTTTCTTTTTTTCTTTTTTTTTGCTTTTCTTACCCACTCATGTATGAATTATTTTAATTTAAGGACAGAAAGATGGTTTGCTGGTGTTTGCAAGGCATTTACATGCATAAAGAGCAGAAATGTTTCCCACATGTGGAATTTGTCTCCTTTCTCACTGAGACTCAAGTTTTAAATTGCAGTGTTGTCATTGGCAGTTTTATAGTATACATGATAGTTTTACATTTTGGTCACTACAGCAGTTTTTATATGTATGTCGCTAATGTATTGGATCAGACAGAATAGATTGCTAAATACATTTGTGTTAAACTGTAATGATTGTAAGGTCATTTGGTCTCAGCAGTAAATATTGAATACTGATGTCTGTGGTTCATCAATAGTGAACTGACTGTGATTGTGTTATTATCCGTGGTTCTAGCACAGGTCTTAAAAGTCAGGGAAAGTATGTTAAAGTGTAAAAGGCGTTTTAAGCAGTGCTGTATAAAGGACTAGAAAGCAATACTTGAGTAAAAGTACAAGTATCGTACTAGAAAAAGACTTTGGTAGAAGTGAAAGTTACCTTTTAGAATATTACTCAAGTAAAAGTCTTAAAGTATCTGATATATACTGTACTTAAGTATCAAAAGTAATTTTATGATATTTAATGTACTTAAGTATTTGAAGTAAAAGTAAAAAGTAAAATTTCAGTGATTTTCGGTAGGCATAAGAGCAGGGGCGGTTCTAGGATTTCATCTTTAGGGGGTTTTAGCCCTCAGTGAGAATTTAAAACAAGAAGTTTTCTATTATATATTATATGACTACATAGTAAGCCAAAAGTTATGGTATTATTAAATGGCAAAAGTGGACACCAAAATTTTATGCATGATGTAATGATGCCAGTCTTGAATCAAATCAGTTCATGTATGTGTGCATTCTCTACAAACAGTGTGTCCAATGAATGCAGTCATTAAAATATATTCACAAGACAAAGACCAAATCAATAAATGTTATTTTTATTTAGTATTGAATGGATTGTTTGAATTAATATTTTGTTTGTGCTATCAACTCTGGTAATAAGAATAGTGAAATGTCACTGCTTTTGGTTGCCGTCTTTGCGGCTTTCCGCCGAATTAACGTTATAGATAAACGCCTCCAGCTCTGACAGCGTGTGCGCGCACGTAAAAGTATACATTTTATCTAGGAAATGTAGTGGAGTAAAAGTGAAAGTTGACATAAATTTAAATAGCGAAGTAAAGATACGTATCACAGATACGTGATATTTCTACTTAAGTACAGTAACGAAGTATTTGTACTCTGTTACATTACAACACTGGTTTTAAGGTTTGATGTTTTTCATTATCAAGCTGTAGGTAAATCTTTAGAATTGCAAGAAAAACCAGCACAAAGAGTTTGGAAAGTTTAAAACATTGGAACAAGTTCTGAAAATGCAAATAGATCGAATCCCCTAAAGAATTTCTGTTAAAATTAGATTGAATGAGTGTTTAATGAGAAATGTATAGAATTGGCCACTATGTGGCAGCGTGGGGCCATGAAACTTTTTCTTAGACACAGAAGGTCCTTTTACAGCTCTTCTCAACTAACAGTAGAAAAATTCTCTTAATGTTGTGTGTGTGTGTGTGTGTATATTTATATATATATATATATATATATATATATATATATATATATATATATATATATATATATATGTGTGTGTGTGTGTGTGTGTGTGTGTGTGTGTATATACATGTATGTATATATATATGTATATATATATATATATATATATATATATATATATATATATATATATATATATATATACGTATATATATATATATATATATATATATATGTATATATATATATATATACGTATATATATATATATATATATATATATATATATATATGTATATATATATATATACACACACACACACACACACACACATATATACATATATATATATATATATATAATTTTTTTTTTTTTTTTTAATTGAATATAAAGGCTCTCAGAAAATTTTATTTAAAAACCTTTTGCTTCTTTTTGTACAAAAAGATTTTTGTTCCATTAGAAATGTGACTAAAGACAGAGACATTAAACAGGACATCAGTTCCACTGCGTCTGATGATCTGCACTATTTTTAACTTTACTCCTACATCCTGGCACGGCTCTCGAACAAGAATAGTGACTGAGTTCCACACAGGTAGCTGAGTATGCCACTGTTTGTAGGGCACTGAAGACTATTAATATGGAGGGATTATGGGTAATGTGCAAAGAAGTGCCAAATTTTCTGGTGCCAAATTTTATAAAATTCATTAGGGCCAAATTCCATCTTTCTATAATTTCTGTAAAATTATGTAATTTTAATAATTAAGGATATTTTCCAGACTTTTAATGACTTCTCAAGACCAAGTCACTCTTTAGTATTTTTTTCACATTTTATTTGGAAACCTTATTCTGCTGAGAGCTGCTTCAGCTTACTGAACCTTGGACACTGAGGTCTTGACTGAACCTTGGACATGTGAGCTACGTTTGGTTTTCCTGCGGTCTGTTCGGAGATCATTTACAATGTGATGTTTGAGTGATTCCTGACAAGTTAGTCATTTATCCGTCCTCTTGGCCTCGACCAGTCTCTCCGAATAGAATTTCCGAGAACGTAACAAATTCTTATTTTAGTATTTTGTTGGGGTTTGTTTGGGTTCGAGTGTGACATTTGACCCCTGTCCCAACCACTCTGTTACAACAAGCAGGCTTCTGATAAAAAAGGCGATTGCTTCCAGACGGGACCCGTTGCTCATTGGAGGAGGAATAGAGCGCATTCTGTGCACCTTGCTCTGGTGCGAAGACTGAGAGAGAAGACAGTCGGGGGCTTCGGCTCTCACAGCTCACAACAGTACCAAGCACACATGCTATTGCAGAGCTTTTTGACTCACTCTCCTCACTCACCTTCTCTCATTACCTCTTTTTTCTTTCTCCGCATGTTTTATATTTTGCATACCTTCTCCTCAATGTTTTTAAATGCCTCACTTTGTCTTACCTCGCCTTTATGATCTTTTTTATCTACAGAATCTTAATGCTTCAGTATTACTGAAATAAGGCCTGAGCAGGACCACCCAAAGTACATATCACTACTTGAATAGTGTACATAATTAAAATGCTGCCCAGGTCAGTTCTTTATTCTCTGTGTATTAGCGGTCCATTTTGGCTGAGAGCTGTGCGTGTGTTTCTGTGGGGGAGGGGATTAGCCACATTCAAGGCCCCCTTGTTGTTCTGATGTGTATGTGTCAATGCAGACCCACATTCAGTGCAGTGCTGGAACCCCTTTAGCATCTGTGTTAACAGGCCCACAGAGGCCCCCGTTATCCCTACCTCCTTACAGTCAACATAATCAAGACGTGCCGATAAGCCATTCTAATTGATTAAACATCAATGTGCTCACTCATTTCTAAACCCAATAATTACAGCATTATCTCTTCTCAGACTCTAGCACCAGATGTCTGCAAGCTATGCTTTGGTTCGAAGAAATGCCTTCTAGTCTAGTCCAACCATTAAGTTTGTCTGAATGCATGTTTTTTTTTCCCCGGAGCTCTTAATATGATTACTGAGGAGATGTTTACTTCTGTGTCTGAGGTTACTTTATAATCTGGTTAGATCCACTGGATCAGTTAACTGTGGCAGGTACAACCTCATATGTTTATGCATCTGACGGAGATGGCCATTGCATGAATTTAGCTGTTGTTTGGATTATTTCAGGTGAATATAATTTAAAATCTACATACACATGCACGAAATCAGAACTGGACAGTGGTGCAATAGAAGACAGTGGCATGATATTATGAATCACATTTTACATCATGTAAGTGTGTGTGCGTGCGCCAAATACCTGGGTAATAAATGGCACCATGATGCTCTAAGGTAAGTAGGCAAGCCAACAGAAATGCCGTGATGCTCTAGGTAATGTTCTGCTGGGAAACCTTAGGTCCTGTCCAAACTATGGATGCACTACCTCACAACTTAGCGGACTTAAAAGATTAATGGGTCAGAGCTGTCATGGTGACACAAGGGGCCTACACAATATTAGGCAGGTGATGTTATGGCTGATTGGTGTACATATTATATATATATATATATATATAATAATATACACGTTAGTTAAATTTAATCATTATTAACCTGTACACCTGTGTATCCACTCAGGCATTAATGATGCAGCTGCACAATGCCTGAAATTCTGCAGATGCAGGTTAGTGTTTGAGTTAATATATACATCGTATATACAAATGGGGGAGGATCTCAGTGACTATGATGAAGGTATGGTTGTTCATGCAGGCAGACTGATCTGATTATTTCAGAAACTGCTGATCATCTGGAATTTGCATGCACAGCAGTCTAGACAGTAGATACAGAATGATGTAAAAACAAAAAAGCATCCAAAGAGCTAAAGTTCTGCAGACAGAAATATCTCGATGGGAGAACAGAGGAGAATGGCTAAGCTGGTTCAAGCTGAAAGGAAGACTACAGTAAATTAAATAAACACAAAAAAACTCTTCACAACTGTGGTGAGCAGAAAGTCATCTCAGAACACGCAGCAGGTCAAGACCTCAAGTGTTAGCCAAGAGCAGGAATCTAAAGCTACAATGACCACAGGCTCACTAAAACCTAACTACAATTGAAGATATTGTTCCCATCTTCAACTGTGCGGGTTTGGTGAGTCTGTCAATTCTGTATTAATATGCTTCAACATGCTTAACAAAATACATCACCGTTTCCGTGTCCCCAATACAGTGAGACCTTTAACCACAGTTAATCACATGCTTACAAAAGTGTTTCAATGGAAACCTTTTTTGACTAAGAGCACATTCCCACTGGATGAGCCTGTGTTTATTTTATGCATTCTTCAAAAAATATGAGAGAATGTCTTGGGAAAATCCACTGAAGCAGCTGAAGTGTGTGGCCTGATTACTGATTAATTGAGTTTGATCAGGGAGTAGCAAGCAAACTAGACTGCTCAGGGAAAAGCCTTGTAATGAAGCCAATCTTCTTGCTAACTGGTTATCCATGTGTGTTGATCGTTTAATTAAAGTGTCCCTGATTATTTGGCTCTATGTCCAGCAGGTCATATGGAGTAATGATGATCACTTTGGTTCTGAAGCAACAGCCAGTAAAATGCACAGTACAGTGTAGTTCAATGAAATTATCTATCACAACTAAAGTTTTATTAGTGAGTTATTTAACTAATCGTCAGTTAATTGAACTATTTAGACTTTTATTCCTGCAGTATACATTTACCAGTGTTTTAATGAGCGCTACCAGTGGCCTTTCTGCTCAGCAGCATGCAGTAGGACTGTTGATAATGTCTTCAATTTAAAATTCTGTAATAGTGACCGAGACGTATACAAACTAATAAATGTTTGGTGTGACCTATTAGGATTTGTTTTGATTTAATTAGAATTTGTATAGTACTTTGGGCATGGACACAAAGCAGCTTTGAAGAAATATCTCAGTTTAAAATGTATAAGTTCCTAAGGAGCAAGCCAGAGCTAACAGTGACGAGGAAAGACTTCCTGAGATACTATGAGGAAGAAACCTTGAGAGGAACCAGCCTTAAATAGCATTAAGCATGTACTCATTATGCATCAGTGTTTGACCTTGGAGTGTACGATTATAAATAATTCCCTTATATAAATGTACATGGTTACTGTATGGCCAAAACGTGCAATTGTGCAACCAGAAAATTTAATCTAGTTTTAACATGAAGTCTATTCTGTTGACGTGCAGAACTTAAGCATTTGCAGTCGTAAACCTATCATTGAGTATTGTATGTGTTTCTTGTGTAGAAGCTGAAGAATGCATTTGTGCGCTGGTTGAGAGAGCATGTGGATGGCAAGGGCACTGTGCATGCTCAGAAGACCAGCCTAAGGGTGATATGGGGCCAAGAGGAGCCGAGCGAGTTAAGTGACGGAGAGCTAGCGCTGCACACCGAGGCCCCAGAATTCCTCTCTGAGCATTTCAGTATGGAGATATACATGCAACACCTGCAGAGCCAGCGACTGGGGCACACGCTGCTCTACGCTGATGTTACACCTACCACCATGGACCTGCTAGAGGGGTATGTACAAGTGATTTTAATTGTGTCAATGGGATTTGCTGCTTGATAGCTTTTCCTGTGCACATGTGGGTTTCTCTCTTTTCTCTTTTCTTATTTTGGCTATTTTTTTTTTTTTTTTTTTAAATCAGGATGTTTGTTTACTCCTTGCAGGAACTCTCCATACTGTGAGTTACATAAGCTACATAAAGGGATTATTCTCTGATTATTACTAAAGAGATTAGTCTGATTATTCACCTGACTATTTACATTACCAGTGTAGTTTTTGAACACTATATTTGGACATTTTTCTTTAAATGACATTAAATGTCAAGCGAAGTGAGAAATGTTAGCAATGGCTTTACTTTATTGAAAGAAGATCGACCTACGTTAAAGCTTTCGCACTTTTCTGAAGCACTTGTAGTTTCCTAACCTAGGATCTAACAGTCAGCAGTTAATAAGTACCACAAATATGTACACATTTTCTTAGCTATTTATGCCATTTACTGGACGCAGAGCAGGTCTAAACCAATAATTAATTTGCGCAGTGGAAAACTCAGACTGTGGTCCGGCGCTGTGGTTACGCCGCACCCAGAGCCAGTTTTACTTTTTTATAACATGGAAAACTCGTATTACTAAAACGTACTTGACGCACAACACCTAGCCCATGATACATTCTCATTCCTAGACTTAAAAGTCCACATTGAATTGTGATACCTAAACACCTGATGTTGGAGCCTTCAATGGTGGCATTGCCAATGGTGGCTGCTGTGGCACTGATGAGGCTGATGGGGGAGGTGTCCATCTTGCCACATTTAGGGGTAGAGGGGCGTCAATTGAAGATTTGAGCTGGAACTGATTTAATGCATGAGTGAGCTCACTGCAGTAGGGCCGGCTGCGCCTAATGGAGCTCTTTGTCTGCGGCTCCCCTTAACACGGCAAACTCGCCAGTCAACAGGCTGGATCACAGGCGCAGGTGGGAGCCATTAGAGCTGTCATAAAGTTTGAAAAATGGATTCTGGAGCACAGCTGAAGTGATTGGAAGTGACAGTGTTGTCATTAGGGTTGTAGGCTAGTGAAAAAAAGCAAGGTGGAGAAGGAAAAAAAGAAACATGGCTACAGTTTGATTTCCCTCTTGCTTGATTATGAGAGTAATTTCCAGATGTCCTCTGTTACAGTCTGATTAAAATAGTATTATTCTCTCTTCACAGTCTTCTATAGATCACATCCTCTAAATGCCTTAGCATGCGTCTTATCCTTTTGTATTTTATAAAGATAAAGAGCAGGTTTGTGGAAGTTCATAAGCCAATTACCACATATATAAATGTGCTGAAGGTTGACACTTTCTTCCTCCTTCATCAGCTTTGTTCATTTTGCTTCAGCTTTGTAAATATATAATTGCAAATTATAGCTTGTTTAAAGTCTGTTGGGAATGTGCTTTTGTTCAGCACGCAGCCTGTTGCAAGATCAATTTCTTAACATCACTCGAAGCTCTGTACCTTATACATAGTGGTTCGAGTCTAGATCCAAAAAAGATCAATTATCAAAACTAGGTCTAACCAAAAAGCTGGCTGAAAGTGTATGGAACATATGGTAGTCGTATCAACAGGCTCCCAGTGTGTTGCTTTTTTTTCAGTATGTATACATCACGTTTATTATGTTAATAATTTGGTGTGCTTGCTTTAATAAGCATGTCCTTTTATTATAAGATTATTTATTTCCAGTAGGCAGAAACTTACTTTCCTGTATTTGCATTAGATGGTAAAGTTAGAATAGTTTTGCCTGTAGTTTATTAATAGATATGAGCTCAATATTAAAATATTAATTTTCCCAGCTGGAGGTTAATAGTCTCTCTCTCTCTCTCTCTCTCTCTCTCTCTCTCTTTCACTAACTCACTCACTCACTCTCTGCGGATTAACAGGGCTATAGCAAACAGAGTAATAAGGCAGTACTGGGTTTTGGTTGGAGTATAGTGCTGAGCTAAGCTTAGCGCTGTACTATGGGAGAAGATGCTTATATTGACTGAAAACCGAACTAAAAAGGGGGAACCTATGTGACTGTGGGGGTACGATGTGTGTGTGTGTGTGTGTATGTATGTGTGTGTGTGTGTGAGTGTGTGTGTGTGTGTGTGAGTGGATACGAGAGAAAGAGAGAGATAAAGGGGGAGCGGTATGTTTGGCCAGAGTATTAGCGCTTTGTTTGACCAGAGCAGCCTAATAATAGATAGAGCTAGAGACAGGCCAGTGTTCTCACAAGGTCACAACTGGGCCTGAATCCCAATGCCCCCATGGACCATGGGGCAAGGGCATCTCCCAGCAGGCCTAGTGTGCACAACACTGCTTGCTGCCTGCTCTTATTAACACCTATGTTAATGGATTCTTCTCTTCATCTCATTTGATTTAGCATTAGCTGAGTTTCTGTTATTAATATAACCAGTTTCACATTGTATGTTTGTTAGGAATATGTTTTATCAGAGATGTCATAGTCAGGCACAGCTGCTCAGCCTTATGGTATAATATCTCTGATGCATACTGTGCGTCATGAAATTGTATCGTAGTATTATGATTTTTTTCGCAATCCTGCTCATCCCGGCTGTCAGTGAATCATGTAAGATTACATGCTTGGGGGATTCAGGTAAAGTCTTATGTATAACACTGACCAGTACAGCTGCTCATGGCATTTAAGTGTGTGAAGTGTTTATTGGTAAAGCACAAGGGAGCAATCACACATCGTGCTAATACATGTCAATTTACAGACAGACACACCAACGTATGCATTTATCTCAGTGATTATTTTGTGCCTAAAGCTCTCTGCTACACTGACTCTCTCCAATCATGTATTGAAAATGTTTTCAGTTCACCTGAAGCTACAGAGGTCACTCAGAAGGCCATTTTAAAGTGTCCTTTTCCTGAACTATTATAAATACATGGAGGGAAATCATTTTTAATTCCCTCTGCAACCATTTTATAATTCTAGCTTTTAATCTGTAGATTGTGAGCTAATCATACAATATTACTCAACCGGCTGCATCTATTTTAGAAGTGAACACATAAGTAGGTCAGTCAAACACCTTCTTCTTGATATCCGAGAGTAATTAACACACACATGCCCCCACGCACGCACATTGCAGACTGAGGCACTGCTGTTGGCCCCCGTTGCTGCAATCAGCGCTTGTTTTAACAGCGAATCCGAAATCCAAACGGACACTGTGCGGAATTAGACTCCGTTTCCTGTGAAAAACACTAACGCTGGGTAAGGAGTGGGAGGGAGGGAGGGAGGAAGAGAGGGAAGGAAAAGGTTCACAGTTACTAAAGCAGCAGGTTTGTACATAAAGCAAAAGTGGTCCAATTGACCTTGCAGACTCTACGACCAATTATCTAAAATTGTAAGCAGATGCTACGAGTCCTTATTTCATATTCTTATTCCTCCATCAATGCCAGATGGTCCAAGAGTTTAACGGAGTAGAGCAGAGGGTTGGACTAGGAAAAGGAGACACATACTGATAGGTCTTTCCATTCTGACTTACATCATGCATTGCCTAGAATTATACAAGAGCTAGTATATTAATCAAACAGCTACTATATATGTTGTGCAAAAACTGTTTCAAAATGTTTTTAAAATGTTATAGTGATAAAGTTGAAGTTGATTTGTTTTTACGTGATTTTATGATCCATAAAGTTACAGCCAATTCTAAACTTTTGCCATTCTGCATACTAAACTTTTTCGAATCAGAGAGAGAGAGAGAGAGAGAGAGAGAAAGAGATGATCCAATAATGGTGAAAAATTCTGATTGATCAGCTCTGAGATGTGTTGTGACTCTTCAGAAAACAGGATTATTCCAATTAATCACATTTACAGATTAGAGCTCTTCTATCGATCATCACGTTTATGCCTGCCATTGATCAATACTAATATGCTTTAGTTAAGTGAGGAAAATCCACTTTTAAAGCGCAATCAGCATGTTTTTTTTTTTTTTCTGTTTCATTTTCAATTCCAGATCAAGACAGAAGTATGTGTTTGATGTAAGCTAGCAACCCAGAAATGTTTGTGTTGTGTTATATATACCTAATATATAATTTGATATATAGCTAAAGAGAGCAGTGGGAGATGAGTAAATGTGTATTCTGAACATTTACGACAGCCATGCTATCTACAGCAAGGGCATAACCACTTCGGTCCTGTCAGGTTGGAGGCTTGCTATTGGACAACCTTGTCTAGGCTTATTAATTAGAAGTGAATCTCTAAAAGTAGTTTTAACAGAGTAAAAGTAAGGCTAGGCTGGTTAGCCAAATCCTACTTTTGTTTGTGTGTGTGTCCTCCTTCCTGATCTCTCTGTGATGGTGGCTGTGTGTGCTCTGACCCTCACACACACCCCCTCTCTCCAGTCACTGTGTAAGTGACCCTTTGGGCTCAGCAGCCTGTGATCTGCATTCTCCCACACATGATGTGCTCTAGGCAGTGAAAGCTATCCCTCCTCTGAGGAGTTCTCTCTCTTTCACTCCTTTTGTGTTTCTTGGTCCTGAGCGTGTTGTAATCAGGAGTTTTACAATGCCAGGACAGAAGGGGCTTCCAGACAAATCTGCCTTTCAGGAGGCCTGGTTGCTGCTCATTCGCTGATAACCCTGTACTTCAACTCAGACTGCTGCCAAACAGCCACCTTTTTCTTCTCACCTTGTGCATGTTGGTCACATGAAATTACAGATTGTATGCACCCATAATGTACTGATCAGTTGTTAGTATGGGAGCAGCAGCGAGACATAAAGGACATCACTAAACAAAGGGTATATGTGACTGTGATTATCATATAAATGATAGCATCACCTGACCATTTGTGTGATAACACTTGTAACAATACCAAGACAAAGTGTGACCATTTGGGAGATACTCAGTTCTTAGACTCAATTTACATTTAAAGTGAAACCCCATTTGAACTACAAAGAGGGAAACGGTATAAAATATTTGAGCAGGATTTATCCTGTGTTCTTCTTGACTCGGATGAACCCGAAGTACTTCACGTATTTTGTCACTGCTACGCTGTAATAAACTACTTCTCCATAAAGATCTTCGCCCTCATTGTTTTATTTTCTTGTATGTCCTTCACTGCTGGGTATATACTTTTATAGTCTGCCATCTTGTCTTTAGCCATGTTCACTGGATTTTTCCACTTCACTAACATTTATATCTTCACTCAGTTCATTGTTTGTGAGTTAGCTACTACTGGTCTGTTCTTCTGATCCAGCTGATGGAGGCGTAGCAGTAGCACGCAACAGCTTATCTGAATCCAATAGTGTTCATTTCGTCACCTATTTTTAATTTAGTCTTAGTCTTAGTCTTGTGCCAAATATCCTTGTTAGTTTTAGTCATATTTAGTCATTCACATATCTTTTTTGTTAGTCTTAGTCGACTAAAAGTCTCATCATTTTAGTCTAGTTTTAGTCAAAAGAAAACTCAAGGTATCTTAGTCAAGTTTTAGTTGACTAAAAGTCTTTTAATTTTAGTCTAGTTTTAGTCAAAAAATTGTAGCTTGACCACATCTGGAATCTATTGTAAGAATAAATACAACAAGGCCTCATTAAATGCAATAATATCAGGAACACGAGTGTTATAGTGGAAATAAATAACTTAATGCAAAGCCTAAGATCAAAACTGTAGGTGTATATATATATACGTGTGTGTATATATATATATATATATGTATGTATGTGTGTGTGTATATATATATATATATATATATATATATATATATATATATATATATATATATATATATATGTATATATGTATATATGTATATGTATGTATTGCACACACCATTATTGATGATATTTGGAGCAATATTACATGTAATTGTTAAACTTGATTCCCTTACATATACATTTGCTTTTAAGCCTAATTATTAATTTTGATTATGATGTGATTGTGACAGAGGTGTGGGAAGAGGTTTCAGGTTGGGGGTGCTGAGTTTTTTCTGTCACCACTTTTGAATAGAAACAATATCAAGGCTATAAAACTTGTCAAAACTCCACGAATCACAAAAGTATCAGTGAGAAGTTGAGAACACTCGTTTAAACAGTGCATACACTCGAACTTGACTGCACATCACATTTTTTACTTTATTGTTACTGCTTTTAATCGTAATGCAAAGACCGGTCATCGGGACATAAGCTGTCATGTACAATAAAAGAGCCTGAGCAGTGACAGGAAATATAATTTAACACAAAAAGCTGCCTAGACCAGGGGTGGACTTGCGCTCAGGAGTTTTTATTTATTTATTTTTATTATTTTTTTTTGAGCGGCGTGTGGCTGAATTCTTTCTACACACACTATTTTATTTCTTGATAACAGACCGCTGCGAACTAGAACACACCGTTGCCATGAAAAACAGAGCGTTGCCATGGACACACACAGGATTCTAACCATAGAGACGGAGCGCACTATTTTCTTTAGAGGAAGCAATACATTCATTCATTCATCTTCTACCGCTTATCCGAACTCCCTTGGGTCACGGGGAGCCTGTGCCTATCTCAGGCGTCATCGGGCATCAAGGCAGGATACACCCTGGACGGAGTGCCAACCCATCGCAGGGCACACACACTCTCATTCACTCACGCAATCACACACTAGGGACAATTTTCCAGAGATGCCATTTTGTGTCAAATTATCGATTTATTTGGTAGGTAGCAATATAATAAGCGGGATCTGCTTCGCGGACCTGTAACTTGAGCAACAGCGCGAAGCCGCGAACTCGTTGTGAATATTTTAAAGGCGTAACAGCTGATGAAAAAGCAATTTTCAAAAGACAATTGTAGACGAAATTGTAGACGAAAATGAAGAGAGATTTTATCTTAGTTTTTATTTTATACAAAACATTTTCGTCTCGTCTTTTTTCTTCAACAATAATGCATGTTAATTTAGTCTTAGTCAGCGTTTTTGGACAGTGGTGCAGTCTTGTCATCGTCTCGTCTTAGTCATGAAAAAAAAGGTTGTTGACGAACATATTTCGTCTCGTCTCGTCTGATGAAATTAACACTAGAATCCAAAATGGTGCTCTGTAGTGTATTGCATTGTCTGCACTGTCCTAATCTTGCATTGTTTGCACTAGGTTATGCACTTTGTGGCTAAGATAAGTTACTCTTTTGTCCTTACTTTTGTGTCGTATTTATGTACCATCATGGTTCTGGAGAAACGTCGTTTCATTTAACTGTTGACTGCATCAGCTATATACAGTTGAAATGACTGCTTCTTGGCTTGACTTGACCTGACTCAACAGGGTTGGTTTCCCTGTGTAGGCACTCTACTAAGAGCATGTACGGTGGCCGAGAAGTGCAAAACAAATTAACAAATCCGAAAACACATTAACAAATCCGAAAACAAATTAACAAATCTGAAAACACATTAACAAATCCGAAAACACAACGACAAGTCAGACAACCCAGAAACGGTAGTGTATCGTTTTTTGAATGGAAACTTACCGATCATTGGACAAGACACCTGTCACTCAAGATATACAGGTATGGAATCTTATGTGTAATGTGTAAAGTTCTCCGTTTAAATATAATAAAATAACAGAATTGATCCACAGTAACCCATTCCATCCATCAATTCCAACTTTTCCCTGCGGCAGACTGTTGAACTTCATGTATACCTTGAGTGACAGGTGTCTTGTCCAATGATCGGTACGTGTTCCAATCACAAACTATACCAACCGGGTTGTCTGAATTGTCATTGTGTTTTCGGATTTGTTAATGTGTTTCGTGCACCGTTTCAGACAACCCAGAAAAGGTAGGTATGGTTTGTAAATGGAAACTTACCGATCATTGGACAAGACACCTGTCATTCAAGATATACAGGTGAATGAAAGGTGTCTCGTCCGATGATCGGTAAGTTTCCATTGTTGTCTGACTTGTTGTGTTTTCGGATTTGTTAATGTGTTTTCAGATTCGTTCATTTGTTTTGCACTTCTCGGCCACAGTAAGCATGTCCTGACCAGAGGCTTATGTGTCAAATGGATGGATATTTGAGGCATGTCAAAGAGCCTTGTTGGTTAGTTGATCTCCATGGTCATGAATAATTGCACTGTAGTCTGGTTTCCTTTCTCTCACCTGTCATTCTTCTTCCTCTGAGGCTAGCAGGCAGGTGGCTAAGTACTGTTAGCAAGGCTGAGTTGATTTTCTTGCCAGTCATGAAAGCTTAAATCTGTCAAAGTATAATAAGCACAACCAGAAAAGTCACCAAAGTCAATTTCTAGGAGTATGGCGAGTAAGGGCAGAGGGTTAGTGATTGAGTCCCATTATTAATAATTGCATCTCTGCTTCAACTGTCAACAAGACCAACTGATATTATTTATCCACTTCCACTGTCAGCCCACACATTTCTTGAGGTCTGATATCACCAAAGCCCTAAGCCACATCAAGGTTGGTACTCTGACCCAAGAGGTTTGTTCCGTTTTGGACAGCGATGCATTTAACAAGTCAACACCACAGTTCTAAGCTCAATGCACTTTCTTGTTCAGAAGAGGGTGTGCATTAAATTCTAAAATGTTTGGTCTAACCTGGTTCGTAAGTCATCCTGTTCCCTATACTACTATATATTTGCCAAATTTATTTCACGCCATGACGCCTGAGATAGGCACAGGCTCCCCGTGACCCGAGGAAGTTCGGATAAGCGGCAGAAGATGAATGAATGAATGAATGAATGAATTTCACGCCATAAATTATCTGCATTATCCCTATTTACAGAGAGACCTGAGACTTTCCAAAAGCCAGGATCCAAGTATCCTTCACATTTTCTCTAGCTTCAGTCTCAAATAGGTGTCTTAAAAATGGCTTTTTTTGCTAGTCATTACTTCAACAGAAAGAGTGGAAGATCTGCATGTTTTGGCAACTAGCTTGCCTTGTAATGTTGGTGGCCAGATGGCCCTTGTGGTTAAACCCAGGGCTCCGGCCCATGGTCATGTAGCAGGTTCACATCCTGCGGTGATCCCCAGACTAGATATCTGCTAGTCTGTCACAGATTGGTGGACACAAGACACAAGGGACTTCTTGTGTAAGGAGACTAACTGCTGGTGGACATCATGCTAAAGTGGGTTGGTTTCTCATATCACTGTCATGATTATTATTATAATCACTATTATTATTATCACTCAAAGAGGTATCAAGATAAGTCTTGATAAGATAAGATTTCATGTATGATTAGAGCCTCTGAATATCACTTCAGAAAATGTGTATATATTTTCCATTCTATAGGCAGTGATGGTCCTTTGAGAAAGTAGATTAAATTCACAATTTACACAATTCATCAGAAAAATAAGAACTGAGTGCGATGCAAATAAAAGCATTCCTGGATGTAATTAATTAATTAGTTCTTTCTTTATTCATAATTGCAAGCAAATTGGCCATGCTGTTTCTCTTCTATTGAGTCAGGTCAGTTCTGGACCTTTCTCTTTGGTGTCTGTACTCCTCTGGAGATACGTCTGGATGCCACCTTTTGTCTCATGCAAAGAGGCAGTGATGGACTTGCTGGAATGGCAGCATTTGATAGGCCGCATTTGCAGTGAAACTCGGTCATTGTCGATCTCTAATTGCTAACCGTGGGCCTTTTTTCCATCCTCCAGCTCTCCTTTGTGGCTGTTATTGGGAATTTTTCTAATGTGTTTTCAGGTTCCCCGGTCTCGGACGACCTCTGAGCTCCTTGGTGAGCATGCTTTTAAAATGAGATTAACTTTGGAGGAATACATTAGACTCTGTATTGCAAAGCTCACAGACTTGAGCTCTGGCTTATTATAGATTGCCCACTTCAGCCCCCCACACCCCTCACGCTGCCCCATACACACAAACACACACCCCTCGGCCTCACGGCTCTTATTGAAGGTGCCTCTTTGAGTCAGTAAGAATATTCTGTTTAGGAGTTGTTTGAGCTGATCCAAGCCTGATCTCATATTTGTGTAGCAGAAATTAATTTGACACCTCTTTGCATGCTAATCTGTCAAGACTGATTTCCACTGGACAAAGACAGAGAAAGAGAGTGTAAAGGCCAAGAGAGAAAGCCCATTCTGAATGTCTTATTTTTGTTGTTCAGCTCCCATCTTGCATTCCATCTTCAGTTTGTTCTACTTGTGGTGCTTACAATTTATTTGTATTATTTTTACCATTTTTCAGGAGTCTAAGTAATTCCGATTTCTAATTATTTCTGGAAAAAAATATAAATGTTTCTTATTTTTTTACACTGACATTTTAGCTTTTAAATCAGAACTGTGGTGTTCTTGCATTTATGTTTTATAACAATTAAAAGAGAAATTTTGACTCATTCAAAAGGAAATGCTGGCCACACATGCACACATACAGAGCCGTATCATGCGCTCCCTTAGGTGTGCTTAATTTAGTCTTTGGCACAAGTACGCTGGAGCAGCAGTCTGAGAGGTCGCTCCTGGCTCTCCTCGCACTGTTAGCTGCTGATGTTCTTATTAAAAGTTCATTTTGCTTGGCTGAAGGAGCACAGAGAGCCGTCTGGGCCTCTCGTGCACCCTTGTCGCCTCTTGATTTGTAAAGCAGCGGCGCTCGTCACGATCCAGCGCTCGGGGTTCTCTGGTGGTCCTGCCAAACAGCGCAAGCTCTCAATTATCCATGGCGCTTGGCCCCACCGCCTAACCGGCACACACCGCCTCGGGGTCAGGATCCTACTGCCTGCACCACACACCCACTCCCAGACATGGGAAAAATCGGTTTGTCTCTGTCTGACTGTCTTTCTTTGTCTCTAATTCTATATCTCTTAATAAATAACCAGGATGGGGATTCAGTTAAATAGCACCATATTGTTTTTTTCAGCATTATCCCTTGGCCCTTTTTCAGTACTTGAAGTCACTTGCAAGTTGTGAATCCAGCATACATTCCTTTTGTGCAGCTCGATTGATAGTTGGAAATCAGATCATGTGCCAAAAGCGACTCGTTTTTTTTTTTTTTTGATGTTACAGCCGCCCACGTCTTTGTTTTTGTTGCTTTTTCCTTGTGCTGGTGGCACATGATGGAAGTTTTTTGGCTGTTGGGCTTTTACAATATGTCCACTTTAATTAGTGTGAGTTTGAGCGAAGAAATTCCTAAGTCTACAAATTAGCATTTGGTTTCCTGCACCTTCTGCCTTGGCCACTTTTAAATCTGCATGTTTCATAAATACCTATTTGTCTGCAATGACGGCTAAACATAATGGTACTATGAAGTAAAATTCCAAGAATGTGATTAAGTATTCATTTGCTATTCAAATAAGTATTACCAAACGCTCAATTTACTGTAAGCAGTAACATTATTTTGTTCCAAAACAGAGCGTTTCCTTTATACATCTGGATCCATCACTTATGAGGAAAGTGGAAGTTTAGGAGCAGCGCATGGTGTAATTTTGGTCCTATCAAGACAGAAGTAGTTTCAATGTTATTTCTTCTCAGAGTAGCTCTATCAACTGTTGGTGTTCCTTTTTATCCAGTGGAGATAAAGATATCACTCGCTCTAATAGAGTTCTGCAAGCCTCCTGTTCACTGGGACTGTTTGGTCTGGGAATTTATCGGATTATAGGAGCGCAGTTTAAAGTCTCTGTCTGTGTAACACTGTCTCTTTGCATCAGAAAGCCCTGAATTACTGCCCTGTGTCTCAGCCTTCCAGGCTTTGGCCAAGGAAATTGAGGTTCTCCCTGGTTAAGCTCTTGTGTAAATTTATTTTCTGTAAATGACAGATCACACCCAGATTCCTGTCTGTGTGTGTTGTCTCTAGCCACCCTGTAATAAGACACATTTCCATCTGTTATACAGAGAATGTGTGGCTTTGGTAGCAGCTTCACACATGTTAATGGCAAATATTGTTGTGATTTAAATTTAGGTTTTTCTTCACCACTCTTTATTTATACATTATGTATATTCCACAATATTTGTTAGATGTGTAAAATTGATTCTAGCATTTATTAAAACCTTTTGACGATGTGTCTGGATAGCATTATGCTTTTGTACAGGTATCTGCAATAGTGGTGCTGCGTGCTTCACAACATTCTCCCAGTGTGGTGAGATGCATAATGATGCGGAACAACACGGCCAGTAATTTGAAAAGCGGCTTTAAATGTAACAATCCGGTTTGCCCTGTTTAACGGTGTTGGCTTTACCTTATTTTTTTATTTTTTTTTGCAACCACGGAGACCCTGAATTTAGCAAAAAGCAATAAAGGGTTAAATTCCCCATATATGCGATGGTTAATGTTTATCCCTGAGAGGGAAATAGTGTCTGAATCTATCTTAACTAAATATGCACTTCAAGCTACTGTTTAATAGATATTAACCCAGAACGGACCAGCATCTTCTCTTTTAAGCAGCATATCTATGGTGCTGTGCTATAGACCCAAGAACTAAACTTTTCTTTTCTTTTAATTATCTTAAATATTCCTCCAATCTTCCAGGATTTAGATTTTTTTTTTTTTCCAAGCCAGATCCGCATCGTTTCATTAGACACTTTGAATTTGCAGGTTTCCGCTGTATTGACTTTGTGTTTAATTCATTGCAGCATCTGGCAGAATAATTATCTGTTTGTTCAGCAATTAGAGTGAGATTGACACCTGAGTGTCACCTTGCTGTGTGGCCCGAGGAAGTGTGTGTGTGAGTGACACAGGGTCAAGTGGACGCTTGTTTACTTTAGTGGGGGTGTTATTTGATGGGAGCACTGGGCTAGAAACCTTGAGATGAGGGTCAAAGTGCAATTAAAGTCCAGTGGGTAGAGAACACAGGAACACTGAGCTGTCAGCTCTTCTTTCAACACACAGAGTGAATGAGAGAGCGAGAGCCGAGAGTGGAATTGCATAGAATCTTTCTTTCTTGGAGAAATTCAGTTCAAATGAGAGTATAATGTGAGACTAGTTTAGTTAATTAGTTAATCTACGTATTAAGGATGGCATTTTATTTTCCATTTTAGATTGATGTTGCAGTTACCAGAGGATATGGGGTTAATTGCTGTGGCAGCACGTCAGACTAAGGGCAAAGGTCAGACATTGGTACACTACACTGTTCCTCTTCAGGTCCTATGGATTTCTGTATAATTTGTTACTCCAAATTTGTTATTTTAATTTTCCTGCAATTTCTGAATTTTAGTTATTTTTAGACTTCTGGCATTTTTTCCAGTTATCTTTATGTAATTGTTAATGATTAAATATTAGCATTATCATTACTCAAAAGTGATGATTTTCTTTTCTTTTCTGTTCATTTCTTTCTTTTCTGTACTTCTCTGAACTGATTCACATAAATATTAGTTAAATATTGTAAACCGTGATTATTACGGTGCCCATCCTTCCCTTGTTTACAGTGGTGTTTATATTTATATACAGTAATAATATAAGGAATCACTAGAGTCTTAATATCTGGAACATACAATAACTTAATGCACATGTAACATGTCCACAGACAGCACTATATTATTGTTTTCAGTCTCACTTTGCTCATGTATTTTGACCTGTGTGTCTATTAAAGTGTGTGTAATGGGTTTCTTGACTGTATTGCAGGCCGAGGGGGGAACGTGTGGTTAAGCCCGCTGGGTTGCGCCATGTTCACGCTGCACTTGCAGGTAGAGGTGAGATCCCGACTTGGCCAGCGAATCCCCTTCCTGCAGCACCTGGCTGCTCTAGCTGTTGTTGAGTCTGTACGTACACTGCCTGGATATGAGGTACGCTATCACACACACACACACATGCACACACTGAAATATACGGCCCCACAGAAAGGTCTCCCGAGCAGGTGCTGCTGTCTAGATTACTAATCAGAAATGTCACAGTCAACTGCAGCAGAAGGCTTGAGGCCTTGCATTGGCCCCCACACACACGGACCTGTGTTTGTGTCAGTACTTGATTGGAAACACGCATGAGCATTGGATGTTTGGAACCTTTGCAGCACGTGTGCAAGTGTGTGCACTGCTGTAAGCTCTTATACATTAGGCTACAGAGGATTGTTTGTGTGTGCACCCATCATGCAGGAAATATTATGGGATGTGGTAAGAATAACATGCAGTACTTGAATTAACATATTACAGTAATTGAAATAAAACCAGAATATGTCTACAATACCTTGGTGATTAATCTGGGAAAGATGCATCCAGAACAATGGCTTAAAAAAATATCACCATCGTTTTCTAAACTTCTTAAATGACCCATTATGCTTTCTGCTTATGTATGCAATCCTTTTGTTTAGGACATTGACCTGAGGGTGAAGTGGCCCAATGATATTTACTATGGGAACCTGATGAAGCTCGGGGGAGTGCTGGTCACATCAAGTATGATGGGATCCACCTTTCACCTCCTCATCGGTAATATCTCCAAATAAGAAAGTAATCTTATTCTAAATTATTAGTGTATATATATATATAATATATATATATATATAATATCATTGCCAACAATGTGCATGCTAGCAAAACATTGTCAAACAAAATATTTAAAAATCATTTACCACAATTTTTTCTTTATTTTAATAAGATATTTCTGCCAGATTTTACACCTTTTTATTTTATTAATGTATCATGCAGCTGGATCCAATGTTCTGTACTCCAGTTGAAGTGACTGTGCTGGTGAAGTGACTGTCCAGTTTTTGACTGTGCTTTTGGTTTATAAACTTTAATTGTTTTGATTTATGCGTCCATCCTCATCCTGTAGGTATAACATCATCACTCTTCTGTACATTCTCTTCCCCCTTCTTTGTCTCTGTCTATCCCTGTCTGCTAGGTTGTGGGTTTAATGTGAGCAACAGTAACCCTACCATCTGCATTAATGACCTGGTGGTTCAGCATAACCGTGAGCGAGGGAGCAAGCTGAGTCCTCTAAGCCCAGCACAGCTCATCGGCCGCTCTGTCACTCTGCTAGAGCAGCTCATTTCTGACTTTCAGCTATATGGCCCTGAAGCAGTTCTACCCATTTACTACAAAAGATGGGTGCATGGGTGAGTTCACTATTTCTCCTGAACATTTCTATCTTATATAACAGTTTTAAAGGTGATAAATATTTATCGACGATGGCGGCCATATTCAGGGGAACAAAGGTACGGTTGTGGAGTGAGGACGGTCCTGAGGCTGAGGTGGTGGGACTGGATGATCACGGCTTTCTGCAGGTGAGATCTCAAGACCAGGGTCTGGTGTCTGTCCAACCTGATGGAAACTCCTTCGACATGATGAGAAACCTGGTCGTCACCAAGCACAACTAGACTCCACGTACACACACGGTGGTTTCAGGCTGTACCATACCTTATAAACACCAGGAAATAAATCTCCACATCACAAGAGTCACTTATAACTGAGTACTGGGAGCCTGTAAGCTGTAACTATTATGTTGTTTTGCTGCGTCATCTACATAAAAACCTGACATTAAATGGATTAGATTTATAAAGAAAGGTCCGAACAGACCTCGGATTAGGACTTTTGTGTCGAGTTTAATATAAATCGAGTTGTTATTGCTAGGCAAAGCTTAGGCTGCAAGACATTTAAGTTGCTTTGAAGAAAAGACTAACACTGATTGAACTAAATAAGATCTTAACATGCCTGATTAAGTTTTATAGGTTTATTCACGGATTCTGATTGTTTTGATGTGAGAGTCTTCAGTTTACTATAAAAAGTGCAGCGTTCTAAATATACATTTTGCAACTTTTTTCTCTTTGCATGCTACAACAAATGGTGATCAGATTGTGTATGTTTGCTTTAAAAAAAAACTAAATTGTTTAGTGGTTTCTTTTTTACGCATTTATATGCTAAACTACAGCACTTAACGAGACTATTTAATTACTTGACTTTTTTTGTGATTATATGTAACAGAACTTAAGTGTACTTAATATTTTGTGATCAACAGATTGTATACAGATGTGAATTTCCATAAGTCTCTGAGAAGTCCTTCCAGTGTTTTATAGTATCATTCATCCCAATAAAAAGAATGTATTGCCTGAATAGCTAAGTGTTAATCAATAGTATTTTTTTTCTAACGCTGCATTAAATCACAAATATTTGAAAAGTGAAGCAGTGCAGTGAATAAGCACTTCTTTATCTGGCGGTCTCTGTAACTTTCACTCTTTACGTCTCAAATGGACTCGGCTTGGCCCAGCAAGCCAAAAAAAGTGTGTGTTCAGCCTAGAAGCATGTGTTCGTGAGCAGCTACAGTGTGGCCACTGTGTCCCACTGCTCCCTCTTCCTCCTCCTGCTCTTCTTTCAGCCGGTATAGAAGTGATGAGGTGTGCTAGAGGCTGGTGGGCATGCAGGTGGACGGAGTGTGTGTGTTTTTGTGTACGCGTGAGGGGTTAGGTTTCCTGCGCTCGACTGGGTTCATCCTGGTCTGTTAAAGATCACCTCATCTGTCTTTCACACCTCCTGTGCCTGGACCCTCCCTCACTGTGATGAGGTGAAAACGTTCCCGAGTCCTGCTAAACTGTCCGAGATCCTTCACCTCATTACAGGCCCATTCAATTACTCCCACATTCTCAAATACTCACAAGCACACACAGACGGCACGCCGTCCAGGGAGAGCGCTCTAGTAACAACACACCGTATTCCTTCAATTGCTTCTGCGTCAAGAGAAAAATGGAATTTTCTAAATCTGTGCACTAAGTCAAAAGGAGAAGCCTGTTGGTAAAAGCTGTCTTTACAGAATGTATAACAGTTGTAAATTATCAGTGATCCTCTGAGAGAGCTTTTGTGTGTGCATGTGTGCAAAATAAAGAAGCAAATCTTTGAGCGTAAACAGGGTAGATATCATATTACCCCCATCTAATCCCCGTTTTATCCTTTCTGTTTTTTGAAAGGTCATTAAGCAAATAGCTCCACTCAGATCCATAAAAGCCACTTCCTCAATATCCTATTAAACAATTTCAGTGAGGAGGTCCTTGCAGGTCAAGCAGGATCTATCCTTTTTAATATTGGCTGCATGATTTCACATCTCAATCTAATTCCCCCAGAGACGCCTGCCAGGGCCTCTGGCTCACCTTCAAACACACATATTTTCTACAGGAAAATGCAGAAACTTCCATAAACAAATAAAGCAGCCTTCCTATACATAGCACCCTGTGTGCTCACACGTTGGCTATATAACGTGTATGGAGGTTTCATAAAAGCAGAAGTGAACAGGAAATGGACTGAGCTTCTAGTGAAGCTGATGGAGGGCTTTAATTTTATAGGTCTCTGTGCTTCAATAATAGAGGATCAAACTGATCGTGTGCAGGTAGCAGTGGTGGGTGCTGCCGATCTTGTGCAGCTCCGGTACCTAAAACGTGTGTGTCAATCACAGTATATGTTTTAAATCAGGGGTTCTTATAATATATATATTAGAATGGTGGATGATAATTTCTGCTGTGGTAACAAAGAGGGAAGAAAAAATATCTCAGACCCCAGGAGGTTCCTGGACCCCACTCTGAGAACAGCTGTGTTATAAAAGACCTGGAACTGTGATAAGTTGGATGGAGTGATACAACAGACAAAAATGAACAGACACCATCCTTCACATTTTGTATTTTTATTCAGATTCAAAGTATCTTTTCCATATCATTTCCATATCTGGGATGTAATTCATATTTCATTTATGTTTGTCACAAATAAGTCAAAGCAATGGCAGAAATGAACAAAGTGTTAATTCCTTGTGATCAAGCAGAATCGGTTTTCTGCACCCTGTTAACCACAACATAAAGCTATTTCACCTTAACGTTGTGGGTTATTGTTTTTTAAGCACCACAGAACTTGATTTTATTTCTTAATCAGTACATTTGTTGTTACTGTTCACATAGAATACCCATCATGCTGTGTAAACTTTAAAATTCACTATTCTTAAAGGTTGTTGGTGGGTGTTAACAGTCTGCGCATAAGGATTTGGATCATATTTCATTCGAATCAAACCTACTGTTAGATTAGTTTTCAGTTCACATTGAGCGATTTGCTCTTGCATATTTAGTTATATGTTTGTTCAGCAACTAGGACACCGTTCAAATAAACATCCCAGATAACATACCGGTTCTCAGCATTTTTTCATTTTCTCATTTATCCCCAGCTCTGTTGTCTCACCCTCACACTCTCTAATGCCTATGCGGTTTGCAAAAATAGAATATATTTATTACCTGATATAAGGTGTTGCTCCATGCAAAGTTTCACATTGGCTTGTATGAGTGCAGTATGTGTCCAAATCTGTGGTCACTTGCAACCTGCTGGCACAAGATTCTTAGTGTCCTTGGTACCTGTCCCCTGACATTTGACCCTGAGCATGTCACCTCTCGTTGCTGATGATGACAGAGGTGCCGATGTAGTGCTGAATTTGGCCATGGTTCTCGGGGGAAGAGCGGGAAGCCGGGCTCTGGGCCCTGTACAAATAGGGATTGAGTTCCTCCGTACGGTAGCTGTAGCTGTCCGCCAGGTGTCCGAGTGAATACGGCACAGCTGGGAAGGAGCTGTGCTTAGCCAGAACGTGGTGAAGGTTCAAAGAGACATATGAAGATTGTCCCTTCAGTACTGTCCTCTCCTCAGCCCTGGAGGCATCGCAGTGCCCACGAGCTGAATGCTGCTGCGTCTGGGGGTTGTACGTTGTCTCAGTCATGTGCAATCTCCTTTTCTGTTCCAACATCATCTGCATGGGAATGTTCTGGCTAAGGTTCTGGAGTCCATGGCAGACACGTGGCTGATCATAGGTGCTCTTATTCAACAGCCGGCATGGCAGTGCCATCTCGGCCCTCTCTGCCGGGTCTTTACTGAGTTTCCTGTACTCAGCACTTCCTTGTGTAGGATTGTGAAGCTGGTTCTGTGGCCTGCTATGGCTGATGGAGAGATGTTCGTATGGCTCCTCTTTGAAGCGGCTGCTAAGTCTGGAGGAAGACGAGCAGCTGCTAAAGTTTTCATGGAGGGAATCACTGCAAAACCTCCTGCCACAATCTGCAAGGTAAAAGGAGGCAGTTAGAGAGGCACAAGTACAAATCCACAAACTATACAATACACTGTAGTTCACATGTAGTACAAATGACTACCATTTCAGTGTAACTGTTGCTTCTAAATAAAAATCAGCTGTGGTCCTGTGGTGATCTCTTTTACTTGTTGAAAGGACTAATAGTGGCTGATACCACATGGCCTGTTTGGTGAATATGGCTCAGGTTTGATGCATCAAACTGGCCCAGCGGTAAGGTTTTACAATGATGCCAATAGTATAGATGGTGTTTGTACCTTTACAAAAATGTTTAAATACTTTACCTCAATTTGACTTATTTGAACATTGTCCTTCCCTTGTTCTTACCTGCATAACTGTTGTTATATGATGAGGTATTGGGGCTGCCGTTGTGTAAAGAAGGTTTGAGTGTGTGTGGATTTAAAGGGGGTTTGGGGGAGCCTGTGTTGCCCCAGTGTCCGTCTCTTTGGACTGCCGCCACTGAGAGGAGCCGACACTCAACCTGCTCGGGGGAACCCGTCACTGGCTGCAGCTTACTGCAGTCCTCACGGAGGCGTGTGTGAGCTTGTGCGCATGAGTACGTCAGCGGCACACTATAGGGCAGCATCTCACCCTGTTCGGGGTTGGACAGTGAGACCGGACTCTTTTCCTGGCTGGCCGAGAGGCTGCATGGAGGACTCGACTTCCAGCTACCTCCTGGAGGAGATTCCAACTTATCAGAGGACATGGAGAACTGGAGCAGAGAAATGCACAAAGCAGTCAAACATATACATTTTTAAACAGGTCTCTCGCAAGTAGAGTGTTTTAAGTTTACACAGTACCTCCAGAATTATCGAAAATTATATTTTGATCAAAAGGACATTCTATAATATGGACCAAACCCGGTTTACAAAATAACTTTTTAAAACCTTTACATTTAATACTCACTCTGTGACTTGTGACAAATGAGCTCAGGAAAAACTTCCTTAATGAAAATAACAGCTATGAAAGTGCCATTTAACAAGCAATTTTGGTTGCTTGCCCCATAAGATCAGAGTGTTGGCATATATCCAACTTGTAATACCTTTTCATGACCCTAATGGGGCTTCATTTTTATTTTTGACCTACACATTGGTTTTTCAATGGTAATGGATTCCAAAGGGAGTTTTTTTATTTGAGCAGCCTTATTTTTATACCCCAGTGAAATGGATCATATAAATAATAGAAATATATAAATTATAGAATAAATATTAATATATTGTGAATGACAAGATTTTGTTACATATGCGTTTGAGTTCAAAATAGCATTATTTATTTTATATTATAAGTTAATAATAATTTGATTTGTTTAATTGTTCTTTGTAAAATTTATTTTATTCAGTCATATGTACATTTGGGCATCTAATTCTGGAAGGCACTGTCTATGTGATTGTGTCTTTGTGTACATATTTGAATTGGTATTTGCGTATTTGTTTTGTACCTGAGGGTATGGGGAAGTTTTGGGTTTGGTTTTGACTCTGGCTGTTTTGGCTTTGAACTGTTTGCGCAAGTCCTGTGGGGGAGAGTTGGAGCTTTTATAGGACAAGGTTGGTCTGGCCCTGAGCTGCTCCTGAGACAACTGCAAGTCCTTATACTCAATATCTCTGCAGAATAAACACACACACACACACACACACACACACACACACACACAAAGGGGTTAGTAAAGGAATAAATTCCAGCATGGCAACAAATGGAATGCATTATGTGGCTATGGTGCCACATACTATAAAGTATGTAATCTGAAACATTTTACAGCTAGTGATTCCATTCCGTGTAGAAAGTCTAAAAATTGTAGCTTATAATTTTATGACTATAATTCACCAATACAAATATTAAGCATATTAGATAGGAAATGAGAGAAAAGCTGTCAGTGTCACTGCCATATTTCAAAACTAGTTTATTTCAAGTGACCAGTCAAATAATAAAAAAGCCATTTTAACAATGAGGATAGTGATCGCCATAAAAATAAATAAATCTTACATCTCCTAATGAGATCCAGAAACATCCCAATCATCTTCACACACACAATGTCTTTTCAGTGTAGTATGGCAATGGATATACAGAAATAGAAAAGATCTTAAGGGTGACATGAGGGACTCACGTGAGAACGTAGTTGACACTAACGATGCAGTGCGGCCGAGAAGATCGGCTGTTGTGCACAATGGTGGCGTAGCTTTGGACCCAGACCCAGCCACCATGCTTGGACAACATGCGGTAATACTTTGTGGTGACCTGCCCTTTCACCAGTACTGCAAAGAGGAAGGAGAGAGTTCACGATACACTGCTGTCCTCTTCCTGAGCACAACCTCTGCTACTCCGGTTTCTCCAACCCCAGCGTTCTCATGGCCCTGTTTACTTAATATCCTTGTCTCCAAGGTGACGGCATGAATCCATGGAGAAATGCATATGTCTAATTGAATACATACATTCATACCCATACTTCACAGAACGTCAGAGCCCGTGTTGATGCCGGTCATTTAAAGTGTTCTATGGTTCATTTCAATCCCGTTAAGTGTTTAATGCTTTAGGGTTTATGAATATATGCATAAAACTGCACTAAATGTCGAGAATCATATTATAAGCAAACATCGTTTTTTTTTCTTTACACATCAGTCAACTCTATTGTATTCAGTGTGTTTAGTGTAGCCTGGTTTATTTGATCTCGTACAGGGACTCACGTAAGTGGTGTGCGTATCTCAGGTGGAACACGTCACAGCCATGGACATGTTGATACAGGGTTTTCTCTATCAGGTCCTGTGGCTCATAACCGGTCAACTCAGCCACTCTGGTGCAGAGACAGTGAGCAATAATGTCAAGTTGAAGTAATAAAGTAAATTGTGCACATTTTGGAATTAGGTTAGATTTAAGCTTAAACTTGTCAAAAGAATTTGGACTTTTCCTTACAGAATTTGCATTTTTTTTTTTCACTCCAGATTTGGAAGTGAAAATAAACTCACCAGGGATTTGTATGACGCTTCTGATTTGGAAAATGTTTGCGATCACAGACCATTCGGTTCAAAAAAATCAGCTCCAGAAACGAATATGAAAAACATCTGATTTGGGCAGTACAATTTGCTGGGTAAATGTAGCCGTTGTTTGAATATGCAAACCTGCCTTCGCGTTCAGCAACACCTTGAGAGCCGTGAACTTTTCAGGAGGCTTTGCTACATTGATTGAACGATGTCAAGGGAGGGGTCAGGATTTGATCAGACTCTACATGTTAAGAAGATGATGATGATGATGATGAACAAAAGTGTCATAGACCTCACCTGCTGTCGAGGAAGATGAGCTTGAGGTCTAAGCTGGCACGGAACATGAACATGTTGCTATGGAGTTTGATCTCGGTGATGCCGCTGGGAGGCAGAGAGTGACCCACAGCCACCAGACCCACGATCTGATAGCAGGAATCGTAGAGACACACCTCCATCACGTACTGGCGGATCTTTAGATAACCGCTGCAGTGAATCACCTGCACACACATACAGAAACAGCCCAGGCTTTATACTGCATACCACAGACTGCTAAAAAATATAAAAAAATATTCTATTCTATTCTACTCTACATAACTTTGCTTATTTTAATGTTTTATTTCCAGAAAGAAGCTAAATTATCTGGCAACCTAATGAGACCATTTAATGTTCGAGGTTTGTAAATCTTTGTAATATAATAAGCTCATAATAAGTAATATTAGCTAACATTTCCTTTATTCAATCCGGTTCTACATTTATTAAGATATTTTTTGTAGTGAACTTTCACCTCATTCCATAATTTATATGTTTTTTTTTTCAGAATAAAAAACCTTTACTCAAACTATAGGTTGAAAGTGAATGATTAATAAGTAACTATTAATAATTTTGTGCGTTATTTGCATTTGCATGTAAATTTCTATGCTTTCAACTTATTTGCCAGATAATTGCAGAAAAGAAGTAGATATAAATGAAATATAAGATTTTATATCTTGATATATATATTAATTGTTAACCACATGTTTTGTTTCATGTTGAAAAGTTATTAAAGTTAATGTATTAATTAAGGAAAAAAAGAAATGAGATCAAATTCTGTTTGTGTCCATGACACTTAATCCGAATCACCACAGCTAATTTAACGCTCAGATTCTTCATTCAAATGAAGTCAAATTTATTCTGTAAAGACTAAATTGTTGGGTTTTTTCTTCACAGATGTTACTGTGCACGTTGGTCAAACTGTTTAGAAACTGAATGTACAAAGTCTTGCAGAATAATCCATCATTATCCAGATGAAATATAATGCATGCAATGTATTCTCGATATTTATTTTAAGTAGAAGAATGTGTGTGCTGCTGCATGCTTTTACATCTCACGTACACACACACACTCACACACACACACACACAGATCCTCTCCTCTTCAGGCTCACCTCTCCTGGTCTGGAGAGCAGATCTTCCAGTTCAGGATGTGCTGATGGATGAGGAACGATGTGTGCATGTGTGTGGTTTGTGTGTTATGTGATCATGTTCTAGCTGTGCTTATTTTGGTCAGATGAGCCTTGCCGAGGGTCTCGGCGCTCTTTCACAGGACACACACATTCTCTCGCTAACAAAGACCTGTTAGCCTCATTTATCTGGATCTGCAGCTCTGCCTCTGAATCCAGCACATGTTTCATTCTCTCTTTAACATGCCAGGCTTGTTTACTGCCAATGTAAATTTCAAACAAATCTCCAAAAGCAAACGGTGGGATGATTTATGAGTGTAAAGGACGGGGGGCAGAGAGGATTTCCCCAGCGCTGCTGGGGACCGAGAGAACAGAAACCAGCTGAGGAGAGAGCTATTTGAGCCGTTAGAGATACATGATCTTTTCTGCTCCAGATTCTTTTGATAATCAGTTAATTGTCACTGCTTTTAATTAATGCAGTCTGTCGGTTTTTCAGTGTCTTCTTTACTATCATACTTCAGGACAAGACCACTCCTAATCTGTCTTTATATCACACAAAGCATGTACCTTCATACATTGTAGAAAGAGTGAAAAATGAATGAAGAGCTTTTTATGAGTCTTATTAGACTGGAGTGAACTGAGAAGGGAATTTAAAAATAGAGCTATAGCAACTGTAGAGCAATTTTGCAAGAAAAACAGCAGAACAAAAGGCTAACATAGTATGTTTAAAAGATAATCCCTATAGAAAGCTCTCTGTGTTTACATACACATTGGTATTAATCACGTTGTCAACTGAAAATATGCTCGAGAAATCTTTTAGTCTTTCAACAAAGTTAATCATGTTGCTTATATATATTCTCAGGCCTATAACCTCTTCATTCAGCAAATAAAGCTCTGAAATCATTTACAGTGTACACAAGCTGCTGTGCTGAGAGGTATGTTTCTCGCCATGATGTTTAGAGTGAGTGAGAGATTACCTTGTAACCACCGCAAGTCAGCCCTGCGTTCCGCTTAGCTAATACACACTTCATCCTGAGGAAGAAGGATCGCTCCATCTCGTACTCTGAGACACACGCAAAAATGACAGATATGTGTGTGTTCATATTCAGAGTGTTAAGTGTCTGACTTGCATGGAGAGATTTGTGTGTGTGTGTCAGTAGGCATACCAACCTGGTAGAAAGTGCGGGTGAATTGGCTGGTGAGCGCTCAGCACTGCAGTCATCTCGTCGTGGTCAGAAGGGTGGATGTATTCGAATATGCTGTTACCTGTCAACTCAACCTGTGAGAAAAGAAACCGAGACGAGCTAAAGAATGCAGAGAATACAGCTTTCACTTGGCAGTATTGTTGTGTTGGATGTGTTTCAGATAATTACACATTTATTAATCAGATTAATACAATTAAAAAAAAAAGAGGTAGAACCTTTTATACAAATGTAACCATTTTACAGATGAGGATTAGTTGTAATCTCTGACGCTTAAGAAGATTACCTCAGCTCATGGAAATGTCTGTTTAGCGTGTGTGTGTGTGTGTGTGTGTGTGTATGGTGTGGTGTGGTGCTGGCAGTGGTGGTGGGGCTAAAGCTAAGCTCCCAGTCCCCTGAAATTGATCTACATCTCATTCAAAGAGATTCAGGCTGATTCAGTTGCTCTCTAAAAGAACACTGACACCAGCCAAAGCAAAGGGTTAACGTCTGCGTAAAAAAAGGAGATGATTTGCATGTGAAAACAAAAGCCGAGTGCAGGCTGGACTTTGATCTATTTTGCTGCGCAAATTAGCAGGGCAGGCCGGAGACGGCGAGGGCCACCGCTCGCCACTTCAGCTACAAATTGCTTTCTAAGCAGCTGTGGCTCAGGATCTAAGCTGAGCTTTGTGGGAGCTGCAGCTTAGTGATACATCCACATACACAGCACAGATGCGAAAGCACGCAAAGTACGCTGGTCTAAACACGCAAACTTTGTAAGATTAAGACAGCACTGATTGATTGAGGTGTGGTTTTGTGGTTAAGAGACTCGCATACGACTACGATACGATTCCTGACATTTCTACATATCCGTCAAAATCATCTCCTAGAACTTCCCATAAGGTTTTCTTAATTTATTTTATTTTTTAATTTTTACTTTTTTCTTTTAGCTATTTTACTTTTTCTTATACTATCTAATATTTTCTTTTAAATAATAATGACACAACAGCATACCGCATATGGGCAAATAGTGAAATAAATCTAAATTCTATTATATTTTAAATATTAACCTTATTAAGATTATTTTTTGCATTATATTTTACTCACTGCTCCTTAATTACTTCTTTTAAGGAAAGGATTGAATTTTAAGTAAAAAAATGTATTAAGATATACATTTGAATTGAGGACTAAATTTGTACATTGACAATAATGACAAGTTTTACATTTGAAAAGTGCAAAGGTACAAATATCTACATTGTGCTTTCATCCAAATGAAGATAATCCCTTATTCATCCCACAGTGGGGAAATTTGCAACAATATTTATTGAATAAAATGTTTCCAAGCTTTTGACTGGTAGTGTACACACATGAGCATGAATATTCACAAAATATTTGTGTTTGTATTTGTATGTCGCTGGTATATGCAGGTGTTTCTACATAAACAGCAGCTTGGTGATTTGCATAGTTTGTGTGTGTGTGTGTGTGTGTGTGTGTGTGTGTGTGTGTGTGTGTGTGTGTGTGTGTGTGTGTGTGTGTGTGTGTGAGCGGTCTATATCTATAGGCTCATTTGAGTAAAGTAAAAACTGCCTTGTATTTTAAAATACCTACAAAGACCCAAACAATGTGTGTAGATGTGTTAAGTACTGAGTACCAACCCACTCTAACATGTCAAACACAAACAACACGTGTTCTTCATACCGCAGCTTTAATTTCTCATTATTGCACTTCATTTCTTCTAAATATCCAGATCAAAACTTAGTTTCAGTGTGTTGATTTAAAAAAATTTTTTTTATCAAATTAAAAACACATAAAAGTTGTTTTAAGAAGCAAAGCCTCAACATTATGAGCTACTTTTGCCTGTACTTGATATTTTTAATTTAAAAGATCAATATAACACATAGTACATCTCTCTCTCTCTCTCTCTCTCTCTCTCTCTCTCTCTCTCTCTCTCATACACACACATTTTCCTAGCATTGCTGAATAAACAAATAAATACATAAATATAGGATTTTGCTGACTCTTAAAGGAATGGAACATTCTGTGTCCATCACATAAATCAGTTTCTGGCCATAAAGGGTTTGATTAAACAAAAAAGATGAATGATATTCTGACACCAGGTATTTCTCAGGGGTAGAAACAATTAAAAACACACTTTGCAGAGTCATATCTAATTGCTTTGTGTACTACCGAAATATAAATTCACTGTTCATGGTTCAACTCCAGAAAACCTGTTTTTATGTAGTCCGTCTCAAGTCCTTATAGATAATTCCCTAAAAAAAGAATGTGACAGTTTTTGGAGAATGAAAGCGAGAAAATTTTACTCTTCTTAATTCTCTTCTGGAAACAATCATTAGTTAGCTGATCAATCTATTGCTTTTTTAATTGAAACCCTATTCATTAAATGGAAGATGCTCACAGCAAAGTGGACACTATTACACGTGTAAGCAAATCAAAATGGCTATGCAAAGTTCATTGTATCATTGGGTGAAAGGTCTTTTGCCATTTAGATGAGCTATACATCCAGAATATTCTATGTTGGTAAAAAGACTCCCTTTTTATTTTGGTGGAAGGAAAGAGGGCGAGTCTTATTTCTTAAAGAAATGACCTTCAGTTAAGATGCTTTGCCTACATTTCTTTAAATTGGTGCATTGCTTTATGAATTAGTTTTAGTTTACAGTGTGAACACAGAAATGGAAATTCCTGTTTAAAACATACTGAGTATTTGTTTAATTATTTAAAGCATTTACATTTTATTGTGAAATGCAATCTAATGTAAACAACAACCTTTAATGTCTCGTATTTTCATTTTTACTCTGATGATATGACACCAAATTGGAGAAAAGCCTTGTTATTGTGTTCATGCTTGTGTGTGTCTTCATGCAGCACAAACACAATGAGTATCACTGCTTCCAGTAATACAAGCTCCTGTATCTCTCTCAGCACAGGAGCTCTTAAGCAATTCTCACAATCTCTCCAACTCCCGCTTCATCTGCTCAAACAACAAAAAACTTCACAGCCAAACAGACCATCACACATTTAACTGAATGGATTAATGATCTCTTCAAATAGCACATCTTCCAACTTAAAGCTCAAAGCGTTAAGGTGTCCACATTTGCTGCATCCGTGTTTCCTTTTTATCGGTTAGCAGACTAAAGCTTACTCAACCAGATATGCAACAGCTGAGAATAGTGATATTTGCATGACCCAAACCTCAGTGTTTTCAGTGTGCTGAGCAAACACATGCCATGCTTTCACATCCCGCAACCTGGTATTGAACAAAACCAGGCTTAAAGAATCCCACCAGGACACACAGCTCACCACACACACCATCAGATAAAATTCTCCAGGTTGGATATTTACATACCATTGTTTCATTTATCACCACAGAGTGACAAATAAAAAGGTTTTAAAAAGCATATCAGCATGACCCAGTTGTGAACGTGATCTCAGTTAAGTTATGAAGTTTATTTTAATAGCCTTAACACACGGGGTAAGCACAGACTCACCTGTGATAAGCCGAGGTGAACTGAGGCCGTCTCAGAGATATACATGATTTTACCATCAGAGGCGACAACAAACACAAAGCCATCCAGAGTCTAAATAAAATACAATCAAGAGTCAAAAGTCAAAATCAACTATGTTCATTCATAATAACATTACATCTCAGTTATCTGAATGGAAACAGTATAACATAGAAATGACACTTCTGAAACATTTATATGTTTCAGAACATATATTTATAAACATATAACAATTATATGTTTCAGAAGTGGTGTTTCATTTAAATTGTTAAAGTATTAAGACTTACACATTATTTTTCGTTATAGTTTGTTTTATGGCTATAGATTTTGACTCTATTGACTCACTTTATTGGAAAATTAAAAAAGAAATACAACACTACGATTGGCTACCTGTTGAAGTAGCGTAGATACAATATACAAACAATATAGATAATTATAGAAAATTTCAAACAACAATAATAAACGAACAACAACAACAACAACAACAACAACAACAACAACAATAATTAATAATAATAATAATAATAATCATTCACATGCGGGAGTGTGACCCGCTCGATGTGTGTGTTGAGAGGTGAGCCTGAAGAGGAGAGGATCAGTGGGGAAAAACTGTGTGTGTGTGCGTGTGTGTGCGCGTGAGTGTGTGTGTGCGCGCGCGCGCGCGCTGACCTGCAGCAGGTGCGCTCCGAGCTCTTTGGCCACAGAGTCCAGCGGACTGCAGCGTGCCGCCTCGCCCCATGCATCCCCCACACCTTTTACACACACACACACACACACACACACACACACACACACACACACACACACACACACACACACACACACACACACAGTAAGTACACATATATAATCAGATAATCAGCACAAACAATACTTCAAAACGTTATATCAGTGGAAGGTTCTACATATAAAACATATAAAACTGCCTTTCATTCAGCACACAGACACTAGTATCATTCTCCTTTTTATTATTGCTTTTGTTGCTGTAATCTGAATTCAACTTCTATCTTTGCAAGTAAAATATATACGTGTAAACATTTATTCCAAACATCGGGCGTTTTCCGCGATTTGGGAATTATTTAAAGCATCAAATCTAAATTCCACAAAGCATAGATATAGATATAATATATTTTAAATGGAAAATGCATTTTAATGCACAACATTCATGCAACATGTTCAGTTATTGACAGATGAATAAATCAGTGCAAGGGGCACGTATACGAGGATTCCCCAAAATGTACTCGATGCTGAAATACTATAGAAATCTGCATTGAGGTTGATTAATACAAATTCTTTACAGAGAAATAATGTATAATAATATCATTTATATTGAGGTTGTTAATATAGATGTTGGTTTGACTTTAAACATGACAATGTTTGCCCTTTTTCAAGCGGGTCTTATTTATGTGACCGCTTTCTTGGAAAAACACAACTGTATTAAGGCCAAGTGCAAAAAAAAAGCCACTAATTTGACTACAGGATTAAATTCTATTGCTTGATTAAGTGAGGTTTAATTAACACTGTCGTTGTGATTGTGGCAAATCGTTAACATTGCTGAGCAATTTATGCGTTAAAAGGAGAAACTGGAAAACTTGCCATAACTGAATAAATGTTTGAAATCTTTGAATTAAATTAAATGAAATGAAAATGTCGACGGCTGATGGGCTTCTGACTCAGATTAACGCGATATTTTCCCAGATTTTTTTTTTAAGAATAAACATCTAAAGTGTTTTAAACAACTGTAAGATATGTGTAGGCTGTCATTAAGCACACGGCAAAAATTACAAATGTAAATAAATAAATAAATAAATAAATAAATAAATAAATAAAATTAACTTAAATAAAATCTTAGACGAATTATTTGCAGAATAATTCTATTTCAACAAAAGATTCAATTTACCTTTGCTTTCGAGTTTATTTTACATTTTCAATTTAAATTTCCCTTCTTACCATTGCATCTTCTATTAAACAAATTGGGTGATTTTATTCCTCGTTTGTTTGTTATGTTTGACAATTTATTTATTTATTTATTTATTTATTTATTTAATTTTTCTTCTTTCTTTATTAAGGTTTTCTTTTCGGGTTAATTTGTTAAAAAACATTTGAGCAAATTAAAAGAAATTGAACATATTCATTCATCCAAAGTTCATATAACCTAAATATGTTTTGATGCATTAATAATAAAGTCAATAATAAACACAAAACTAGACATTGATGACCAATCTTACACGTGGATTTAATGTGCACCCATAATGCCACTTCATTAGAAATGACAAAAAAAATACAACAATCTTTGTATTTTTCTTCTTCAAATGAATGAAAATTGCTTTCTAAAATATTTATTATAAACGTCTCTTCTGAATGATCAGACAACAGGCTTTAACCAGGTTTATATCTCAATAGAAACTTACTCTGGAAACGTTTCTGCATTTTAATCAATGTAAAACAGGCAGGTGTTTAGACAGAAGGGGTCTAACTTGGGCCAGTGTTCTAAGATTGTACAGAGGCCGAGATTTCCAGTCCCATGGAGTGTGTGGATCAGGACGCTATATTTTATAATGTCAATATAATATGACTTTAAAATGTAGAGACAGGAATATAATTCTTAATTAAATAAGGATGAAGGCTAATTAATGCAGAAATGGGGCTTAAATGGAACAGTATGTTTAAAAAGAATTTTAAAAAAAGATGAAAAATTAAATTAATAAAAGTTCTTCAACCACAAAGTCTCAAAATAAAAGTCTATATAAAAAGTGACTAATGTGGATTTGCAGCAGTAATATTTCTTACCTGTTGTGTACAATCTTATAACACGCTTCAGTGATAAAACGCTTTCTCTGTGTGTCTGCTGTAAATCTTACCGTCGGGAAACACGGCCCTCATCTTCAGGTAGCTGGAGGTCAGTCTGATGATGGAGGCCTTGTCCAATTGTGAGGTGATGGCCGAGGGCAAAGGCAGGAGCTTGGCAAGTTCGTAAAACTCTCCATTTTCTTTCTCTCGTCTCGTTTTCGCCGCATTCTTAGACTTTTCCTTCATTTCTGACACGTCGCAACACCGCTTCGCATAATAAAAGCCCACCTCAAACTTTTTACGTGTGGCTTCTGCGCTCCGGTGAAACGCTGTTTACGTCGTGCGCTACTGCTGAGTCACGCAAGTAGCTGTGAAAGGTGCAGATTTCTCAGATTTCTCCTCTTCAGCGACTCATCACATCCACAGTACGTGTGTTCCGTTCGACTGTCCTTTTTTGTTTAGTAATTAAACACTGCACTGTAGATTATTTTAAGTTACCAAACGGGGTCATTAGAGAATAGTTTAAAAAGACTAACCAGAACAAATAAAGTGTGCGTCTTTACATATCCCGAACTCCATTATGCTCTTGTTTAATCCTCTCTCAATAACACACTGCATGCATGTACGCACTGACTATGTAATTCTGCAAAAAGAATGGATCAGAGAAATTACACGCTATTTATATTACACATGGAGCCTATAAGGCCTCGATCAAAAAATACAATAAGCCTATATGCATATTGAGAATTGACCACATTTCATACCATATATTCATTCTGCTGTATCATCTTTTCCGGTTCCACTTGGTAAACCTGGCCATGGTGGACAGAACTTCTCCTGTGGTGCATTTAGTCTGTCTTTTGGCAATCGCACAGTTCTAAAAATGGCAAATCCATTCAAAATGAAGGTGTGTTTTTTAAGAAAGCTGTATGAAGAAATTCTTGCCATCCGATGTGAGACTGCACGAATCATCCATGCGTCATGCGTAAATCCAGGTCCTCCTTTAAAAATCGTCTAGTGGATTTCTTTTAACAACTCGGTGAATAGTTGCTCGGTTGTCAGAATGTGCATTCCTCATTCCCTCTGCAATTTCTCCAAGACTGCCTGCATTGTACTGAGGTGATAATCCTAGACGATTGAGTGATGATATTCGGAGTGTGACCCGCTAATAGACCTCTCGGTGTTTGTGTGTGTGTGTGTGTGTGTGTGTGTGTGTGTGAGAGAGAGAGAGAGAGAGAGAGAGAGAGAGAGGAAGGGGATTAAGAGGCAGAATCTCCAGTGACGTCACACGTTCCCGTTAATGAGCCCAAGGAAAAAGCTCCAAACGGCGCAACGAGAAGTTGACTCTCTTTATCCCGCATAGATTCTTCAGCTAATCTACAAATCATCGTATTATGAGGAGTTTGGCGTTTATGTAGGCTGTTTATGCACAAATACAAGATGCATTTTCGTTCATTTTGACGCCAAATGGTGTCTAGGAGAATGAGTGTAAAGAGATCAGAAAGTAAACACATCTAGATTATGCGTACCGATCATACGACTATAAAAACAAAACAAAACAAAACAACAACAAAACAACAACAACAACAAAAAAAAACGCGCACAATTTCCTGTGCTAAGTAGCACTAAAATCAAACACGCTGATCATGTTTATGCGCCTTTGCAAATGCTGCGAAACGATAGCGCACAACAACCCCGTTTCTTCTGCGGCAAAATACCCAGAGAAATTGACCAGCTTTAGTGTTGATTGAGCACTTGTAAATTTACTCTATAAACTCGATAGCCATAGAAACCCGTGCTTTCACCTGTGTATTATCTTGTGCCAATTGATTTCTGAAACATCTTACTATGATAATGATTAAAAAAGAAATGCAATTCTGTGCTTTCTAAAAAATTATTATAACAGTAAAAAAATGAATGGAGAACATTGTGTAGTCAAATTGTTTTTTTTCTATGAGGTTACTATTAAAATTAGATCATTTGAAATCCAGAAATGCTTGGCCTGATGAGTAAAGTATATAGCATGCTGAATACCAAACATTTAGAATTTAAATTATAATACTAAAAAAAAAAAAATACAATACTATTCTTCTGACATGATTTATTATTTACTAAAAACAGAATGTAGTGTGAGATATGTAATCAGTAAATGTATTTGATTAGAATGCTCTCTCTCTCTCTCTCTCTCTCTCTCTCTCTCTCTCTCTCTCTCTCTCTCTCTCTCTCTCTCTGCAAACCTTCAAAGTGACAGAAACAAATATATAGTAGATAAAATTAAAAGAGTGTAGAGGAAAGACAAAGGGTACTGCATGACACCATTTAACAATAACATAATACCATGCATGAATATATCTACGTGTCTATGGCAGTTTTAGTCCAATTTTGCTCCAAAATACCTTCATTATTTTGAAATCAGAAGGGCAACCTGGTTCTTTGGGTGATTGAGGATGTCAGTGGAGGATTGATCAGACTGTCAGCAAGAGCAGTCTGTCAACAACGACATAGAGAGGGATATTACAGTAGGGCTGCAGAGCAAAAACCCTTCATTATAAAGACAAACGCACTTCTGGGAGTTCAGTGGAGTGGAAAAAAACAAAACAAAAAAATTACCAACTCTACAAGCCCTGTTTACAGACATGGAAAAGGGCAATATGGTCAGACGAGTCATCTTTCACCATGTTTTTAGCAGGTGGTAAGCAGAACAGTAAATTTAATGCAAATCAGTGCTAGAAAAAACCTGACTTTATCACATGTATTCTATCATGAAACATTTCTATCCTGATGGGAGTGGCGCTGAAATTCAGGGGACAATTTCCCCATCCACATGTTACAAAGTCTTTAATAAATAATCCGATGAGTAAGTACTGGTGTCCACACTCACAAGATCTCAAGCCAACGGAAAACCTGAGGGAGATTATGAACAAAATAATTAGACAGGGACACCAGAGTCTTAGTTGTATTAGTTCCACAGACTTTGTGAGGTGCCAAGGTGTACTGAAGCTGGTGACTCATAGTGGCCTAAAACCTTATTAAGACATTTTGTCATTTTTCCTTCAGCAATCCTTTAATGTATTTAAAATGGTTTACTGGAGTTCAAAGATTTTCCTTGTTTTATTTGCTGTAATATTTCTATACTTACATATTTTTCTTCTGTACATGAAATATGTTAGAAGAAACAGAAAAATATATAATAACATGCTTACAACAAGGAAAAATGGATCATATGTATGCATTAAATACTAGAAACGAGCAGAATAGAATTGTATAAAATATATGCATAACCATAACCATATAACCGAAGTAAATTTGCATAAAAAAATAAATAAAGTCACGGTGTCAAACATTCATCATCAAAGGCCTTCATCAGTACCAGAGCAAATCTTCAGTAGTTCATCATAACCACAGTCATAGAAGGTTTTTGTTGTTCTTATTATTATTTAAATTCTTAAATATTCTTCTCTGATTTAAAGACCGACTGTGGTTATCTATCCCGATGTAGTCTTACAACAACAGTATAACAATTGCTGAGTTCCTTATCAGAGAATGATGTAGAAATCAACATTTGCACGCTTGAGAAAGACTGTGAGCAAATGAAGAGGAAATGAGAGAATGAGACGTCCCAGAAGCAGTGAGAGGTTTAACCTCTTATTAAGCCTAATGAGTTGAAATCAGTGACTCATTAAGGTCTTCCACTTGCAGCGGTAAAGCTTTGTTTTTAGGTCACTGAACTCCGTTCTCCTCCAAAATCTAGAGATACGTTTAACCAGTTAAACAGCAGGTTCAAAAAGCTGATGGCCTGTTTAAGTTAATTTGTTCATCTAGTCAGAATGAATTAAAATCTATTAAAATTAAATCTACTGTTCAGAATTTTTTTAAATCACAGCTAGAAAAAAACAAAAACAAAAATCAACGTATTTCTTAAATGTACACACACACACAAACACACGCACGCACGCACACACACACACACACACACACACACACACACACACACACACACACACACACACACATATATATATATATATATTATATTATAAAATGCCTTTGATTCATTCACTTCATCTTCAGTAACTGCTTTACTCTGTACCTGTTTTATACTCTGGGACACCAATCCATCAGAGTGATAAAGAAAGGAAAAGAACCAGAGGACTACCATGCAGGGGGGAACATGGGGAGTATATTATCTACAATAATATAATATAGATTCATATATAAAAAGGTTATTAAAGAGGTTATAAAGAGGTTTTTAAACTCTTGGTTATTTAAATATTTTATTTGCATTAATTTTAATAATTGACTTTTTTAGTTAAATATTCAGAATTATATTCCTGCTAAACTGTTAAAACTGTTTTTTTTTAAATTATGATTTATGTTTAAATACAATTAAATTACATTTTAATTTGGCATTAAAATTGTTATTAATTTATGGTAAGAGATTCATTTAATAGAGATCCCCAAGATGGTTTTTCTATCCTCCTTACACGTGTGTGTGTGTGTGTGTGTGTGTGTGTGTGTGTGTGTGTGTGTGTGTGTGTGTGTGTGTGTGTGTGTGTGTGTGTGTGTGTGTGTGTGCGCGTGCGTGCAGAGTGTAAATATACGAGGTGTCAGAGGCTGGTGATTAATGAGAGGAGAGTAGCCAAATAACCATCAGCAGATCTGCCTCCTCCCAGAAACCACCTCTTCATCCTCTCAGAGTTCTACCACACTCTTAAAAAAAAAGATCAATTTGTAGTGATAACAGAACCCTCTGGAAAGCTTTATATCCGACTTTTAATTGGTTCCATATGGCCTGAACGGGTTCCATTTAAAATTAGTTTCAGGGGTTCTTCTCTAGCAACTAAACTAAATGTTTGTCTTTTCACATGTTAGCTGCTTAACTATCTTAGCCAAATGCTGTTGGGGTTTCTAGCTAGCTCATGTAAATTACATATTTAGCTATCTACCAAAGATGCCCCTTACACAGTATCTGTAGGCTTTAGCATCACTTAAATATTTTTAACACAACAGGCAGTTTTAACCAAACACTGAAGTGATACATTAAGTAACTTTTATACCTGAAAATATCAAAGGATCTGACTAGCTAATCTAGCTCATGCAGCTAGCTAATGGCTTACCTTTACGTTTCAACCTTTATGAATACCTTTATGAATGCTGATTTGTAAAATATTGATATCTGTTATTTGATAAATATTAACAGGTTTCAAATTGCATAAATTGATTATTAAGTTGTTTTGTTTTAAACATATAAAATAAATGTTATATAATAAATTGGGCCAGGGATGCTAAGCTGTCTCCACTGTCTCAGACATCGTTGCTGCCTACTAAAGCATGTAGCACCTGAAGTGTAGGAAACTCTTGTATGTAGTTAACAATCTAACAATCTTCTGGGATTAAATGCATTATTTCAATTCTTTACTGGTCAAAAATAAGTATGCCAAAAAAAAACTGAACTAAAAGACCCATGACATATTAATACTCACAGTAAAGTACTGTTACAGTGAAACACATACTCACGTGCTGCAATGAGAGTATATCTCTCTCCATATATCAAGCAGAGTTGTTTTATGTGATTTATCAGTGCTGATGGCTTAACACCTTAAAAACCTCAAACCTCTGTCAAACATTGTTCTTATAAGCCTTTTACATGGTAAAAACATGCAGAAAATCTGATCTTCATTCATTCCATTATTAATTATTATTATTATTATTATTATTCTTTCTTTCTTTCTTTCTTTCTTTCTTTCTTTCTTTCTTTCTTTCTGTCTTTCTTTCTTTATTTTGTGTGTGTGTGTGTGTGACTTGGCTGTTGAAGAGCTATGCATTTGTGAGCTATGCATATGTAAAAATACATATAATACTCACACACATATTTTCCCTCATCAGGACATCATAAATTCCATGCAGCTTCATCATTATTACATCATTATTATTCGTACTGTTCCTTGGTCTCCAGGAATTACACAGAAATAGTTTCAACTTTCCAAGAATCTTTTGTCTTTTTCTTTTTCTCAGTAAATATGTAATACATGACATGTGATAACATGTCAGTGATAACATGAAGCAACTGTAGTTTAATTAATATGGAAGGTTTATGTAATATGGAAGTAATAAATAAAAGGTTGTGGGTTCAGATACCAAGATCACCACTGAGGAAAGTCACTGAAGATATAATTGTGCAAGAACGATAGTCATCAGCGGTTTAGTTTAATGCCTCATTTGTGAGGTACTTTGAATAAAAGCTTCTGGCAAATACATGAATGTAAATGTACAGCAGTGAAAAATGACATGTATAAGAATGTGGCTCTGAGTAAAGTCCAGCTAACTGGAAAAACATATGGACTGAATGTATTTGACTTCTTACATGAACCACTGAAAAGATATCAGTGTTACATTGTAATGACTGTACACTTAGTGTAGTGTCGTTTTCTGTCAGTCCACACTGCCACTGCAACTTTCAACGTAATATGACCATTACTCAATAATAATTCAGCTGGATGAAAGGAGACCTGACTTTGGAAAAGGAAGATGCATGAGAAATGAGAGGATATATGAGGCACTAATATAAAGAAACAACACAATCCAGAAATGTAAACATTCTATAAGTGAGAGCAAGGATAATGCAAGATATCTAGTTGACAGACAGACAGACAGACAGACAGACAGACAGACAGACAGACAGACAGACAGACAGACAGACAGACAGACAGACAGACAGACAGACAGACAGACAGATAGATAGATAGATAGATAGATAGATAGATATACTTTATTTATCCCAGAGGATATATCACAAGGAACTTATAAAAAAAGTGACACAGGCATTTTACTGTTACAGAACATGAACCATGTTGTGACAAAGGATCACTTTTAGACAGTGTATTCAGTATAGAATTATGAATCACATTTCTTTTTTAAACACATAAAATTCTAAATGTGAACTTTTAATATAATGCATCAGGTGCTACATTTAGACATAAGAATTAAGTTTATTCAATATATTTCATATTCAAAATTACCACTTGTTTATAAAAATCTAATAGTAATTATGACTAATATACAAGGTACACAATAATAATAATAATAATAATAATAATAATAATAATAATAATAATAATAATATGATGATGATGATGATGATGATGATGATGATGATAAAGAAGAAGAAGAACAAAAACAACAACAAAAACAACAGCAACAACAACAATAAAAAGAAGAAGAAGAAGAAGAAGAAGAAGAAGAAGAAGAAGAAGAAGAAGAAGAATTCATGTAATTGAAATATCTTAACATGCTTACATACTGCTTGTGTGAAAGTAAAGCCTTATTCGTCTATGTCTCGAACTTCTTCAGTATAATCATCAGTATTGAATTTTTTTATTAAATAATTTGCCATGTTATTTTATTTTTATGCACAAGTCCGCCCCCTAATGGTGTGGCATGGGAAATATCTGGCTAGAACTTAAAACTACCTCAGTCCAGCATTTAAAATAAGATTTTTGTAAAAATCAGCACATACGATGCTCAGACTAGGATTACATGTATGCTGTTAAATAGTAAGCCAAAAGTATAAAATGTATAAAAATTACACAACAGTGCTGCTGAATCTGATTGGTCGAAATGCTGATTAATCTGCAGCATGTCCCTTTAAGACAAAGTTTTATTTTATTTTATTATTTATTTATTTATTTATTTATTTTATTTACAAAATAAGACTACTTAATACAAAGCTAAAAAAAATTGTGGTTTACTGGTTATTTAAAAATATATAAAAGAAAATCATAGATACCGTGATGGTTTCTGTCAGGAAAAGTCTCCAGTGTCACTGTTAACATAAAGAAAAATTATAGCTAACATGCCAAGCTACATTTTCTCATTACCTTCAAAAGAGAATTAAAAGGAATCAGGGAACTACTGTTGTTTCAACCTATAAGTGATTGTTTTGGTTTAAACAATGATGTACCCTTTGTTAATTAAAAATTATTTTAACCAAATGGCTGTGGTATAAGAGGAATAAAGCATTTATTGATGTCATCTATGTTTTTTAATAATTGGACCATTGTTTTATTCCTTCATTATATTACCTACATTCAGGATAGGCTAAAAGCTCCCTGTATCCCTGTGTAATATAAAACTAGACTACAATACAACTCCATCTGCTTAGGAGACTGTAGAGACTCTTGCTTAGTGTCTATTGCTTTCAAGTAGATAGCTACCAGACAATAACCTACAACACATCCAGTCACCTGTAGGGTTTCTTATCTTTTTGCATTTGGCTATGTTTCCTCTGACACACCTTCAAATTCTTTCACTCTACAAAAGCTAGTTATATAAACCCCTATACAAGCAGAACAAAATTCTGTGTAGGCATTAGTAGAAATTGAGTTATTATTATAATTTCATGGTAGGTTTTGTGTGTGTTGGGGGGTTTGTTGGGGTAAAGCTTGATGACAGAGGGGTACTGGTGCCAACATAGAACAGCAAGTGTAAGGAGAGTTATGTACTGTAAGTGCAGTATGTACTTTGTTGTGTCGCCAATACAAAAAGAGTAGTGCTTTTAATATCCTGTACAAAGAGCGCTTAATGGCTCCCTTCTACAAACTGAGCCCATAGCTGTAAAACACATCTCACTGAGGTACTTAATCACGACCCTATTAGAGAATCACCATCCATCTCCTGCTGCTAATGAGGCTCTAATAGAGTATGTCAGGCTGTGCTGTGGCTTCAGGAATTAAGACTCCGGCTACATGTTTTTGCAGCCATACAAGCGAACCAGATTTGTTTTCAGAGCATTTAAATGGGCCATTTGGACTCATTACATAGACCTTAAGTAGTTTGCTTAAAGTTGTGGAGTACACGTTTGTGAGCAGTGGCCAGTGGCTGCTCCCCAGGGGCTGATTGCGCTTGTTATGTGTCCTTAGTTGGGTAATTAATTGCAAAAACAGAAAAAAAACCAACTCCGAATTTCTTTACTGCACCTGCCAGACATTACAGTCTTTCATTTGTGCTGAAGTGATAGAAGAGTGGGGCAGTCCAGCAGGTTGTGTATGCAAGTGTGGTGCATTACATTTACATAGATTTGCATTTAGTGCTAGAGTCGTCTAGTGACTTAAAAAAGTTTAACCTGAGTGCATAAAGAATCATTTAAAGTACATTGATCAACCTAAGACATATGAAAGTTAAGGTGTGCAGTTAGATAACATATAGATAGCATTATTATCCTACAGTAAATGCTGCCTGGAGAATTAGGCATTTAGATGTTTATAGAAATAATAGCAACATGGATCTGTTTAGAATGTACGGATAATTTCATTCAACAACTGAGGAGCTTGGATACTGAAACAGTGGAAAAGAACATATCAATATCCTAAAGGTGTAAGACCTAAGTTGGCGTGCAAGTGTGTAGTTCTAAACCAGGGTATGTAGATAATGTGGTCCAGAGCTCTTTGGTGTCAGTGAAGCAAGGATAAGAGTTTGATTTGATTTTTGCCACAACAGGAGGCCAGAGGTGTGACCTCACCTGGGGGTTACATGAGAGATCTACGGCAAGTTAAAACAGGGTGAGCAGCAGATAAAGTTTGTAGGAGTATTTTCAATTCAATTCAATTTATTTGCATAGCGCTTTTAACAATTCCCATTGTCTCAAAGCAGCTTTACAGAAGTATGGAAACAGAAGAGAGAGAAAAAAATAAATAAATATATAATAATAATACGAAGAAGAAGAAGAAGAAGAAGAAAAATAAGGATAAAAATAAATAAATTAATATATACAATTAAAATTTTAAATGTATTTAAAAAAGATTAACTTAAAATTGAAAATACTATATATCTGTATTTGATTGCATTCTAAAGTCAGAAAATGTTGCACTGCTTCTGTTGTTTGTAGGATCTGGCTGTTAATTTTATGTGTTTAAGGCTGTTATGAAAAATCATAAAAATGTCACCTGGTCTTCCTCAGGTATTTCTCCAATCTTATCTGTCTAGTTTAGGTGCGTTTGTGCCCATGATATCTTCAGATTCATGTTCTTGACTGACAAACTTATCCATGTTAAGGTTTGAGGTGTTATTTGTTCTTTTAGTTCACCACAGTAGTAAAGAGTGGTTATTTGAGCTGCTATAGCCTCCCTGTCAACTCAAACCAGTCTGGCCATTTTCTTGTGACCACCTCAGTAAGGTGTTTCTACCTTCAGAACTTCCACTCATATACTAAAAACAGCCTACATTGCATCTGCAACCATGCTATTGCCAAAGTCATTTAAATCACAAAGTAAAGTTTATGCTCATATGTTCCCATTTATGTCAATCCGAATGATTTTAATCTGATTACAGAATCTGTTTTATGAGGAATTCTTTTTGTGTAATCTAAACATTGCAATCTGGTTCAGACCATTTATATGTGCATTATATATTATAAACAGAGCTTGTGTGCAATCACAGAGTGTCTGTCGTCGCATTCACACCACTGCGCTGCACATGTTTAAAAAGGTCCGATTCAAGTGTTTACATGCAAATAATTTCATACATACTGGATTATTTCAGATCTACAATGTGATCAAATGTCATTTGGATTGGGCTATTAAGATGCTTTTCAATTCGACTGAGCCATCAATCCAAATACTAAAAGATTACTTGTTTGTATTTGAACCTACTAATTGAAGTTATTGACTTGTACTGCATGATTACATACATTATCACTTGCCACATTGTCTGGTTAGGTAATTTTTCAGATCTTTCTTTTAGAGAAGTTTTCATGTAGAACCATACAACCGATAAGTTCATTTATCACAGAAGGTGCACCTTTTAAACCTTTAACCACCCAAAGAGACCCCAAGGAATAGTTTTTTGTATGACCATCTTGTCCAGCTTATTCACTTGTCCTGCTCCTGCTGCTTGCCTTGTGTATGCTCCTTGTGTAATGTGTAGATCCTATTATGTTGAACTTGTCTTGTTACAGCTCTCTCTCTCTCTCTCTCTCTCTCTCTCTCTCTCTCTCTCTCTCTCTCTCTCTCTCTCTCTCTCTCTCTCTCTCTTTTGTGTGTGTGTGTTTGTGTGTGTGTGTGCATGGTTGTTTGCCATGGTCAGAGTAAACGTGTCTTGAATCACACAAGTTCTTGAAACTTGTGAAACGTTCTGGTGAAAATTCCATCTTATAAAGACTTTGTCATTATGATATCTGAAATGTTAGTGTGTGTGCTTGTGTGACTGTGTGTGTAAACAATCCTCATGGTAGCATGTGGAAAGCATTTAGCATGTTGGCCTGCAGAAATGTAGTTTCTAAAGCAGTGTGAGCCCTTGTTCTGTGACCCACACACACTGTAAAGCTCCACAATTAGCCCTACTTAACCCTGCACAGCCAGGAGCATTCCCACTAAACCAGCCTCTACTCACTTACTCAGGTGCTCTAAGATCCTTAAGATGGCTTCTGGGTTAGCAGAGCAGTGGAGTCTCCAGTTTCTTCAAAAGGGGAAAAAAAAAAAAAAAATTCAGATCCATAGATTTTATTAGCTATGCCACACACAGATTGATTTCCCAAGAAAAACAATCTTCTCATTGTCACTGAGGTAAAATTTAACGACTGCTGCGTTCTAAGTCAAGCACTGGGGCTCACTGTTGATGAAATCCAGACGTAAAAAGTGGTAATCAGAGTGAGGGAAGATTTTCTCTGGAAAATGTAGTTCTGCATTTATAATATTGCGGCAGTTCTTTTATCCTGGGGCCAACTCTCTCATGGGACTAATAGTTCCTACTCAGTTAGGTGGCCCTTGGACCCCGCGCTCTTACTGATGGCAGACATATGGGTTCCGGCTCGATGTATGTTGTACTACAGATGTCAGTGTTTTTATTCCATTTTGCATGCACATATGCATTTGCTCTCACAATGATAATACGAGGTATTTTGTTTTCTCCAGCCTTTAAATGCTGCTGCTGTTGCTGCTGATGATGTTGATGATGATGTACATGTTGAAAAGGGGAATGCTATAATGTTGTGCCAAAACTAGAAATCAATCAATTTTAAATAAATTTATCTAAGCAATGCAACCGAATGTTGATCAGTCTGGAGATTCATACTCATATACTTACATACATATTTACTTCTATACATTCTTCCTGATGTAAGTAGTAATTAAATCCTTTGTATTACATTGTGTTTTTAAAAGTAAAATTTGTGGCAAGACTGAGTAGAAAACATAACCAGATATTTTTTTTATTCCCCTCTCTTTAGTGATTTAATCCCACGCTTACGTCTATTAACTCAGATCTCAATGTATTTGTTATTAATTTAGTTATTATAGTTATAGGCCCAAATGACTACTAAATGTATAATAATCTACAGAAGCAAATACAATGAAATAGGATTGGTTTAAAAAAGACGTCTGATGTTTTTAATAAGTAACTAAATATGTTTTAACATATTTGCCTAATCATATATAATCTAACGTAATATAACAATATTTGGCATGCTGGTTTATAGACACAGGCTAAAACCCCAGTTCCATGTGTCCTGCCTCAAACATCAACAGAAAATTCCACTAAAAGCTAAAACAGCAAACAGGGAGAGTGGATAAACAAGATATCTAGAATAAATGTGTGCATACGTGTTGTCTTGCTGAGTTTGCAATGAAACCCTCTGATATAAAGTAGGCACTGGAGCACAGCAGTGATAAAGGACAGCATTGGCTCAGACTCCTTTTCCTTTAGTTAAACATGTTTCCTATGAATCTCCCCTAGAAAAAATAAGCACACTGCTGGCTCTGGCTGTACTGAGAACAAGCCTTGCATTAAGATTTATTAAGGTTAAAATAAACAGATAATTTACTTACACTGTTCTGTTTCCTTTGCCTGTTAGTGGGGGAACAGGAATAGCTTTCAGATTCAGCTTTGTATTAATAAATGTTATAAATGCCCCTGTAATTAAAGCCATTCTTTTTATCCCCTGCAAATCAACAACAATGTTTTATTTCAGAAAGTGTCTGTTTAAAATTATAGCTATTATCTGTGTTGGCTCTGTGCAATGTTACAAGCTCCCATTTTCCATTTTGAAAGAGCCTTACAGACGTGGAGAATGCTGAAGCCTCTTAGTCCATACTCGCAGTCCCTTACACCCCAGTGACCTGCACGATTACAGGGTAATTAGTTAAACAAGCTCACATTTACTCAAATTAGAAGCCTTTTATTCAAAGGTGGGTATAGACTTAAAAGCTTCTGCCTTATTTTGTTTGCATAGAATTCCTCACAAGTTATAATTTTTCAATTTGCACTTGATCGTAATGTATCGCAACCAAAAAATGCAAGTGGAAAAACAAATAAAAAGCAATTTTTTGCCAAAATATTTTTGTAAAAAGACAGAAAAAAGAAGTAAATCAACTTGCAAAAAACTGGTTGCATAAGAGTGCAGACCACTTTAACTAATACCCTTTAAAAGTAAATGCCATTTGCTTGTAATAAAGCACTGTTTAGTCTTTTTGTAAAAGAAACTCACATTTTGTTCAGGAAATTCTATTCCATTGTTTCATGCAAAAAACCTATGCTGAAATGATCAAATTGTGTGAAAATCTCCTGTGCACGTTCCTCTTCAAACATTCCACAAGATTTGTGTAGGATTTATATCTGGGCTCTTAAATCACACCATGATGCTGCCTCTACCATGCTTTATTGTGGCATTCTTTAGGTGATAAATTGTCGTATTATTGTGCCAAACATTGTCCTATCACATTCTAACACGTTTGGTAGCAAAAATGTTTGCAGGTTTGGATGAAAGGGCTTCTGTCTAGCCTTCTTAACCCACAGCCCAGAAATGTGCAGAACACAAAGAATAATGTGCAGAACACAAGGAATTATTTTCACATGCAGGGAGCAATACTACCAGATATTTTCTCTCTCTCTCTCTCTCTCTCTCTCTCTCTCTCTCTGTCTCTCTCTGTGTGTGTGTGTAATGTTCATGTAACCTGCCTGTGAATATATTAATTATTTATTGGAAAACATGCTTATACTGACTCTGAACTAACCTAAATTACACTTTTAATTAGAGTTTATCTTGTCTTAATATGTAAAGTACATTGTTTAAATCTTGAGGCATATTTAAGACAACATGCACCTAGAAATGTGTTTTAATGAATTCATTCATTTTTAAAGTTCCTTCATTCATCTTCAATAAATTAGTTATTCTGGTCGGTGTTGTGGTGAATCCTGAGCGCATCCTAGAAAACTGGGAATACTATGATTTTAGGAGGTGGGAGGAACCAGAGATAGATACTGTGATTGACACTACTCTCTGTATCACCATGCTGTCCACTATAGAAAAATATTATTGACATTCATTTACTATTTAAGATTTATTTATCATCATACCAAAGTACACAATCATACCATAGTGTAAACATGTAATATCAGTGTAATGGTGTCTAGTGGAGGTCTTAGACAGTTAATAACCTTATAAATGACCATGGCAGTGTTTCAGCACTAAGCAGCAGAGGGAGCCAGTGCATTAGAGATGATGTGTCTGACCCACAAACTGCAGAACAGATGCATTATACCTTGGCTGACAACTGATCTGTCTCAGGTATGAGCATGAGGCTGGAAGCTTGTGAGACAGTCCTTAAATAACCTGGAAAGGTTCTTCACCTCTAAATGGACTCCAATTGCATTACAGAAGAAATAAGCTCCCTCTTAGTCAAGTCCATTGCCTTATTATATAATATAACACTAGCAGAATGTATGTAGTGTCTGTCTTCCTGACTTATTCTGTCAGGACACAGTGGTTTCTTGTGAGAAACAAACAAACAAACAAACAAACAAACAAACAAACAAACAAACAAAGACCACACTTGACCATGCATATGCTAATAAAGACTTTAGAAATGCATTTTCTCCACTATATAATGTTCTATAATGTGTCTTTAAATACAAAGGGTATTTAAACCCATAAACTATTTCAGCTTAAAGTTTTACTCCACAAAAAATGCACATTAGGTTAAAGCTAAATCAGAAATTTTAGTGCTATAATGCTTAAGTAAAATTAATGGGATAAAAAAAAACCCAACAACAACTGAACCTTTTCTTAACGTTGTGTGGAGTTACTTTGTAGCTGACTCCTCCCTCACTTCCTCTAAAAGTCTACGGCTACGTCCTGAACAGCATACTAGCTTACTAAATAGTATGTCTAGAGTGTAGGTATAGTGTTAGTTACTGTACTACTTTACGTGTAGTACTCTAGTATGCGCTTCAGGACGCAGCCTCTGTCTGGATGCAACACCACGCCGACACAGTGGAAGCAAGTCCAGCTAATGAAAACGCCCGTAGACCGCGTTTTGAGAGCGTTTAAACATGGGACTGAAGTTTTAAAGTAGTACTTTTCATTGTGTTTATATTTATTATACTCACGTGTCGCTGGGTTCTTTGGACTAGAAATGGCCGGATTGAAAAGACAGCGGTCGTGGCATGAAGACTTCCCGAGGAACTTTTTGAGATTGTTTTCAAAAAATAAACCAGGAGAACAAGACAAAACAGAGCCGGAGTGTGAACATAGGTGAGCTCTTTTAACTTAGCAAAGGCTTCTAAAGTGATTAACTGTGGGGAAGAACTGTTTTTGTTTGTGTGACAGCCCTACAACGTGTGTGTGTGTGTGTGTGTGTGTGTGTGTATATATATATATATATATATATATATATATATATATATATATATATATATATATATATATATGTATTTATGTATGTGTGTGAATAGGTGTGTCTGGTGTGAATAGGTGTGTCTGGTGTGAATAGGTGTGACTTCCCTCCTGCATCAGTTTGTACATTGTTAATTACTTTACTTAATTAATTAAGTGCTTTACAGTGTCCACATTAACACTAAACATTCCTACACTAAGAGCAATCACATGAGAGGAAGCTGTACAAGAGCCACAATACAAAGCGTTTTGGGGCTAGAGCAGGTACATGAGCAGGGGAAAGTGCTCTGTCTGCTGGGTAACTCAATACTGTGTCTCACACTGAAGGGTGGGTCAGTTAGCATTGTCACTGCTTGTATTGCATCCTTTAACACTCACTCCTGTGTCTGCCCGATGGAGATCACAAGGAACCTGACACTCACATTTCCATTTCACATTACATTTATTTATATCTTAGACGATTTTGTCTAAATTGACTTCTAAAGTTTTAGCATTTAGTCCAGTTTAGTTGCTAAAGTAGTCAGAAGTAATGGAAGTTTCTCTAGACAGATGTTTCAAAGTACTTCAGCTTTTATTTAGATATTAATTATTTAAGTATTAATAAAAAGATTCTTTTATTAAGAATTTAATGCTCAGAGTATTATATATGTATATAAAATTAAATCATTCATCCCCCCCAACAATTTTACATTTTAATTTGTATTGGGATAAGCTAAAATTGCCCCTGTACATTTTTAAGGTATTATAATTGTTTACTGTTTGGTTGATGACCGTTATAAACTCCATATCTTTAATGAACAATTTACTAACAACATGAACTCAGTTGACAACATTAATTTGCTCTTTTTGTCTTTTACTGCAAGTTTACTTCTTGATACTTGGCCATCCTAATTTCTATTTGAATTCCTGAAATAAAAAGTATGTAGGAAGTACATAAGTATACACTCTGTAAATTAAACTAACTACCCACCTAAATGAACAAATCACCTCATCAACCTTTCCCTGGTGTCCACCAAATCACATCTTTTGTGGCAGATTGCCAAAATAGCGGAGATAAGCAAGCAGTTAACAAGCTAATGTTATTGGACAAAAATATGTACAAAGTAAATTAGGCCTGGAAAGTGACACGTGTGTAAGCTGATATTAAATGATTTCTTGTAACCTTCAGTAAATCCACATAAATACAATAACATTATTGGGTCTATATGAAATGTTGTGATAAAAGTTACATTGAAAAATTCACTGACTAGCACCCGCCATAAATCAGTTGACTAAAATCAAGACCCATAAATGTTGCATATATCAAAGACACGTTAGATTTTTTTGGGGCTTTGTTCCTTTAAAATATGGGGCTATACAGGAAGGCACTCCGAACTGAGACTCTTCAAAAAGATCTTCAGTTCCTCATAGAGCAACTTTTTCCCCCTGACTCTGTGTTGTGGCATTTCTCAAATCCACACAAGTCATTGCTCTGTACATAACATGAAAGTGCAGAGAATTTGTGTTCCTGTGGCCCCTAAGCTATTTTGCATTATTCATGCAATTTTATTGTTCAAATCTCTTCAGCTTGTTCTGTGGTTTAAAGTTGTTGTTTTTTTTTTTTTTTACACTTACATAAATAGGAGTTAAAAATTATTCACTTGCTCATTTATTCATTCGTCTGTTTTATTGTTTGCTTCTTCATTGGTTTGTTTTCTTTTGCTTCTCCTGGTTGGAGATTGTTGTTCAAAAGAGTGAGAAGGTCAGTAATGTGACTTCTGTATCCCCCGTGATAGATTCTGACTCTTCCTGGGGGATCCCCAGCTGATCCAATATCAACTAGTAGCAGGTTCTGGACTCACCCGTGAGATCACAGCCTAAGTTTTGACTTAAGGTCAACACTAAATGCACTCATACGGTGACCAGATTGTACAAAATAATGATCCTGATACCCTGTACTCCTGCACTCCTCCTGTGAGGCTGAGGAGACCCTGTGGTCCCCTGTTATTTTTAAAAGTTTCACAGTTAATCTGTCCAAAGACACTTCTCTAGATTTCCATGCAACACCAAAGATTCATGTAAACCACACTACTCCAAGACTGTCCAGTGCATTCAAACATCTCTACTGTGGTTACCAGGTATATCTGGTCAACGCCCTTAGTGACTATTCCAACTATTCATGGCTTTGCCCGTATTTCAAATGCTGTAGTTCTGTCATTTGTATGATTTTTCTCATTGCTATATGTCTTCTCTCCCTTTGGCATTGCAGTGAGATACTTGAAGATGATAGCACTACCAGCCAGTCATATGACTCAAGTCTGTCACCTGAACCTTTCCTAAGTACATCACCTGGAGCACAGGTAAAGTATGACAAAGTCTCTTGTATTATGAGTTGTTTTGATGGAATGAAGACTGTATGATAAAGAGATGTGTGTGAGTACATCTACAAACAGTTCCTTCACAAAGTGTATTCTTTTTCAGCTTTTTCTAGTACAGCTATCTCTTTATAATCTTTCTCAGAATGCTTTACTGTTAATGAGGTGGGCATGTCTAACTGTCAGAGCACACTCCCACTCCAAAATCAGTTGGCCACTAGAGATTTAAAGTGAACATGTTCTACAACCTGCCGTCCCCTATAAAAATGTCTGAAGCAAAGATTGCAAAAGGAAAAATGCTACAGTTCATCCCGAAAGAATTGAGTGCTTCATTTTCCCACATTTTATGTTACAGCCTTATTTCAAAATGGATGAAATTTATTATTTTCCTCAAAGTTTTACAAACAATATCCAATAAAAACAATGTGAAAGAAGTTTGTTTGAAAATGCAAATTTATTATAAATAAAAAAACAGGAAAAAAAAAATCACGTACATAATTCTTCAAAGCCTTATGCTCAATGCTTTGTTAAGGCACCTTTGGCAGTAATTACGGCCTCAAGTCTTTTTGTGTATGATTCTACAAGCTTGGCACACTTATTTTTGGGCAATTTCTCCCATTCTTCTTTGTGGGACCTCTCAAGCTCCATCAGCAGGACCTCTCAAGCTCCATCAGGTCAAGTGCACAACCATTTTCAGATCTCTCCAGAGATGTTCAGTTGGGTTCTTGGCTCTGGCTGGGTCACTCAAGGACACTCCTTAGTTATCTTGGCTGTGTGCTTAGGGTCTTTGTCCTGTTGGAAGATGAACCCCAGTCTGAGGTCCGGAGCGCTCTGGAGCAGGTTTTCATCAAAAATGTCTCTGTACATTGCTGCAATCATATTTACCTCGATCCTGACTTGTCTCCCATTTCCTGCTGCTGAAGAACATCCCCACAGCATGCTGCTGCCATCATCATTCTTTACTGTAGGGATGGTATCGTCCAAGTGAACAGTTATGAACTATTCAGTCCAAAGAGTTGAATCTTTGTTTCATCAGACCAGAGAATTTTGTTTCTCATGGTCTGGGAGGCCTTCATGTGACTTTTTGGCAAAATGGGCCATCATGTGCCTCTTACTGAGGAGTGGCTTCCGTCTGGCCACTCTATCATACAGGCCTGATTGGTGGAGTGCTGCAGAGATTGGTTGTTCTTCCGGGAGGTTCTCGTTTCTCCACAGAGAAATGCTTGAGCTCTGTCAGAGTGACCATCGGGTTCTTGGACACCTCCTTGACTAAAGTTCTTCTACCCTGATCGCTCAGTTGGGCCAGGCGTCCCACTCTAGGAACAGTTCTGGTGGTTCAAACCTTCTTCTATTTACAGATGATGGAGGCCACTATGCTCATTGGGACCTTCAATGATGCAGAGATTTTTCTGTACCCTTCCCCAGATCTGTGCCTCGATACACTACTGTCTCAGAGGTCTGCAGACAATTCCTTGGCCTTCATGGCTTGGTTTGTGTTCTGACATGCACTGTTAACTGTGGGACCTTATATAGACAGGTGTGTGCCTTTCCAGATTTATCACAGGTAGACTCCAATCAAGTTGTAGAAACATCTCAAGGATGATAGGATGCACCTGAGCTCACTTTTGAGTGTCATGGCAAACTACGAGACTGAATACTTATGTACATGTGTTTTATTTATTTATTCATTTATTCATTTATTTATTTATTTATTTTTAATAAATTTGCAAAGATTTTAAACAAACTTCTTTAACCTTGTTATCATAGGGTATTGTTTGTAGAATTTTGAGGAATATAATGAATTTAATCCATTTTGGAATGAGGCTGTAACATAACAAAATGTAGAAAAAAGTGAAGCGTGATGCACTGTATATAAGGCAAAAAACAAAAAAAGCAAAATTAAAGTAAATTTTTTGAACAACAAATTTTTAAACAGTTTTATTCAATTATTAAATAATAATTGCATTTGAAAAATATTTTGTACAATTAAATCATTAATATTTGGCTTACAGAGTTCATTTTATTTTAAACCTTCGGCACCAGATGAACCTCTTGCAATGTTTTGGTATCACTTTTTCTAAATTCATGCGTGCTTTGAGTCAGTTACAGTATGCTCCTTTGTGCTCAGTTTGCTTCTTCCCCTGGTATTAATTTATTTTAGTTTAGTTGATCTTATTCAGTTAAAACAATGTGTAAAACTAACCAGGACAATCATATGTACTTTTTGAACATCCCATTCCAGTGATTGTCCCATCTTTGCTGCTATAACAGCCTCTATTGTTTCAGGAACGTTTTTCACTTGGTTTTGGGACATGGCTGTGGGGATTCGTGCTCATTCATCCACAAAAGCATTAGTGAGGTTATTTAGTGATGTTTGGTGAGGAGTAGGGCTGGGCAATAAAACGATAACGATATGTATCACGATAGACACGTGATCGATATCAATAAAAAATGTTAGATTAAACGTTCGATTTTTTATTATGTTAAGTTTATTATAAATTTTTTTTTTTATGTTTTATTTTATTTATTATGTTAGTTTTTTATTCTTCGTCAGAAGAAAACAGAGGTGGCGAAGCAAGTTTGGTTGCATTAACAAAGGCACTCGCTCTCTGGTAACCTAGCAACGTAGGGAGTGACACACTAACAGCCAGTCATGTATCAGTATCATGTTTGGTTGCGCCATATCGTTGTCTCGTGCTGGTCTGCTGGATTCCTCTTCAGTAACCGGCGACTGATAAGCAGAAAATGAGCACCGCAGCGAGCGAGGAAATTGTAAATAAAAGAGGAAAAGTCAGCTCGCCAGTATGGCAGTTTTTTGGATATTATAAGTCTGACCATAGTCAGACCAATGTCGTCTGCAAATTATGCAAGAACGTTGTCCCGCTATTTTATTACACTTTATTAAACATTTCTTACATTTTTTTTTTCGTTTTGCACCTTAAATGTTAAGAGATAATTAAGTTTTCATTGTGACTTTAGACTTATGTTTACATTTTAATTATTTGATATTTCCATGGTTGTTCACATTTCTGTCTTAATAACTGAGGGGATTATGATCAGAGGAAGGTTACGTTTAAAATAAAAATGTTTGAATGTAAATTTTTTTTTCTCCTGGTCCTTATTTTAAATGGGTCATAAAAAATAGCAATAATTATCGATATCGACCGATATGAAACACTGATATTGTGATACAGTTTTCAGCCATATCGCCCAGCCCTATTGAGGAGGCCTGCATGTAGTCAGTGTTTCAGTTCCTTCTCAAGGTGTTCAGTTAGGTGGAGGTCAGGGTTCTGTGCAGGACACTCAATTTTTTACGCAACACCTTTGATAAATCTGTTTTACAGTTCCGCTTGAATTCTTTTAAATTTTCATGTGTTCTAAATTTGTGTGCAAATGATTACATAAAATACAGCTCCGGGGCATCTTAAAAGCTTGGCATGCATTCCTTTTAAATCCTAGTGTTCATCTGTGGGTTAGACCGTTCATTTCTAAGAGCAAACACTTGCAAATTAAGTAACAAGTAACTCCTGTTGCTTTTGCCTCTATGACCTATCTGCAAGTCCATAATTAGAAAAATTAATTGTACAGTTCTAAAACTGATCTTATGTTAGGGTTTGTGTGTATGAATGAGGTTGGGTAGGGATAGAAAGTTAATGGCTTGAATGTTAATGGCTTGAATGTATGGCTTGAAGGTGCAATGTGCCTGGAAAATTTGCCACATAGATGTGTTTGTTGAGCTTTAATTCATCACCCAGATACAAGATTTCACAGATCACTGGTTAGACCTGACTACTAGCAGCTGCTTAAGTCTTTTCTTTATACTTCAGCTTTTCAGTTAGACACGACAAATAAACATTAACTCTTAGCAGTAAATAATAAACTACAGCCTGCATTAAGTCTTGTTCCATTTCTTACCCAATTTGACTTTGTTTTTTCTGATGATTAACTTGGTATGGATTTCACACTCTATCCCAGGGTGACTTACATCTGAGACAGGATCTAATCCTGAGCAGCTGCCAGCTTTGCTTAACAGCTCAGTGGTGGTTTTCTGACAGTACTGGGATTTGAGCTCACAATGTTACGATCGTCTGCTCAGAGCTGTATCCACAGTGTCACCACAGCAGGCAGCGAAATTGAGGTCTTGTACTTGGTTTTCGGAGTTGTTTTTTAAACACCATTCCTCTCGGTACAGACAGCTTGCTATGTGGGCCAGCATCAGCCAAGTTAAGCCTGTGTCTGATTTTCCTCCACGGGTGTTGTGTCAGCAGTACAAACAGCCTGTGAATGCGCTCATCAGCGCTAAGGCCACTGTGAAACTTGCTCTCCTTCCTCTTCAGCTTCCTGACGAGCTTCCTGCAGCACTCAATGTTGAAACGGGAGTGGCGCAGCTCGCACATGACATCGTTTTGTTGTTGTCGTGGGTTGGATCGTCATCGTGGGTTGTTGTTCAGGTGCTATGTGGATTAGGTGTAGATATGATCGTGAGCAAATATGTGTAATAATGCTGTGTAAAGACTCAAACAATGCCCCCATTTTTGTTCCTTATGTTCTCGTACATGACCTCATACTGCTGTCTTACGTTTTTAATGACTGGGATATTTTATTGAATAGGAACTAGGGCCTCTCTACTGTAGACCTATTCTGTGTGCTCACAGGGAAACAGCTGCCTGAAGTGCCCAAAATATGCTAAGCTTCAAATCTCATCGGATTAGAAAGTGTTTTGCTTGTTGTTGGAATTCTCCTGAGACATGAACTAGCATGAAATGAGGAAGGCTAAGCAATAATTTACATTCCCTTGGCATGTATATTTTTTATAATCATCTAAAAATAAACATTATTTTTCATTCCTCTGAGTAGCATAGTGCTGAATCTAAGTTGGAGCTGTATTATTAATTGTATTCTAAATGTCTACACAATGCTGATAAAATTGCATATTTTTTTTTTGCTGTTAGAAAATGAGACCAGTTTAAATTATGCCAGAACTTTTACCAACTTTTGGGCATCCCAATATAAAAAATCAGAGTGGCTGCCAAGAGACCTATGATAACCTTCAATGAGTTGTAGGAACATCAAGAATATCTGGGTATTACCAGTTGTTCTCTGAATGTAAAAATGTTTTCACACACAAAAAAGCCCCCATCCAAGCCCGTTTTAAGAATGTGTTAGAGTCTGATTAGACCAAGGTTGAGCATAATTCTGAAAGATATGTTTGGTGTAGAGACAATATAGCTGCTTCTCTCCAGCTGGGACTAAGGCAAGATGGAAGGAATCATGGAAAGCTCCAAAAACCAATCTGTTTATACATAAATCCTGTAGGTGTGTGTTAGAAAAGGGGTGTCCAATATTATCTGCAAAGGGCCGGTGTGGGTGCAGGTTTTCAGACCAATTTGGCATAAGACACTCCTGAGTCTACTGGTAGCCAAGCTCGAGTGATTAAACACGTGGAATCAGGCGTGGCTCTTGCTTGATTGGATTGAAAACCTGTTTCCTCACCTGCCTTTTTCTGATAGCATTGCACACCCCTGGTGTTATAGTTAGACTGTCTATTGTCTTCCAGCACGATAACAACCCAGAGGAGCACAAATTCAAGCGTTATTATGATCAGCATTATGGAATGGCCCAGCTCTAAATCCTATTGAGAGGGGTATACAAACTTACAGATGAATTTATTATAAAAACTCTCCTCCAAATCACACACAAATGAGAAAAATAAATCCATATTTGTTTTTCAAAACCACACGAAAGCTGGAGAAGCTCAGACACAATTTATCTTGGTTTCATTATTTACATCACAAAAACCTGTAGTTTTAACTGGGGTGTGTAGACTTTTTATATCTACTGTATATGAACACATAGTTAGTCTTTGGTACCTGAATTCATTGGGTAATGTTTTTTCTAGAAGCTCAACCAGATCAGGTGGTTTTGTTCAAGTAAAGGAAGTGGTCTTAAATTTGACCTCAGTAGTCTGTTAAAAGCTACTGGACTTTGTTTAACAGCTATATGCGGCGTAAAACATCGGCACCAAAGATGACCGTTCTTAATGAATCATGGATTATTCAAATATTTTTTCAGAATGCTACCAATGTAGCTATTGATTGAAATCATGGCAAACTCATTCTAAAACCCTCTCTGCTGTATGGACCTGAAAGAGTTAACATTGCAGTGGGCAGGACTGGTGGGTGAGGGGAAGGAAGGGGGAGGGGGGGAGGGTGAACATGCTGCTGTCTCAGTTCCATTTGCAGTATAGAAGCAGTGGAGGCTGGAACAGTGCAGCCCGAGAGAGCCAATGAGGTGCTTTCAGCGATCACCGCTAATCACACTACCGGCTAAATGCTAGACCCAGAAAATCTAATACGGCTGCATTTTCCTTTTTTTCTTACTCTCTCTGTTTCTCTCGCAACATTAAGGCACTGGAGCACCCGGAACAGGACGGTGCACTGGAGGGAGACGGTGTGTGTGATCACGAGGGCAGTGTTCAGGGGGATGCAGAGAGTGACCCTCCTACCATTACCCCCCCTGCCTCTGAGCCCTGTTCTCCACTGCCCCCTGTAGACAGCTTCTTCAGGCGCTTGGGCAGCCTGTTTCTTTTCACTCGAGTTCAGCCCGGAGAGGAGGACACACAGCATGCAGTAAAGAAAGATGCAGAGACAAATGTGGAAGAAGAAGAGCACACACGGTCACTGAGGCTTCACGAGGTGTCTCTGTGTACTGCAGATCCAGAGGTTAAAGCCACAATTCAAGCTGAGCAAGATGTTCAAGACACACAGTGAGTATGACCTTATACATGGCTGCATGCCTGTGATGTGTGTGACTGATGGAGAGAGAGAGAAGAAGCAAGAGATGAAGTTTCTCCAAAGCACTGTAACACTCTTAAGGTTTTCTTATGGTTACTGTTAATTGTTCAAAAAAAGCTGATTGTTCTTTTTCTGGCAGCTGTACTGAGTTTGTTATTAAGTTGTGTACCTAACATTGGGGTAAGAGGAAAGGTACAGACCTCTCAAATAGAATTATGGTATTAAGGAAGCACTTTTTAGTAGTTGTAGATTAACACTCTGTCCTCGCCTTGGTTAATCTACTGTTGCAAATATCAAGGTGTAAGAGATTGTGAGAAGTGTGAGAAGTCTCAACAGGTATCTGCAGTGGACAAATTGCTACCTTTCATAACATTTTTGTGCAACCGTAGATGAAAAAGCCTGAAGAACGTAGCCACGAAAAGCGTCTTAAAGGAACGATAGCTGGTTAGATTCGTCACAGTTATTGCTAAAATAAACAATACACAATTGCACAGAAATACAGTAGTGGTCAGATGAGACATGAGAAAAATTGTAGCTGCACACATACTGGTATTGTGTAAGCTGTGTCAAGCGGTAGCTAATGCTGCTATAGCATACATATTCTGCACAGCATAGCAAACAGAAAAGTACTTGTCTCTCCTCACTCACTCAAAACACCCCATTAGCCAGTTAGTTGGTTAAAGTTAATTTGGATGTTATATGAACCCTTATTTCTTTAGTTAACAGTGGAGTAAGTTGGCTGACTATAATTTCAGTAGCCACCTAATTTATGATTGAGCAACTAAAATATCTTGCCTATTAAGTGGAAAAAAATAAACCAGCCAACTTAAATAGAATTTCTAGAGATGAAAGGTGGCAATGCGAGAGTTTGGGAAAAAAAATCTACTTTATAATATAATGCTGCTGAGAGGTTTTGAATTATTTTGGCATTACTATTACATTGTCTCACAGTCAGTAATGTGTTAGCAGTGTTGATTCAGACAGGAAATTTGTTTACTCATACATCATACACCAGGTTAGTTACAGGCTCAGTCTCAGCAAGGGTGCCATGTTGTAAGTTTTTTATCTAGATAGGTTGAAATTCTCATTCATATTTTGCGCCACGTTATGTACAAATGTATTCACTGTATAGGAGAAATAAAACCTTGGCCTTGCAGTTCCAATCCTTTGGCAGGATTCGTGATTCAAACATTACCATGCTCCATCGGAAGACATCCATCTACGCAGTGACTGATAGGAAACAGAGCCTTTAGGAGTGAGAAAGATCTTTGGAGCATAAAAACACCAAACAGGAGTGAGAGACTGAAAGAGTCCTGAATTATATTATAAGAGGAAAAAATGATTCAGGAATGATGGCATTTTAATGTTTGTCTGGCTGAACAGGTAAGGGGTTTACTTACTGATGAATGAATTAATGACGATGGTCAGATGACTTAGGAGTTTGACGTTTGAGTTACAAGATTACTTGTGATTGACAAATAAGTCACAGGATCTGACTTGCAGCCGAATGGTCAGATAGAAGTTCAAGGGATGAACAAAGGGCATATTCATTAACACGGGAATGTATCCGACGATTGATATATTGGCAAATCACTCAAGTATTTCGTTTTCTACTGGTTTTCATTAGAAAATATTGCAGGTGAGTACAAACAGAAAATAATTTCAGGAGTGGCCAAGATTGGTCACTTCCTTCCGGGATAGAAAAGGAGTGGGGATTAACAGTTCTGTGCATATCTGTAGTTTGTATCATAACCCATTAGAGGTTTAGCTGACAAAGTCATGATAATAGACCAGTGATAACAGGAAGCGAGTTTCTCTGTAATTTTGTATTTCAAACTATTACTAGGTGATGGTGAGTGATTGAAACCCTTTGCTTACATGACCTGTGATTTTTAACCATCTGGCTCAGTTTAGCTAGCTTGTTAACCCCGTCTTGTTCATCTGAACAATTTCTGACAGACAAAAGAACATGAAGCACAGATTAGAAAGAAACATTATCTATCATGTAGTATTGAATAAAACTTCACTGAAACAAAGGTCATGCAGGCCCCTGAGTCTGATTAAAGGAAGAAATAAAGATGATTTCACATCCTTGCTGTGCTTTTGGACAACCAATAAACTCTCAGGACTAATCTGGTTTCTGTGAACAAATCTTGATCATGGTCCTGATTCTTGACCTGAGTCTGTGAAGAACATTTGGCTGTGGAAGGCACTTCACCTAGAGTCACATTCCATTCCAGTAGCTAATACCTGTAAACAATAAGCATGGAGGATCTAAAATCCCAAACACTATTAGCATCAAAGCGATTTGAGCTGTGCGAGATGGATCACAGACCTAACTAGAAACATAGGGCACTGCAGGCCTCCACGCTTTAGTGAGTATGTAAATGTGCATATATGCGTGTCTTTTATCCAAGAACATTCCCCATGTCATGTGATAACATCTGTTTGATGTGCGATGATGTCATGTTCCTGGCAGTACGAACACTTTACAGAACTGCTTTTCATTTGTGAAGCACAGACAAGACTGAAAGGTATACAAACACACCCAGACAGGGAGAAAATAAA